>NC_056526.1:23707541-23738225 GCF_019175285.1 Sceloporus undulatus | reverse complement strand
TATTTATATACCGCCATTCCATTCGATCACATCGGTGTACAACAATTGCAATAACAATACAATACAAGATAAAAATTGCAATAGATAATTAAAACTTACAAAACAGTGCACAGTATACATAAAATCACCATTAAACCAAGCCAGCAATATACTCGAATATGTAATCATATGGGGGGGGGGGCACACATATCACGGAACATCAGGGAAGGCTTGATGAAACAAAAAGGTCTTCAGTCCCAAATGATCTCAAACTGTGCCCTTTAAGGGATGTTGGACTTCAGCTCCAAGAAGACTCAGCCATGTTGGCCAATAACCTGGGATTCTGTGAGATGAAGTCCAAAATCCCTTAAAAGGGACAGTTTGGGGATCGCTGTGGCTGAAGCAGGAGACATACAGAGAGGGGGGGAGAGAGGAGCGCTCCGGGACCCTCCTCTCTCTCTCTCTCTTCTTGCATCAGCTGTTTGTTTTAAGAGCTCTGGCTATGAAGACGGGTGCGTGATTATGTTACTTATTTTACATCACTGGTAGTAAACTCACCCCAAAGAACCATGGAAAATCTGGCAACAAACACAAAAACAAGGAGAATCCCATGAATAAGCTTTCACATTACAGCAATTGCACAAAAAAGCGAATTTGTGAATGAAATGGAAATGAATTTCCAATATTTTCCCTTTCTCCGAAAATGCTTATTTCCTGGGTCTTGTCACTTTCTTGTCAGATTGTAAACGGTTGGTGCGCAACGTCGTCTGAAGACCATTTGTGCAATTGTGCTTAATACGCTGGAAACTGTGGGTTCTGACACTTTTAAACTTCCAATTTTCCCCATATGATTAACTCCTCAGTTTGTGCATTCTTCCTCATTAATAACTTTTGCCATCTTGACCACACTCTGATGTTGCCTGGTCACACGTGTTCCAGTTTTCATCTATGAAATGTTGCAAAGCATGGAGTCACTGGACTGCATTGCTTAAAAAAAAGGACTAGTTTTTCAAAACCACTTCCTGTTTTGTTTTGTTTTTCCAGAATTTTGGACATTCCATGTGGTTCTTGAAGCATGCTGTCAGATGGAAATTGGACCTTATACCCATTCAAATCGTCCATCCCAGCTCTCAAGGAGGAAACAATCCAAAGAAAATATTGCATCTAATCTTTTATCTTTTTCCTGGATTGCTAGTTCAACATGCAAAGGAACAGGTTACCACCGATTATGTTAATGCAGGGGTGGGCAACACTTGGGGGCAGAGATTACTCTTGAACCTTTCTTTGGGGTCCTCATAGCACTCCTACTATGCACAATTTGAGTGAATTGGACATTGCTGCCAAAATCACAGCCCTCCCTCCCTCCCTGCCTCCCTGCTGTTATTCCCTACAGTCCAGTAGGACTCTATAGAGTGGGAAAATGCTCTGGCATTTTCCTGTGCTATATATCCAGCACAGTAGGTGCAGATTTTGGGTGGCAGCTGCAGTTGTAGCAGTAGGGGATGAATAGGGGGCAAATATTCCCCCTCTAGTACCATGACACTGCCCACTATCATGTTAACAGCTAGGCTATAGAACCATTAAAAATAAAACACCAAGCATCTGTTTTGAAATAGGTGACAAACAGCAAAGGTTTCAGTCCACAACTGTATTTTGTGACTACTTATCTGTATTTTTTGCTAGACTACTTGTATAACACATGATTTATCGGTTTTAGTGGCTATATACTGGGAGGGAAATTACAGTGCTGGAGGTGAAATCATTGAACTCACTTCAGCTGTAGGCTGTTCAGTCCTATTTGTCAAGGTCTCTTAGTCGCTCCTCAAAGATTATTTCTTTCTGCAGACATGGTTACAAAAGAACTATGCAATAAGACATTGTTAGATGAGTTTCAAAACTGATCTCTAGTTCAGATGAATAGGACAAAGTGTAGGTCAGACGTTAGCATTCAAATGCATAATTTTTTAAAAATATCTGGTTGCTTCCAATTTTACATTTCCTTTTAAACCTGCTGAAAAGCATGTACAGTAATAAATGTTAAACTGCTGAGAACATATGCATACCATTCAACATTTATATATGTGAATAATAAACCTCAGACTGTAGTCAAAATGGCAAAAGTTATTATTAATAAGGAAGAACACAAAAAGTTAGGAGAGGCTGCAGCAGTTTGATTTTGCCTGAGTCTACTGGGAAGGACGCAATTCGGCCCCTTCTCTCCCTCTCTGCTGAGTTGAGTGCAAATTGCTTTTGCATTCTGAACTCAGTTTATATCAGTTGAAGTAAGCCAGGATGGGGAAAAACTGGGAGAAGGAGAAAGAAACTGGGGCATTTTAAAAACATCTGGAAATGTAGGATGGCAAAGGATTAACTGGGATTGTCTCTGCATGATTGGGATGGTTGGAAAATATGTGTGTGCCTTTATGATACCAGTTCATTTAGATAAAAGGAATATGATGCCCAATCCACTCCTTAGTAGAGAGTCTAAAGAAGTTACTTTTTTCAGCTATAATCTCTCACACAGAAATGCCATTGGCTGGCCTGGCCTGTAGATACAGACCAAAAAAGTATATCTTCAAAACTGTACTTTAGACACATTGATAAAGTCAACATTAAGTGGGCCATGGGGATTGTTCCCACTATACCACTAGTCCTTCTCCTAGGTGCTGATATATGGCACCTAAAAATGAAAAATGTTAACACAAAAAGTCAATGATTCTTGTGAAATCTGACCAATCAGAGGTTAACTGCCATGCCTATCCACTAGCATATACCTTCACATGGATGGAACATCCCCACATGGATTGTTTTTAGCTCAGATTCAGACATATAGGGTTGGGTCTAGAGGAATTGAGCATTCAAGCTGAAGTATGTGGATAATTTGATCTTGACTTAAGTCTTATTTATTTCAAAAGCACCAAAGCATGGTAACATTTGGGAGTTTATCAGCCAAGGGAAATTGGAAGTATAATCCAATGGCCATCTGAAGCAATCATGGGGTTTAACATTATTGCGTGATAACCCACTACGCGCAAATTTGGGCAATGGGAAGTCAGTCCGAGCACAATCAAGAGGTTTCACGTTATTGCGTGATAGACTACCACACTCAAATTCGGGCAATGGCATGCTATTTTTGGGCAATGGGAAGCCAGTTTGAATGCAATGAACATTCATGTAATTTTGCTAAACTAGCGATTTTACGTGAATGCGTTCTGGCCCCACTTTCTTTTCATTCAAAATTAAGAGAAATTCCTCTGGTGTGATAAACTCCTTGGATTCAACTGAATATTGGATTTTGAGAAAAGATCTATTCTTAAATGGGTTTATATATACAGATGATTAAGGGGCTGAATTGATACCATGGACCAAGCTGATTGCATTTAGCCCACGGATTGGCCTGTTCTTGCTCCCAGCACTCATTTGGTCTGGTGTGGCAAAGGGAAGGTGTTCACCTGCTACTACTACTATTCTACTTGCAGATGAAAACAGGGCACCTGGCTTCACTCACATATCCAGGTGCCCCCTTCCAACATCACAGGCCATAATTGGGGCCTGCAAGTAGAACAGTGGTGGAAGGTAATGGGGCACGTGGCTGTCTAGATTTTCTGTCTAGATGAGGTGTTCTGGGAAACTCTACCCCAAACAGTTGGACCAGGCTGGCCAGATCCACCCAAATGGTATCTGGTCTGCCTGCTCCCAGCCTGGCACTGTTGGCCTGCATTGTTTAAACCAGACTAGAGTGAACAAGGGCCTGTGAGTACAGCCCCTAGGTGAGCTTTGAGCAAGCATGTGGCAGTATTTGCAAGTCTCTCCCCACTTCCCCTTCTACACACAGACATGCACATCTATTAGAGAGCCAAATTTATCTGATGTTCACTGCTGGCAAATTACAATCCACAGTCTGTCTCTAAACCAGCAAAATCTGAATGGTGTTCCTAACTATGGTTTCAGGATTAAGGATGGTTTGTTCATGGAAAACTAGAAGAATCAGGAAATCTGATATATATACATGACCACTTATGGCTGCAAGATTTTGCAGGAACCTAGAGATGGCAACCCAAGCTGGCTTACCTATATGGGAAGAGGTATGGGACATGTAAACTAAGACCTTTTTAAGACTACATTTGCCTTTCTTGGGTGTTCTGTGTAAAATAGGAAAGACAGCTCTGATATGTGGTAGTCTAATGATTTGGGAACCCTGGAAAATGCCTGGCCTCACTAACTTGTGTCCCATGAATAGGCAAAGAGTCAATTAGGAGAGAGATGCATTTTATTTTTAAATTTGCTCTATAAAAACTCACTTCTATATTTAGAAATTGCAGTGAATCTGCAACAGCTATAGGCATTTCTAAGTACACATGAGATATCATTTCTCAAAATGCATTAGGACAATTCTGAAAGATAAAGGAGAAAACAGGCACTGAGAAAGGCATAAGGAAAGATAAGAGGATTCATTTAATACAGGCAGCATTGGGCTAAAACCCGGATCAAAGTCTTCAAGCTATACAGTAATGTCTGCATGAGCCTTATGGTCCAGGGCCAAGGAAAGCATTAAATAATAGGTGATTCATTCCTAGCATCCCTCCTTCCTTTCATCTTTATGAGCTGAACAGTAAGGGAGCCTTTATTCCCTGTATCTTTGTTCAATGAAACTGTAAATAAGCGAGAGCTAAATTCCAGCTGCAATAACAAAAGCTGGCAAAGGCTTAACATGCCTGCACTGCTATTTCCTTTTATTTATTTATTTGCTTTAAAATAAACAAACACAACAATCCAGAAGAATTTCTTTTTTACTAAGGGCAATGGTCTAGCTAGGCATTTATTATTTTTATTTCGTAAAGAACCCCCAAGTGGTACAGCTCATAGCTTCTGGGAGAAACAGTGAGACCGTCCCTTAAAAGCCATTGCAGGAGAGACTAGCATCAAGGTTTGCCAGACTGAAAACTGAAGAGGTTTCCTGTACCTTTAATAGTTGTGAAGAATAGGGTATTTCAACTGGTTTTGCTTGTTGGGTAACAACAAGATAAAAAGCGACACCTGCTATAATTCCCTCTTACACCCAAACATTAAAAATACATGGGATCCTATTACATTCCACTCCTCTCATGGATTAGTATCATGGCCACATGCTAACAGCTGCCCAGTGACAGGATAAGGGTTAGCTTGCATTAGTGATCTTATTTGATACTTTTTGCACTAGCTTGTCAGTTTGAAGGTAGGACAAGTTATGAAGGTTGAGAATGGACTGGAGTTACCAATTTTCATCTGTCGCTGACCTGCATGTATAACTGTTGTAGCTATGGTGAGAGAACATGGGTCACACTTTCCTGCATTATTATTATTATTATTATTATTATTATTATTATTATTACATATGGCCAAGCAACATTGCTTTTACCAGAGCCTACTGGGAAGGACAAGATTCCACCCCTCCTCTCCTCTCCTCTCCTCTCTGCTGTGTTATCTGACTACAAACTACTCTTTCACTTTGAACTTAGTTTTCAGCAATTAAAGTAAGCGAGGACAAAGGGGGACTGTGGGAGGAGAAGACATAAACTGGGGCATTTTAAAAGCAGCTGAAAAAGTGGCATGACAAAGGATCAATTACAACAGTCCCTGAAATTGGAACAGTTGGAGCGTACATTGTCATTATCTGACACAGAAAGATATCTTGGGAAGGCCTGGAAGTACACCTGGTTCCAGCTTATAATAATGCATCTTTTAGGAAAGCTGAGAAATAAATGTGCATTTTTGAGGGGAATGTATAGATATATAAATATTATAGGTGAAATGAGTCTAATTTAAATGCACTTTTTGTACATTCTTTTAAAACAACAACACATACTGGTGTGGAAACTGCATGGAACAGTTGATTGAAAACATATGAATGTGAAAAGCACAGGAATAGACCAGATGTTGGAAAAGTTATGTCTTTGAACTGCAACTTTCAGAATACTTTGGAAAGCATGATCTATGCTCCTTTTTGGAAGAATGGAGGCATTTTCCATTTCTAGTTTTTTCATGCACATTTTGGAGAATTGCACTTTCTGAGCCAGAAAACAAGCAGAGACAGAGTTGTATGTCAAAATCCTTTCGTTTCCAATTGCTTTGCTTGCCGTAGCCAACAGTGGGAAGCCTCATTTATACTTTTGGCTCAGAATTATGGTCAAATGATGTAACATAACCCTGAATTTTTCACACTGTCTGAATATTTGGTTGTAGTTTTCTTCATGAAAGCCAATTTAATACACTGAACATTATGCAAATTTCTTTAATGTTTAATTTTAGCTTATTTTACATCTACACTGGATTCAAAAGGTTTTGCATCTGACTTCCTTTGAACATCATGTAAGGGACTAGTACATTTTGTTTGAAGACATATGCCAGAGCTTCTTATAAATGTCTAATTCAAAAATCACTCCATTTACACTTTGAAGGCTATTAACAATGCATTTTATGTGTTTGAGTGACAAAAGGTAATTCTGACAAGTCATTCATAATGTGCACTATGCTGCCTCATAAATTAATCAGTTCAATTTAGGCTCCCCCAGTATGTTTTCAATGAGGGTTCAGTGAGACAGCTATGTTGAAAAATATATTATCTGTCACCTTACGTATTATTAAAAAATAAGTTGAATTAATCATATGAGATTTAATCATCCATCCATCCATCCAATCACAAATTCTATAAAGGAAAAACACTGCCTTTGTCCTAAATCCATTTCTCATTGCAATTAGAATGCCCCTTTGAATCAACATGAATTTGCAACTGAGGTTAACTTCCATCAGTTCAATGTGTCTACTTATGACTACCACTCAGATTTAGGCCTTTTTTTAAAGGGTGAAGCAGTCACCTGTTGACATCGGCATCATCTTACAAGATCTAGTCAGTCTTGTCACTTTCAGCAGTAGGCTGATTCTTACACATATCCTCGTTCCATAATTGTGTGTTTAGTGAGACAAAAGTTGAAAGGGACCCCAAGGGCCTGTTAGTTCAAACCCTTTGTATTGCGGAAACCCACTGCAAAAGCCAGAGCAGCATCAGGGCATGGTAGATTCAAAAGCAG
The DNA here is from genome assembly GCF_019175285.1 of Sceloporus undulatus. Classification (NCBI taxonomy): domain Eukaryota; kingdom Metazoa; phylum Chordata; class Lepidosauria; order Squamata; family Phrynosomatidae; genus Sceloporus; species Sceloporus undulatus. Next base: position 23,731,179 of record NC_056526.1, on the reverse strand, counting down.
TCTGGGATCACCAGCACAACAAGAAGTAGATGGGGAGCTAGCAATCCAGCTCTAGAACTGATACATAAATATTGTTCTATCAATCCTCCTTACTTACTTACTTAATAAATAAATAAATAAATAATAAAATTTTTATTTATATCCTGCTCTTCTACCATAAGCGAATCACAGCAGCTTACAGTATAAAAGTATCCAATGCACAATACAATATATCACAACCCCCCCTAAAAAGAATTAACCATATTACTATTAAAATCACTTTAATAAATAAACTATTAAAACCAAAAACAACAGGTGAGAGTAGCATAATATAAAATATGCAGCATATACGGGGGGTTCTTTCATGCTGGATGGAAACTATTCTGGAAAGGCCTGCTGGAAGAGATCCATCTTAAGAGCTTTTCTGAAGATATCCAGGTTGGTGATTTGATGGATCTCTTCCGGCAAGTCATTCCACAATCTGGGAGTGGTTGTGGAGAATGTTCTCTGGGAGGTTGAAGCCAGTCTGGTCTTTTTTGGCTGCAATAAATTCCTCCCAGAAGACCTGAGAGTGCAGGGTGGATTATACAGAAGTAGGTGATCCCTTAGATAGGTTGGACCCAAGCCATGTGGGGCTTTAAAAGTAATAACCAACACCTTCTACTGTGCCCAGAAGCTAATGGGCAGCCAGCCAGTGGAGTGACTTTAAGATGGGTGTTATGTGGTCACTCTTAGATTTTCCGGTGACCAGCCTGGCTGCCATATTTTGTACTAATTGAACCTTCCAAACTAGGCACAAGGGTGCATTACAGAAATCAAGTCATGAGGTTACTAGTGCATGTACTACAGTCTCTTAAGTTTCACTTAAGAGTGAAACGTGAGCATCCAAAACTCCACTGCATGTTACTTTCAAACATTTGGGCAGAATGAGGGCCTTGCTTTACTCATTAATCTTCCCCTGCAAGCAGGCACTGTTTCACATGGCCACTGACTCAGCCTGTCCTTAAATGCCCACATTTTCTGGAGTTAGGATATGGTTCAGCCTTCTCCAACTCTGGACGTTTGGGCGGGCAGATATGCATCCTTACCCTGTAAGATCTCAGGATCTTTTGCGTCTGTCAGTCTCTTAGCCAAACCTATTCCTCTCATGCTGTACAGAACGTTTCAGACCATACTCTAATGAGAAGTCCTTAAATTAGACTCCCTGATCACACCCACACTTCATTTTTCTGTGTTTAACATAATAATATCTGAGAACAGCTTAACAGATCAAATCCAGTTGCTAATCACAATGGGAGAAGACCCCCAGAGCAATGAAATGTACATACATGTTTACTTACAATTAGAGTTGATTCAATGGGCCTATCCTCTTTGAAACTAGCAGTTGGATTTAAGCCTACATACACAGACTATCTAGGAACGAAGAGACCATCTACAACATGGGTGGCCACAGTGTGGCCCCAGCCCCCCCCCCAGTGGTCAACAATTTTTTAAAGAAAATATTATTATTATTATTATTATTATTATTATTATTATTATTAATTTCCCAAATGTCACCAACTGACCTGTAAGGGGTGTGGAGAGCTATTCCATCACATTTTAGGGGGTCCTGGACCGATTTATGCCCAGAAGAGGCCATTTTTTGAAACAGAAATTGAACAGGATATCACTTCTGCTCACTTCCTATTTCAAAAGGCCTTTTGTGGGTCTAAATGACCCAGGGCATAAACATGATATTGCCACCATGTTCTCTAGAAGGAAACTGGGGCCAAAAATGATTTTTCTTCCACAGGAGCAGATGCAATGGGGGTGCAGCCCTCCAGGGTCTCCTGGGGGCTTATGTTGTCCCATAGCCTTTCCACATTTTCCCCAGCTTTCTATAGTCCCCAGCTGACCATCCCTGATGTACAACTTGCACTAATGAATGCTTGAAGACTGAGACTAGAGATAGCAGATTCACTCCTAGTTCTCCACCACTGCTTGGCAGATATTATTTCTGAGCAGCTGCCAGGGCCCCAACACCATTGGTAACTGACCTGGATTAGCTGCTCGATGGAGCTGAGGTTATAAACTACTGAACATCAACTTTGTTTATAATGTGCTTCCACTGATTGCTACATGGGGTTATGTAAAATTAAAATGGCATATGACTGTCTACCACCAGCCACATGCCATACATGGTAGTGTGGTTGCCATCTTCTGGCTGTGAGGAGGGGGCTGTAGAGGACTGAAATAGGATGAGAGTTACTTGCTTGCCCATTACCATGGACATCCTCAAATATGAACCCAGCCCTGCTAGGTTGGTTCTAATGCAAGACTATTCAAGATTAAGAATACCGAAGATTAAGCAACATTTTGATGCAGAGTCAGTCCTGTGATGTTCATGAACCAATATTGATTTCTGATTCCTCATCTGAAAAGGTATCCATTATGGTCCATATATGTTTTCTGCTCCTATGATTTACTACCAGGATGTGGGAGTGGGGGTGAGAGGGTATTGTGACAGTCTAGCAAATCTTACACATGCACTGAAATGAGCAGAATAAACTGAATAGTAATAGCATTTTATAAAGATGCCCAGCCAGCTAGCTTCCCTAGTGAGATGCTTTTTATTATGTTCAGTTCTGAGTGTCATTTCCCTAATGCTGCCCATGCATCTTTTTGCTGGGCTATAATTCTAATCTGTATTCACCTGCTATTCTCTCCTTGGTAAAGAGGCACGGCAGTGGGCCAGCTACTTGCAAATGAAGTGTGTCATAAAACTGCATGGGTCCCTTTGCAATTTATTCTCCTGGCTTTTGTTGGGTTACTCTCTGGGGCTGGGATAGACAGCAGGCAGCTGTAATAATGCATCATTTGACTTGTGTTTCTTGCCTAGCTCCATCCAAGAGCCTGCCTCATGTTACTTGCATCACTAAATGGGACCAGCAGGAGGGATGCCAATGTGGCTAGTATGGCACTGGGGGAATAGTTCCTATAAAAAAGGAAGCTGAGCTTATGAATTTGTGGAGCCCAATGAGAAAATGAAAAGGGAAACAAAGGGCAAGTGACTCGTCTGTTGAGGAACATGATAGCAAGAGCTTTTGAGAGCCCAGACAATGGAATAAAAAGTATTTTTTGGGAACTACAACTCCCAGAAATTCCAAACCAACTTCACCACTGAGTGTGTTCACTGGGAGCTTCCAGGAGTAGTAATTCCAAAAAGTGAGTTTCTGTTCTAGAAGCTGTTGAGGACTATACGTGTTACTACCTGACTGTTGTATTTTCTGGATCCTGAGCTTATCACATGGACAAAAACCTGACTGTACCCCGACAGGATGCAGACAGGTTGCGGGATGCAGGCGAGAATTATCACACACAATTAGCTGCTAATTCTTCCAGGTGAGTGCAACCTAGCTGCAGCCCGGGTCCCAAGTGTGCTTTGGAGGTCACTTTTGAGAGCCAGGAGCTTTCCAGCTTTGAAAAGCTGCCTCCGAAGTGCACCTGGGACCTGGGCTGCAGCTGGGCTGTACTGGCACAGTGGAAACGGCAGCGAATTACTTACAATAATTCCCGCCTGCATCCCGCAATCTGGCTGCATCCCGCTGAGGTGCAGTTGGGTTTTTGTCCATGCGATAAGCTCCTTAGTCTAAGATGAATGCAATGGAAAGCCTCCTCTGATCAAATCTTGCCAAGGAAACCACATGATTAGAGTCCCCTTAGGGTCACCATAAGTCGGAAAGGATGTGATGGCACACAACAACAACCTTGACTGATTAAGAACCTTGTCTTCTCTGGATGGGTCTTAAACTCTTGTCCCAGGAGGGTCCTTTGTGTGCATTTCTTTTGCAGTGACATATGTGAGGGCTGTTATTGTTGTTAACTGCCCTCGAGTTGATCTTGACTCATGGTGACCCTGCCGATGAGACATCTCCAAGACCCTGTCCTCTACCATTCAACAATTGACTCAATGGATCTACTCTAATTGGAAACTCAAAAGGATTCCACAAAGATTTGGTTATCTTTTACTATTGCTACTGCTAAAGGGGAAAAAAAAATCAGACCATCCATTCTCACCAAGGATAAGAAAATCTGTGAATACTCTTTACATCTCATATATGGATAGAAAGAGAGAGCATTCAATAATGCAGTTGCTGATTGGTTGTCACTGACATTGTTTCTGAAAAAACTGTGGGAAAGTCTACCATTTTTTTACACCATTCCAGTATTTTCTGGTTTTGTGGTTTCTTACTCTCTTGCCAGGATGAGCCCATCTAGCACACACAACTAGGCCACTGGCAAAGGAGTGACTTACCCCCTACTCTGGCAGAATGTCAGTATAGGGCTGCTCAGACTTCATGCCATGATGGATGCTTTTTCTGTGGAGTTACAGATCATTTGCTGGCATTGTGCACTACCCTGGCTTAATTCTTTCAAAGGCAATATAAAGTCTGGCTGGGGATTGGGTGGGGTGGGGTGGGGAGGACAGATCAATAAACTTCAAATCGCATGAAGAGTACAAAGCTCAAGCCAGTCACTGTGAAAATGGCTTAATTATATATCCAATCCTGGAGCAATTGTAGGTGATGAACAAAAACAAAAAACATTTCATCTGCTGCTGTTGTTCCCCCCACCCCAGGAAACTGATTAGAGACAAACTCATGCTGAGGGGGAAAAGTTCTGCTATGTTTAATTGTCAGCTGTCCAGGGGTCAGCATAAAGAGTGATCTTCCCAGTAAACCACGGAGGACCAAATTAGATGATGCACTATTCATGCAGTTAGAAATTTTGTAGATGGCTTTTTTAAAAAAAACCAAATAGTTGGCAAGCTGGGAGAGCTGATCCAGATTTGGGATTCTAAGAGGGATAAAGTTGTCACCAATGTTTCAATCCTGCTGTGGTCCTAAACTGAATAGGGCAGAATTTAAGCGTTCCTTTTCTGGCAGATAGTTCTCAAAACCTCCAAGCTAGTATAATCAATGACCCTGCTAGTTGGGGGACTCAATAGTCCAGAACAAGAGCTCTTCCAAGTTCAGGAACTAGGAACCCAGCACTCATTCAGATTACAGCCTTGCTGAATCAGATGGAAGGCCGATCTACTCCATCATTCTATTCTCATAGCCGTCAACCAATTACTTATGGGAATTCTGCCATCAGGACATAAGTGCAACAGCATTCTCCATCCTGCATTTGTCAGAAACAGAAATATAGAGGAATGCTTGGAGGTGATATGCAACTATTCTGTCTAGTAGCCACAGATGACTCTAACCTCCATAAATTTCTATAATCCCCTTTTAATAATAACATAGAAGTAACATATGATTTGTACTGGCAGTCAATTCTGACTTATGACAAGCCTAGGTGAACCTATCATGGGGATTTCTTGGCAAGCTTTGTTCATAGGAAGTTTACCATTGTCTTTCTTGAGTCTGAGATAATGGTGTGACTTGCCCAAGGCTGCATTCTTGGAATCCTGGCGTTTGGGGAGGGAGATTTAGCATTGTCAGTGAGGGAGCTCTAATGCCTCACCAAATTTCAAATCCCAGGATTCTATAGGATGCAGCTATGGCAATTAAAGGGGACTATGGCCCTAGAAGAATGCAGTGTGAAAAAGTACCAGTCACTTTCAGATCTCCTATATTTTTGGCCAGTATTCAGCTTTGTTTTGTAGTTTTGCAGGTTATGGGGTACAAATAATGGAAAACCATTTCATTTGGGCATATTTTTGTGGCAGTTTGGTCAATTTTCAGATTTTTGTCTATTCAGGGGTAATTGAGAAATCTCTGGAGGTTTTGAAAGATTCCATGGGGATTTGGGGACCTCAGAAAAAGGTTGAAGCCACAGATAGTTCATGGGCCATACTTTCCCCATCTGTGATATAATTAGTCAGTCCAAGATTGCAATCCTGTTTAGAATGAAAGAGGTTGAGAGAGAGAGAGAGAGAAGAAATCCAACTGGTTCTCTTTTTCCATCTCTGAAATAATTTTCTCTAACATTTCAAGCTGCTGGAGGATTTCACACCTATCGAGAAAGCCAGCCTGTTTATGCTGATTGTTAACACTGTAGAAATTACATGCAGAACCGCTGGGCTTGTTGAACATAAGTGAACCATCTGAGAAGGTAGTGGAAAAGATTTATTTTATTTTATTTCCCACTGGATAGAAAAGGCAGTGTTAAGATGTCAATCCTGAATAAACTCGACTGAAAGTGCCAGATTCATCTGTCCAGACAGCACAGTGAATTGTGCTCCAAGAATTATTTTGCTTTGGTTTTCTGGCAATGTGCATTTTTCAGATGTTATCAAGGCACACTGCGAAATATCCATAAAGAGACATTATATTTTCTGAACTGGCATTGACCTTGCAAACAGCAACATAACCCAAAATATCATTCTAGAGTGCAATTTAACATTTGTGAGCAGATCCATTGCTATTTCAGAGCACTGAATTTGAGGTGACAATCCCATGCACAACTCCTCATTCAACTATGAATTTGGGAAACAGCCTGGCTCAGGCTAGACCAATGTAGAAACTATCCAGTTGGACTCAGGAACTGATTCAGAATCTTGACTAGGAACTTGAGATCCTCATGACTAGCTTTGCAAAACAAGAAATGTCTATAACCTTTGGCTGCCAGAATAGAATGAAATTTTCAGTTTTCAGATTTAGATACAGTCTTCTTGGATACACTCTTGTGTTTGATTTGGCCATCTTCCCTGACTATCTGAACAAATCCAGTTCCATTTGGGATTCATCCAAATCCTGAATAACCTCACTCCCACTATGAGATTTACAGAATAGTAGGATTGGTTGCAAGGTTGTGGCACCATTGGGTAATTGTCAATATCCACCCTCCTTGCTAACAATCCTGGGTGCCTCCTTTCTCTTCTATTACCCCTTTTTGTTGTCAATGACTATCTTCATCAGCACACAGTGAGGAATAAGCAAAAGCAGACTCTACATATCTTCTTCCTCTCTCTTCTTCTCTTGTGTAGTCCAGTGAGGCACTAGAACTGAGAATTCAAAGTATTCCTACCTGAACTACAAATGGCACGATTCTCTTGGGTAGAATCATGACAGTTAAAGTGAAATCATGGTACTATAATCATGTCACGTGAAAGAGCCCTAAGTCTCTTTTCTAGCCTTGGTACTCTTGGCAAGAACTGCTGGGACAACAGCCGAAAGTAATCCATGGCTCTGTGTTAGGGATGGAAATCCTTGCTTAGATGGTTCTTACCTGAAAGAATTAAGAATCTCAAAAGTTTTATGCCTGCTGGGTGGGACTGCAAGAGTTTTTGCACATTTTTGAGGATTTTCTTTTGGCAAACATTTGTGGTTCAAAACAATGTTTTGCACAGAAAATAAGATATATATATATATATATATATATATATATATATATATATATATATATTCTTTGCAAAAGATTGGGGTTTGTACAGAAAAAAAACTTTTTGTGCAAATGAAAAGTTTGAAAAAAAAGAAATAAATACCAAAATTTGACACATGTTACAGTGGTGATCACTTTGTCACTGGAGTATCTTGATGGGATGATTCTCTCTTTCTCACTGAGAATGAGAAAAATGGAAAGTATTCTTTCTGGCATTCTAAGGTATTTGAAATGATAAGAACAATTTCAAGTATCCTTACTCTCTGTGTACTTGACCACTTGAACTAGGACTATGATGAACATCATCCCCTGAAGTAGTAGTGCCTTTCAGCGCACTGCACTGACTCCATTCACTCAAGCTGGCTGTTTGCTATCCTTACCAGGAAGATCTATCTCAGCTTCCTGTTCAGGGTGGGACTTTATCATGCAATGACAACTTTTCCTAGCTACTAACCTCTCCCCATCTCAGTTGCCATTTGAGATTTGCTACCGGCCTTTCATATAGCCCCTCAAACCATTACAGATGGATTCATTTGGGTAATTAACCTGGATCCAGCTATTTCAATCAGAACTAGTTACCCTCTATCCATTGTACCATCTTCCCCCTAAAAACATTTCCTCAATGGACTTTGGGAACCATTTGGAGAAAATGTTTAAGGTACTTTAAGGTATGGGGAGGAGGCTGCAGGGAGGATGGTCATTCATTCTATTGGGGAAAGTGGATTCAGTCTGGAGTACTTAATGAGATCTTGGCATCTGTACCCCAGAATTCTACAAAACTCCTCTTATGTACAGTGTTTTTCTTGACATAATAGCCAGCTATTGCTGGGAAATACCTATATTGTGATCAGGAAAAAGAAACAGATTATTAGATACATAGACACCGAACCTATCTGAGACTTTTTTTTTTTTTAACTTCTGGCACAGCCTAACTAAATTCCACAAATTCAGCAGCCCAAGGGGCAAATGAGTGATGGTACTCCATGACCAGTAGATACTCTGTCTCAAGTTTATTCATGCTATGAACCAGTGAGAAATTCTGTTGCCACTTGCCAGTATTATGTGTCAATTCCAAAACCAATGGCTATAGACAGAGGGTTGTTCAGAAGAGGACCATTAAACCTGTAGAGCTTCAAAAATCAATCTAAGGAAGACCTTTGTCAACATTTCTTCTTATTCTGCATTTCCCCTTCTTCCTCCCCTCCTCCTCCTCCTCTTCCTCTGCCTCCAAGTGTTTTCATTTTCACGACCGCACTTCTAATCTCTGACCCTATTAACATGGTTTCTCTTGAGCGATTATTTGCATTAGAGTGAGAATCAACTGACTAAGGTTGATTAAAAAATGCCTGCAGCTTAGCTCCTGAGTTACCAGCTACATGCAAAGCAGAAGGAGAAGGAAAGGACAGAAGACAAAAAGAGGATTTCAGTCAAGTTCTCCTGACTTTTTCCAGAAGCAGAAATCATGTTTTGCTTCAGTTGGTTGCTGACAGTCCAGGCTGGTTAGCTGCAATGCTGTTATCACCCAACCTAAAATTAAAAGAGTCTGTTTAACTCAAGAACAATAGGTAGTAGGCAGAGAAGGGGGATGTTTGAAAACACAGGGATAATGCTTTAGTGTGGGTTGTATGAGAGACGTTTTGTAACAAGATGCATTGTTTTGGTTTATCACACAAGAATTTAGGAGGAGGAGCTACCAGGATGGGTTTCCTAGGTCTCCTCCCCTCCTCCTCCATTTTCTCTGCCTCAAACTAGGTCTTCCTAGTTTGAACAAAATGTCTGCTGTTCTTAGAAGTATTAGACTACAGAGTGTGGATATGCTGCTTTTCTATGTTACAACTGCTAGAATTCCCCCAGCCAGCATCTGGCATAAGGATGAGGAGCTGCCATTTTATTTCCCCACAATGTTCAAACATGGCATTGCTGAAAATTAAAACTGCACAGGGAAGTGCACTGTTATTTCGAGGATCTTACTACCACCCCCCAGGTAACACTGCAATCCTAATTCAAAGATCAGCCAGCAGAAGAATGAAAAAAGGGGCAGAGAAGTGGCAAAGAAAGGGAAGAGCTGAGTTATGCAAGATCCAAATGTTGCACAACCAAGAGGCACAGCCACTGTGCTGGCATAGACAAGGACCAGGATAGTCCCAAGTGATTTCTCTCTCTAATCCAAGAGGGTTTCAGATTCTGCAGCTGGCCTAATGTCAACTCAGCTTGCCATGAGCCATCTTGGTAAGCTAGGATTGTGTTCTAAACCTGCTAGGGACCCATCAACAAAATAAGGGACCACCATTGGAGCCTCCTCTCAACCTGAAAGCATTCATTACCACAAACTGTGAAAAATATCTCTTTTCTATGTCCTGAACTGTTCCATTGCTGTATGCGCAGGCCATATTTTTTGTTAATGATTGGATAGCACTAAAGCTCTAACCCATAGACTGGCATCCTGTCAAGGACATATACAAAATTTCCCTTACTTGTTCATATGTTGTTTTTGGGGGGAGCTCTGTGGGGATTTATATTCCCTTCTTCATCCCACAGCACCCCCCTGACTTACTGAACTACCTCTGAAACTCCCCTCCAAGAGTCATTCCATGTTTTGTGGGGAGTGGGCAGGATCAGAGAACCATTTGGCTATGTTCCCATTGCCAGATGCAAAATGAGGAAATCAATGCTGGGGTTCTCTGGGTGGATTTCACATCTGGCTCTTGGGACTTAAAACTACATGCTTCTGTGATCTGGCCTGCTCATCAAAAACACAGAATGGCCATTATCTGGGGGCAGGGGGTTCAAAGGCTGTTCAGTAAGTTGTGGGTGGATCTTTGCCAACTTACTGTTATATACTGGCCACACAGGATTACAGTCATGGTCAGTTGTAGATGTGGAGGTGATGCTGAGGTGGATGAGAGCAGAATGCGTTTTGTACCTCAGACCAGCCATCTGTTATTTTTATTTATTTTAAGCAAAAAGCAATGGAATACAGCCGGCCCTTCTTATACACAGATTTTTTATGCATGGATTCAAACCTCCACGGTTTAAAAATGTTTCAAAAAAGTATAAATTTCAATATCAAACCTTGATTTTCCATTTTTTTAATAAGGGACATCATTTTGCTATGTCATTATATTTAATAAGACTTGAGCATACACGTATTTTGTTATACATGGGGGATCTTGGAACCAAACCCCAGCGTATAACAAGGGTCCACTGTGCTTTATTTATTTTTGAGAAAATGGGAAAGTAACCATCACTGCTTATTCTACCCTCTCTAGTATAATAATAACTAATAATAAAAGTAACTGAGGAATTTTAAAAGTTCTAGTCACCAGGCAGATGGAGGCGGGGAGGGAATAGACAGAAAGAGATATAGTTTAGTCACTTGATTCATACTATAAAGAAATATGAAATGATGTATTCTGTAAAGAAAGACTCGAAAATGATGAGGTTTGCTTTATTTAAACTTATACCCAATTATACCATCTTCTGTACCCCATTTTAGCATTTTTCTAAATAGTAGGAGGCATATTGTGGATTATACGCATTTCACACATTGGTTTTGCCCAAACCGTCTTTATCATTTTGACAGTTACTGTGAGCAACAGTTTAAAGACCTGTTAAAAATCTAAAAAGAGTGGAAGTGGAGAGTTAACTCATATTAAACAAAGAAACTGCAAAAATATGGGCATTGTCAGTCATAGCTATATTTCATAGTCATAAATCCCTTCAGAAAATGTCTTAAAAATTAGATGCTGTAGGTAGGTGTTGCTATGACTAGTTTTACGGCGTGTCCTGACACTATAAACAAGTTGCTATGATAGATGTTGTCATAAAATTACTGCCTGATGTTTAGACTACTGGAATTTGTCCATGTCCTGCCTTCATTTACAGTGTGCATGCCAGTTTGAACTAGGTAAGATTTACCAATAACTATGCTAACTCTCCATTTAACTATGCTAACTCACCATTTTTGGGAAAGGTGTACTGTAATATATATTTCTAGGAGGAGTGGAGAGAATGTGATGTAAAACAAATGTCTATAAAGACCTGACATTGCTTATCTATCTTTTTTTATCCACGAGCCATATTGGCCCTCAAACCTGCTCTAGACTTATGCATGAGCTCAACTTATAGTCAAGTATATACAATATGTTTGCTATACACCTTATGCACATAATAAGAATAAGAATAAGAATAATGATTTATTTATAGCCCACCCAATCACGAAGAATCCGGTCAGGTTACAACAGTAAACATACATTTAAAGTACAATAAAATACAACATTAATCCCTAACCCCCCCCCCATCCCGATGATAAAACTACAAATTAAATACAGTGGGCTCCCTCCTTACACAGGGATCTGTTCTGGACACCCCCACGTAAGGGAAAATCTGTGTATGCTCACGCCCCATAGGAAACAATAGGGTGCGTGCATGCGGCAGTGGTGTGGTGTGTGTGCACATGCGCGTGCACCATTGTTTTATCATTGCATGGCTTCTGCATAAGCAGAAAGCCACGTATAGTGCACCCGTGTATGGCGCGCACACACTGTAATCAGAGTTAAAAACAATAAAATACAATACGTAATTAGCTTAAAATTAGAGGGAAAAAATGGCAGGTGGAGAGACATAAATCACAACTGAAATCATGCTCATAGACGGGGAGAGGAAGCTAGGATTTGTTAACTAGGTTGGGAAGTCCTGCTGGAAGAGATCCGTTTTAAGAGCCTTCTTGAAGGCTGCAAGAGTAGAAATGTGGCAGATCTTCTCCAGCAGGTCATTCCACAACTTCGGAGTAGCAGTAGAGAAGGCTCTTTGGGTGATTGAGGTTAGCGTAGCTCTTTTTGGTTGAAGTAGTTTCTTCTTTGAGGACCTCAGTGTGCGGGACGGACAGTACGGAAGAAGGCATTCCCTTAAGTATGCTGGACTGAAGCCATGTAGGGCTTTAAAGGTAATCACCAACACATTGTACCTTGCTCAGAAACTGATTGGCAGCCAATGAAAGGACTTCCAAACAGGTGTTATATGATCGTTCCAAGATGTGCCTGTAATTAATCTTGCTGCCATGTTTTGTACCATCTGAAGTTTCCGAACTTCACACAAAGGTAGCCCCAAGTACAGTGCATTACAGAAGTCCAAGTGAGAGGTTACCAGTGCATGTACTACTGTTTCAAGGTCTCCCGGCTCCAGGTGGGGGCGCAGCTGGCGTATTAGCCAAAGCTGATAACAAGTGCTCCTGACTGTCGCATCTACCTGCACTGACAGCAGGTAGTCAAGGAGAACCCCCAAGCTGCGAACAGGGTCCTTCAGGGGAAGTGTGACCCCATCCAGAACTAGGTGACATAACTCCTTTCTCAGTTTCGGGTTCCCAATAACAAGTACCTCCATCTTACCTGGATTCAGCTTGAGTCTGTTTTCCCTCATCCAGTCCATTACTGCCCCAAGACAGGCATTCAGAGGAGAGATGCCATCCTTAGTCACTGCATCAGTTACATAGAGAAATATATTTGGGAGTCATCAGTGTACTGATAACACCCCACCCTAAGTCTCCGGATGATCTCACCCAGCGGCTTCATGTAAATGTTAAATAACATGGGAGACAGGATGGCACCCTGGGGGGTGCCAAATTTAAGTTCTCTTAGCTTGAAGGTAATTTTACACATTGTATTTTTAATAATTTACTGCATAAAACAAAGTTTGCATACACTGAATCATCTGAAAGCAAAGGTGTCACTATCTCAGTCACCCATGTAGGCAATTTGGATTTTGGAGTATTTTGGATTTTGGAATTCCAGATAAGGGATACTCATCCTGTAATAACATTTTGGATATTCAAATGCACAAGAGGTGATGTCATATGGAGATATTTTTATTTTTTAACTGCATCCATATATGTATTTTACATTTATTTTCATACACTGAGAGCCTTCAGGGTGGAACTGAATTCACAATATAAATTCATAAAAATTAATCAGTACAGGAAAAAAATGTATATAATAAATGTATATATAAAAATGTATGTATAAATACAGACAGATACAGTTTGAAACCCAGGCTAACATTCAGCAGTATTTTCATTTTATCTAAATTGCTTCGTTCCTCATAGGACATCCTATAAAAGGAAAAATTAAATATGTCTGGAAGGTTTCCCCAAGTCTCAGTTCCAAATGTCTTGTGGTGGAAATGAAATGAAAGTTCATTAGCATTCCCCCAAACATAGCAAGTTCAGCGTCTTCAGAGTTTCAATTACTTTCAAGTAACTCGGTTCAAGGCCTCACAACAATCTTAATGGAGAGAGTTTAACCTTGGGCTAGAAAGCAATGCACGGCTTCCATTGTAAATGTCTACCCAACCTCAAAGCAGGTGAAAGGGGAAGGAGAGGTGACAGCTTCATCTATAAACCACCTGACTGTCTCAGAAAGGCTATTAACTTTTTTTGCCATCTGATAGAAGGCAACAGCATGAGGACATGCAGAATGATTGAGCGAGACAATATTAAGCACATCATAAACCTGGGCAGCACTGAGCAGGCAGTGTGGGCAGATATGAAGTGTCGTTCTGCCTCCTTACATCCATCAGAGCGATTCCCCAAACCGGCGAGTGTTGCCACTGCTTTCGGTATTGTTTTTTTCATATAACTGATCAAGAGAGAGGAAAATCAGATATGAAGAGCAGGTTATGCCTACCTTCTTAGGGCTAGGAGCTCTGTTGACATACATCAACCTGAACTTTAAGATGGACTGATTTAAATTAAACTGATCTGATTACAAAAATAGAAAGGCTAGGGAATAGGAAAACCCCATTTGCCATCTTGCTGAGTTTCTCTCAATCCCATCTGCATTTTCTTCCCATTCCTGTTTGGAATGGGCTTTTGAGATTTTGGCTGGCTGAATTCTGCTGGTACACTACACCAATGCAACTATACTAACATAGGTGGTGGCACTGTGGCGTGTGTGTAAAAGGCCTCAGGTGGAACTGCCTATTTCTCTGACACCTGGATATAGATGGAATGTTAGTTTCTACCCCTGCTCAGTCTTGGTAAAAGAGCAACTATTAGTGTCATACACCACTAGTATGCCAGCTATTGTGTTGTCTTCCCTTGGGGTGTTTGGCGATCATGAAGATCAGCACATGGTCACTGAAGATCACAGTAAGTTGGATTTTCCTGCTAGTCTAAATGCTGTTGTTGTGTGCCTTCAAGTTGTTTCCAATTTATGGCGACCCTAAGGTGAAACTATCATGGGGTTTCTTTGGCAAGATTTGTTCAGAGGAGGTATGGCATTGCCTTCCCAAGGCTGAGAGAATGTGACTTACCCAAGGTAACCAAGTGTATTTCATAGCTAAGCTAGGAATCGAAGCCTTGTCTCCAGAGTCACAGTCCAATACTCAAACCACTGTGCCACTCTGTAGATGTGCTCTTAGTTATATTTTAACAATAATTTTTGTATGCTTTTTTTAATCTGTATGCGTTTTTGTTTTTGTTAGCTACCCAGACTCCCAATTCAGGGGAAAGACAAAATATAAATTAACAAAATAAATAAATACTGGATTATCGGCGTCTTAACTACAGAGTGACACAAGAAATGCAGCGGCAACGCATCCTCAGAATACGCACACTAAGTCAATTTGATTTCTGTGTCATCTCTGAGGGAACAACCTAAGTAGGGAAGGTTGCCTCTTAAGGAAATGACAGAGTATCACTTTGGTCCTCTGTGTATTCTCATGCAACTTCAAAGAAAATGACTAAGCTGGCTTTGAGTACAGAGAGCTGTTTCCTCCCGAGTCACTAACAAAGAATATCCTAACTGTTTGAAAGAAGGAAACTGCCAGCCATGCTCCAAGAAGCAATATGCATTGTAGTGTAACCATGACTTAGTTTAATGTTCTAGGTCACAGACCCCTTTTTTGCAGGCATGGTTATGTGCTTGAAGATCTAATTATATTTATTCTTCTCTTCTCTCTTATTTTGTTTAAAAATATATGCATGGTATATCTAACCTGATATTAAAAATCTAATTTGTTTTCTTAAGCCAAAGATGACTACATCAGCTAATTTATATTTGAAGAAGGTAATGGAAGTGTGGGTGTTTTTTTAATGGGCACTCTTTCGAAGAGAACATTTGTGATGGTTCCTCACTTCTGGGTGTGACATGACTTGAGTGACAACATAAATTGAGGTGAAAAATTCGGCTGGATTTTCAGTGTCTGCACAGTCTCATCTCAACTATTTTCAAAGTCATTCCGGTGATGGCTCATGGGTGGGAAAACGAATCCACTGAACATTGAAGAAGGTATCTAGTATGGTGGACCCATTTGGGGGGCTAGGTTTCAGCATTTGGGTATCCCCTTTAAAGTTCAGATAAAACTCAAGAGTGGATTCACTGTCCTGATGACATGGAAGCCACCCACTGCCACCGAGTGAAATGTAGTGAGAAATGAAATAATACTTTGTTTCTAATTTTATACCTTTTTTCAGAATGGAGCTGCAAGTGGCATGTTTGACTGCAACCTTGAAGGATTTTTTGTTTTGGGGAAAAAAGCTTTATATATGAAAACAGAGGATGTTTTTCAACATGGTGGTGGGAGAAGAGACTAATATTAGGATTGCAAGAAATTCATGCTTTTAATTATATTTTGCTGTACACTAGTGTTATATATTCAGGACATTGAGAATAAAAATGGATATGTAATTCTTTAATGCACATCTGAATCACAAATGGGCCTGTGTGTTCTCTGCCACTAGGGATGGATGAATTTGCAATTACTGGTTTCTCTGCATTTCTCACTTTCCTAGCATTTTCAGTATCATTGCAAACAGGGGTGATTTTATCCCTCACTAAGGGGTACAGTCCCAAATCCCACATATGCCAACTGTAGGGGGTTAGGATAAGACACAAGCTTCTTTTGCCAGCAGAATTCGGGATTCAGGGTAATCCTGAATAATTTCTAACACACCTACTCTGAGAGGGATTTGGATTCAACAGAACTTCAGATGGTCTAATTCAGATAGACTCAGTTGGCTCTTGGCAATCTTGAATAATTAGGATTGTACACTTTATTATGGGGGATAATTATAAGTAACCAGTTATTTGAAAGTAATTCCTTTCAAGACCTGGTTCAAATTGAGAAGTTGATAGAATTTCAAAGCCTGACACATAAACATATACTCCAGTTTTCTTATATAACTTTTCCAAGACAGTGTATAATCTAACTAGATTTAGTTTACTGGATTTAGATTTAGATTTATAACTAAATTTAGATGTGTTTAAAGGAAACATCTGAGGAATTGTGCCAAGTTTGTCCCTCTTCTGTTTCTCTTTGCAGGATTCAAGAATGTGGAAGTCTCCTCGTATAGAAAAGTCTTTTCTATAGACAGTGGCCCTCTCTATATGTGGAGCGTTACTATAGATGGGAAGAGCTATTTCATGTATTTATTTACTTGATTTATAATTGATCTTGCTTCCAAAGCTAGGATTCAAGGCAGACCACAAGATTCAATAAAAACGTATAGATGAAACTCCCCGAAAGGGAGTATTAAAACACCATTAAACAAAGTATAGCACAAAAACACAATGGCTAGCACCTTGTTTGTGACATGTGTGGGCATACATTGCACTACATATCAAGAGTGATATTTTGGGGAGACAATACACAATAGTCATACTCAGCTGACAGCAGCGTATGCAGAGTTGGGACCACTGTATAAATATTAAAGCACATTAAAGTACACACAGTAGCATGTGAAAGTGCATTGCCTCTATGCATTGTCTGTATGGATTGCCCATTGCAAGTGCACAATGGATCAGCCATGTGCCTTGAACATTTATCAATATGGATTGCACTATGCTGGTATTCAGTATAAAGGCTAAGGCAATGCCAAACTTCCTCTGAATAAATCTTGTCAAGAAAACCCCATGATAGATTCACCTTAGGTGAATCTATCAAAATGACTTGAAGGCACACAGCACACAAACACACACAATGTAAGTTCACTAGTGGATATTTACATAAAGCTGAAGTGATGTAGGATCTTGGCCAGTGAACTGAAAGCATTTTGAAAGCCCATCAAGAAAAGCAGCACAGTCCACACTCATTTTTAAAAAATAACAACCCTTTCTCAACAACCAGTCAATTACCAAAATCACAGCATGCAAAAAAGCTTCTCACCCTGCCAGTGGAAAGGCAGCATGGAAGCAGCCAACCTAGATTCCCTTTGGAAGGGAATTTTACAGCCTGAGAGCCATGACTAAGAAAGCCATCTCTAATCTCTCAACCAAATTTAGTGGCAGCTTCAAGATAAACCTTCTCTGAAGATCTCAACACCAAGGAAGGGTCATACAGGAGAACTCAATGCATCAATGGATCCTGGCTATAGCATTCATCTTCATGGGTAATTAATTTAATTTTATGTTCAATTGTGTAATTGTTTCAACTAAATTACATAAGACCTGTGTAGGCTGTTTCTTACCTTAACATTCCACCCATTCCTTCAAGAACAAAAAAGTCAGTGGAAAGTATATTTCAAAAGTGACCTATGCGCTTGAGTACAAAATAAGAAACATCCCTGACTGGCTGTACACCTAGACATCACTCCTCCCTCTCTTCCTTAATCAAAGGTTATGGTCAAAAACCTTGCTCCTCTTCTAACTTGCTCCATGTCTTAATGAGGATACCTCAAAGGAGACTTCTAATCTAGACAGGCAATTCAATTAAAACCCTCTTTCCTTGATAAATGTGCATGTGATTAGTACTCATTGGGATAGCTGTCCTTCAGGAAGTGTTCAAAGAAAAGAAACGTCGTCTTGTTATTGATGGGGAGGACATACAGTCTGGCTAACTAATGTATTGCTTTGGGTTTAGGATATGCTGTGATTTCAAGCCTTGGTATCAAAATAGCATTCTCAAAATTCACTGCCATGGAAGTCCTATGAACTAAGCGCTTGTAGACTTCTAGTCTTTATATTTCATAAAACGGAAACAGTTCAATCACAGGCTCACATATGAAAAGCATTGTTTTTCCATACTTGTTCAAAGACAATCAGTGAGTGTCAGCTGAATTGTCATCTTTCAGAGAGACAAACATTGTAGCTCAGCCAGACATTCTTAGAAGGTTTGACCCCATTCATCACACCCTCCTTATTATGGCAGACCAGTAGTTCCACTCATGAGTTGATGAATACAAATCAGCTTATAGTGTGAAAACATTCTCCTTGGAAAATCTTTGGAGGTAAAGCAAAAGCAAAGCAAACCTTATAACTCAATTATTCTGTATTTAACAGTGTCACTCCATTTTTGTAACAACTGTACCTTTAGAAGAGACTACTCTGTGCAATCCTTAATTGAGCAGCCATTAGATACTCCAGCACACCTCTTGCTAAGATGAAGAATCCTTCAGGAAGACCATTTGACTGCATGAATTGGTCACACCAGCATGTTTCAGGGAATCTTTCTCTTTCATTCTCCCCATGGTGTTTGTTTGCCACAGTGTGACTGCATGTAAGTTTGTGGGAAAGACAGAATAAGAGAAAGAATAGATGGATAATGGCCAGAATCCTACTGGTATTACACACCTGTGCAAAGTCTCTTATCATGTAGTTGTACTTTTTGGACCATTGTGCAATGGATATATTCTGTTCATTGTTGCTGAATGGAGCTCCATGGGTATAACTGGTAACCTATAATGTCCTATACAGTTTAAGCCCAGTCTGTCTGACATGGTCCTGCCTGAATCCTGAGATACAACACAAGAGAGCCTTTTCAGTGGATGTCATATACACTGGAACTCCCTCCCTGGGGAGGGTAGAATGGCAACCTTCTTACTGTCCATCAGCAGGCAAATACTTTATTATTATTATTATTATTATTATTATTATTATTATTATTATTATAGCAAGTTTTTAGAGCTGAAGGCTTTTATTGAAAGGTCTGCAAGAGGCTGTATGAACTGTTTTGTTTTGAACTGTACTGTTTAAGCTGGACTGTTTAAGTTTTGGACATAACTTTAGTGCATTTATTGGAGGATTGCAATGAGCAGATTACACGAGTGATGGCAAATTTTCTAATGGAGGCAACAAAAATCTGGTATAAATTGAACAACTGTAGTCCATAGAATTACATGTTACACGGACGGAATTTTAAAGTATTTATGTTAATGATTTTAGTTTAAAATTTTAACTTGTATGATGTTTTTTTATTTGAGATGCCTAATAAAGGTTATGGTATGGTATGGTATGGTTTAAGTTTTTTTACCTTTAAAAAAGTGTTAGATTTTTTTTAAAGTGTATGCTTTAGAGCACAGTGGCACAGTGGTTTGAGCACTGGACTATAACTCTGGAGATCAAGGTTCAATTCCCTGCTCAGCCACGGAAACCCACTGGGTAACCTTGGGTGAGTCACATACTCTCAGCCCCAGAAAATCCTGTGATAGGGTTGCCATAAATCAGAAACAACTTGAGGGCACATAACAACTAATGATTTAAATATAATTAATAGTTTAATATGGCTTTTAATGTTCTCTTTCTGTATTTTTAATTGTAATATTTTTAATGTGTAAGATGCCTTAAGTCCCAGTCTAGAGGAAAATATATAAATCATGATAACAATAACAGCAACTGCAATAAGAATAGTAACAATAATCACTGCACATGAGTTTAAATACTATTGTTAGTCTACACAACAGTGACCTATTGAAGCAATTGGATTTATCTACATATAAGCTCACAAGTCAACAATTGATTGGGACTAACCAACAGGATTTCAGCCAAGCAGTTGAATGTTGAATGTTATTGAATGGTCAGGGCATTTTTAAAGAATTTGTTACCAGGTGTCCATCCTGCCATTCAAAAAGTTTGTGAATACACACAATCCTGATATTGAGATTGGATTTAATTTTTTTAAAAAGGGGGAAAATCAATAGATATTTATAGTATTAACATCCTAGAAATTACTATTATACAGCCAATAACCTTTTTAAAAAAGGCTTACAATTCTTACTAAAATTTAGAAAAATTAGTTTAAAAACACAACTGATTTGGAATTGCAAAAGATATATATTTGCAGTAATGTGTGGAAGGCATTGAAACAGGAATGAGGGTCACATACTTCTCTGATTAAATTGTAAACATATACATTTCTTTTCACAGGGTATCCTACAGCTAGTACTGGGAATCCATGTGAACATACAAATATTCCTTTAAAAATGCCTTGCAGGAGTTCCTGTTTTGTGCCTTCAAATCACTTCCTGAGTTATGGAAACCCTAAAGTGATCCTATCACAAGGTTTTATTGGCAAGATTTGTTCAGAGGGGGTTTGCCTTTGCCCTGCTCTGAGGCAGAGAGGTCACCCAGCTGGTCTATGGCCAAGTAGGGATTCAAACCCTGGTATCCCAAAGTCCTTGTCCAACACTCAAACCCCTACACCATGCTGGCTTGCTATAGTGCATAACTATTCGTGAGTGCCTTCAGTGTATCACTTGATTCACAAGGATTGCAGAAACAGCCTCTATTCATTCCCTATTTCACAGTGAGAAAATAAGCAGGCACACTGGTAGATACACAATTATTTTGTCAGTATTCAGCAGTGAGGTGGTGTGGTGCAACTACTGTGTAATTACATGAGTGTAGATTTACACAATGCAAGCATTCTGCAGGGTCTTGGCAGCAGAGGGTATATGGGAAGAGGATAATGATGAATGAGGTACCTGCTTGTGTGTCTGTGTGTGAGCCTGGATGAATAGATGACATGTGTATGTGTTGTGTGTATGTATGAGAGAGGGGTGTGATAGATGAATATGTGTGTGTTTGTGTGCGTATGTGATATGTGGATTTATAAAGATGCTGTACATGCAGGATACCCAAGAAAAATAATGAATCTATGGATGAATGCATAAGGATGGAGAGGAAGAGGAGGAGAGACAAAAAAGGAGAGAGATGAAGAGCCCGTTTTTAATATTTGACCCTGTCCACCCTGCAGTTCACATTTTCCTAATGGAATTGACCCTTGGCTTATCAAAGATCATTAGAGTATGAAATGCAGACAGTGTTACACTTGTTGGGCTAATAACTTGGTTAGCATCTTGTAGTTTAGCATTGGCTGAAATCCTATCAAAGTTACATAGCACAACTCTCTGTGTGGGGAGTTACGCATTAATTGTGTTGAATGGCAATATTGTGCAAGTGAATCAGTGGGCTTGTGCAAGTGAATCAGTGGGCAATTGAATATATAGCCAAACAGGCATGTACAATGTACATCTGAGAGCTAGCATGGTGTATTGGTTTGAGCATTGGACTATGACTGGAGACCATGATTCAAATCCCAGCTCAGCCACTGATCTCAGTCTCAGAGGATGGCAATGGCAAACCCCCTCTGATGAAATCTGCCAAGAAAATCCCATGATAGGTTTGCCTTAATATAAGCTGGAAACAACCTGAGGACACTCAACAACAACAAATGTACATCCATGTAGAAGTGTGCAACTCTGCTTTTGCATCATTGAACTGAATGCAGCAGTTCCACACAAGGGTGGAAAGAATATTTTAAACTATTCAAAAATGGTCAAAAACACTTCTTTTTGAATGTTGAGAAATCTTGACAAAAGAAATCTTGGACTGAGGAGAACCTTCTCAGTTGAAGCCATACTCTTTGCAAAATTTGCATGTAGTAGTTTTGCATAGAAAACAGCATTTTCAGCACAAAAAATACTAACCAATAAAGACTTTCTTACAGCAGGAAGAAAATGGCTAAAATTACTTGTTGTTTTCTTCAAGAAAAAAGTTAGAAGTATTACATCCCTATTTCCACATCAGTCAGAAATGTCAAAACACTTCTGTAGAGAGGATTTACGCATAAAAGCTATTCTCTTTTTATAAATGTGGTCTACCTTTTGTTTATTTCACTCAACTAATAATGTAAAATGCTGGTATTGTCACCAAGTCTAGAAGAGGAGAGGAGAGGAAGGGGAGGAAAGAGAGTGAGTGAGCAAGAGCTCCTCTTTATGCACAGTCAAGTAAATACACAAGTCCTACAGACAAACAAGCAATCTGCATTGAATGACTTCTTGCAGCTGCATTTTTGCTGTACCATTTTGTATTCCATAAGCATCTTAGAATCTTTTGCCAGCCAAAAAAATACAGCTTAAAAGCCTTTCTCTTAACGATATATCTCATTTGGGGGGGATCATCTTCAACACAAATGAAATTGTCTTCATGTAATATAATAAATATTTGTTTAAAAAACAACTCTAATAATAAAATAATATGCAAGATTAATTGTAATGTTCTGTTAGCAAATAAACTACAACTATTTCACCCCAGTCTGCCTAATGGCACCTATTGCAACATAAACCCTATTCAGGTGTTTGGTAAGCATATGCACCTCACATGTAGGCATGATCCATCTTACTCCCCTCCATCATTGCTTTCCAGAAACAAAAGTGACATGTCTGAAGGGAAGAGCCTATTGTATCTGAGAAGGGTTTCCTTATGAGTCACAAAATGTGGAAAAGTAGGGTTCCAGCTGCCATAGTGAGCCTGCATGAGGTAGAGGCAACAGGGTTAGTATACTCTCTCACATGTGGAGGACTTACTATATATACTCATCTACAAGTCAACCTCATGTATAAGTCGAAGGAAGGTTTCAGGGTCAAAATCATGGATTTTGATATGATCCATGGATAAATCAAGGGTAAAACTTAGGGGGCTATAATGAAGATGAAAAAGGGAGCATACTACTTCCATCCCTCCTTCTCCTTCCCTGGACCTCTCCTTACCACCTAACACTGATACCCAGGTGCTGGAGGAGCGGTTTTAATATTGGAATGAGAAGGGAAGCAAGTGGTGATCAATTGGGAATTTTTTCCCTGGGAACAGAAAACTTGAAAATCCAACTTGGGACAGAAGCAAGTGGAGTTAAATATGTATATTCTTCCCTAGGAAAAGAAGGCTTGCAGATCGGATTGGGGAGAGAAGCAAGTGGAGTTAAATGGGAAGGAATTTTTTTTCCATGAGAAGAGGTGGCTTGCAGATCAGACTGGGGAAAGAAACAAGGGGAGTTACATGGGGAGTGTTTTTCATGGGAATAGAAGCCTTGCAGATTGGACTGGGGAAAGAAGCAAGTGGAGCTAAATGGGGAGTGTTTTTCCCTGGGAAGAGAAGCCTTGCAGATCAAACTGGGGAAAGAAGCAAGTGGAGTTAAATGGGGAGTTTTTCCATGGGAAAAGAAGGCTTGCAAATTGGACTGGGAATGTCTTTCACACACACACACACACACACACACACACACACACACACACACACACACA
>NC_056526.1:23687909-23707531 GCF_019175285.1 Sceloporus undulatus | reverse complement strand
GAGGGGGGGGGGCATCAGGCTTGTTTGTTTTAGGACCTTTCTAAGCAGTACTAATGTATTGACCAGGATTTTAGGGTCAATTTTGGAGCATACATTTCTCGACTTATAGTCAAGTATATATGATAGTTTCAGGGCATAGTTTCATTTGAATGTACAGAACTAGAAGTATAGCCATGTTGGGGCCATTTTCCTACATGATGCAGAAGCACACCAGTTGGTAGTTGTGCCATGGGTGGATATTATTAATTTGGACAGATTATAAGAAAGAAGTCAAAGATACATTCTAGCCAATATAGTTGTTAGCTTTGAGAAATCTGGAAAGGTATGGCAACCAGAGTTCAAAGGACACAGCATCACTCACAGATCCCTAAGTCGATAATGATACAATCCAGAAATGGCATGCTCCACATCTGAGATGGATGGATATGCCTCAATAGACATGAGCCAAATATTCTAGAGCAAACTTTTGGACTCATAAATAGAATAGTTTTAGAGGCTACAAACTGCTTAACAAAGGATTGTCCTTGCTCATCTTTCTATGCCATTTTTCATTCTCCTATTGCTTATTTGTACACTCTATATACCTGTTTAAAGGAGTTTTTCATGATGCAAAAAAGGAATGAGGACCAAATGTCTGGTCCTCATTTTAAACAAATGTTGGACATCATCATGAATCATAGAATCATAGAATCATAGAATCGTAGAGTTGGAAGAGACCGCCAGGGCCATCCAGTCCAACCACCTGCCATGCAGGAAATCACAATCAAAGCATCCTTGACAGATGGCCATCCAGTCTCTGTTTAAAGACCTCCAAGGAAGGAGACTCTATCACCCTCCGAGGGAGTAAGCCAAATCTACTTACTTACATGCCTTTATCATGAAGCCAAATCACACCGATGAGAAATTGGTCTGCCCTCATTCTGCACTGACTTTGAGATGTCAACACACTGCCAAATCTGTTTTGGGTGTACAATTATGTCACAGCCAAACCAGAATAAGAGTAATTTTCCTCCTTGGCCTCATCCTGGTAGAGAAATAGGCTAGAGAAATGGTGGGAAAAACAATGGAGTAATGTTAGTGACATTTTACTGGTCCTGTAAGAATTAGGGAGATAATGTATACGGCATACAGTAAATGCCATGCTGAAACATAAATCACAATAAATTTGCTTTATGATGGTCCAAAAAACTTTGTCGCAGTTTCTATAATATAATTTATATCCAAGTATTACATTTTCTACCAGTATAAACAGATTATTTTAATGCTCACAACTACTTAGAAATGGTTAATGGCTATGGGGGATAATGTGTTCCTGCTAACCCTTTAATGCTCATAACCACTTAGAAACAGTTTATGGCTATGAAGGATAATGAGAGCCTGACAGGTATCCCAATCCCAGATCTTTTTTTTTACAAATGGGAATAATATAATGTTTTAACCACAAGGAATTGCAAAGAAGGTATCCTTTTCTCCTTAAAACTACCATCATTCCAGATCTCTGCATAACTAGTGAGAATTGCTGATCTTCTAGTAGAACTCAGCGGACAGATTTTTAGAATCCACAGCATTACTGGAGAAGATGCATAGCAGAAAACTAGAAAAAGCAGTTTTGGGAAGTTCAGGTTGATTTAAAAATGGTGAAGAGGCACTGGTGGAACATGTGAAGAAATGAGAATGCAGATGGAGATATTGAAGAAAACAATTAAAGAAAGACAAAATAATGACTTTCCATTTACCTCTTCAAGTGAAACAATAAAGATTTTTCCTTAAGAGTTGCTTTGGCAATTATAGTTGGCAAAATATCCACTCTTTAAGACGTCTAAAGTTTCTATTCTACTTTTTTTCATTACACTTTAGCCAGAAGCTATGAAGTTCCTTTTTCCTTTCATATGGAGGAAGAAAAAAGGAGGTTCTTTTGCAATGAATCTGTAAGTAGGGAGTCACTAATTGCTCATTTAATCTAGCAGCAGTCACCAAGTTTTCATTGTTCTTTTGAAACCAAAGTTAAAAGACAAAATGTTGGACACTGAAGAGGACCTGGGAAAGCATAGTAGGAGCACAGACCTTAAATTAAGATATGCACATTTAATTCATCTCTCTTTTTTTTATTTTCTGACCCTCATGAAAATGGAAGAGGACTTCATAGTACCTGGAGGAATGCATGGATGTTGAAGGTAGAGAAATTGAGGGAGGGACAAATGACAAGATTCAAAGGATGAGGAATGTTTGCCCATGTTTTAGACTAAAATGACCATAATATGTTACCAATTCTCTCCTACAGGAGACTAGGCTTGCCCCATCCCTACTCTTCAGCCACTGTCAGGTAAAGATATTTTTCTTTGAAAAGGCATTTGTTGAATCACTAGCTATGCAGTAAGGTATTTGAAAGCGGTGTCTGTAATGTATTTTTATTGCCATTGTCATTTTTTAAAAATGGTTTTATATTGTTTTAAAGTACTGGGATAGTAACATGGTTGATTATTTGTTTTAAACTTTTTTCATATCATTGAGGGTTTCTGATTACTTTGTTTCCTGATCTTGGCCCCATGTCAGGTAAAACTTGGAATATATATACTGGGTAACCTTGAGTGGGCTGTATATTCTCAGCCTCAGAAAACCCTGTGAGAGGTCCACCTTAGGGTTGCCATAAGCTGGAAATGACTGGAAGGCACACAACAAATTTATATATTGTCTTTCTTCTAAGATAGTAGTTCAAGGCTATGTTGGATGGAACTGATAGGAACCATAGACCGAAACAGCCAGAACACAAAATATTCCCAATCATGGAGACAGAGGATAGATTCAGAAATGTAAGTCAACAGGCAGCAATGATGGGCCAAATGTATAAATTAGTAACACCTCCCCCCCCCCCCCGCAATACCAAATATCATCCCATTCTATATACATATAATCTCACAATTCCAAAAATAGTCATATTTGACAAACAAAACAAGCTAGGTGGCTTAATTGTTTTTGCCTGATAGTAGAACTCCTGGAGAATTCTAGTTCTCCTAAACTTCTTTCTGTTAGTAGCAATGTGGGGGCGGAAAGGAATATGTTAAGTGATGCATATTTCATGGGAAATTAGTTTTAGTTGCTCGTTATAAGCCTCATGTAATAAAATGCAAGCTTTTCTGGCTACTCAAAGAACACATAGACAAAGAAGTAGAGAGTGAGTATGTGTGTGAGAGAGAGATGAGGAAAGAAGGGATAGAGGGATTTGAAGCCTATAAATCCTACGAGTGGAGCTGGTTTCCACTGTTATTAAGATCAATGTCCTTCATCATTACACTTTTTACAGGCTATCCCTCCCTCTTGCTCATGCACAAAACACCTTGCTCTAATCTTGCTTTTAAATGGTTCCCAGCAAATCCGGCAGGATTTGGACAATCAATAAAGGTAGATACAAAAAAATGAAATTTGCACATATATCTCCAAACAAGATCTACATGGTAATGAGAGTTGTAATCTATGTGGACTCCCCTTTCTTCCTGGATCTCCATGCTTTATTAAGTACTGTATACCTTTTCATCTCAATATTGGATACTGTAAACATGCCACTCAGTCTTCCCCCTAGTAGAACCGCATATGTGCGCTCCACTAATGAGTGCCACAGTTAATGTTCAGTGCAAAGGCATCATTCGTAATAGCTACTCATGGGACACAGTGAGATGCATAACAGTTTCATTCCCCTCATCTCCACCCAGTGAGATATACTGCAATATACAAGCCCTCCTCCAACTTATGTGCCCCATCAAAATGATAGACATTTTGTAAGCACTGTAGAAAAGAAATGCATCTATTTTAAGTATATAGTGACAGATGTCCTGATAATGAGCATTCCATTGGTTTCATAAATAGAGCATGCCATTAAAAATAACCCAACATCTACTTTCGTGCTTTCCCTTGTATTTGATCATTATAGCCCTCCTCTTACTCTGCAGTGGCAGCATGAGTAGTGTGAACAGTCCTGGCCTAGTACTGTGGTAAGGCCAAGATTTTCAAAGTCAACATCAAGGAACTTTTGATAAGCAGGAGCAGTAATGTCATCTGCCATCCTCCTCAGGCAATTTCTGTGCCAGATTTCCCCAGTACCAATACAGCATGAGTTAACCCTCTTGCACTGTAAAAGATCTTGAGGTGGCTTGTTCTTCCATGGACAGTTAGAACTCATTGGGTTTAAAGAAGACCTACTCCTGGTGGAGATGAAATATGCAAGAACTGATTAGGTTGCTATGGATCTACACAGATCCCAGCATTTTTAGTCTCTTCCTGGGATATGTCATGATAAAACTTGCATCTTAAAATGAACTTCTTGCTTGGCCAAATGGTGGCAGCATACATTGCAACCCCGATACACACCATGATTTTTCCTTCCAGAAAATAAAACCAGGAGCAGGAGCCACTGTTTCTCACACTACTGTAAGGACACACAGGTGACCAGATGCCCTCCTTTTCCAGGACATGTCCTACACTTTATCTTTCTGTCCAGGAGAAATACTCAAATGTCCTCCATTTTGATCTTAACTAAGAAGCACATTCAGTAACATCACATTTGCTGCTCCCCTTTGTCTACTTGGCAGCCTGTCCTCACTGCAAATAGAGGGATACGATGGATCCTTCTAAAGTTATTTACTTCTAGGAGACAAGAATTACTTGGGGGTATTTATTTCTCAAAGAAGAAAAGGGCAGCTAACCTTTCAGGGAATGGGCTGCTTGAGGACACAATGCAAATGTTGCCAGGATTTTTTCCTTAATTTCAGCACAATGGACAAACAAAAGGAGTAATTTAAATATAGGAGCTTATTGCATGGGGCTCTAGGAACGCAATTAGCACGGAACGAAAGGGGGTGGGAAGGATGCATTTTACTGCATGCCGGAATGCTGCCAATGCCTCCAAAAGTCCCCTTTCCATTCCATTCCATTCCTCATCTGCTCCAGATGAAGTAGTTTTCAAGAACTGTTTAGAACACATTTTTCCATCTCTTTCTTAGGCTGTTCTCAAGATTTCTGATAAAAATTGAAGTTTGTTTACTTAAAGTTTACATTATATGAAGAATTTGACCCTAGCTCTATCCATGGTTCTGTGAATAGTGCCAGAAGAAGAGATGTGGAATGAAGAAAATATGATCCATTTGCAAGATTAATACATCTGAAGAAAATAATCTGAAAATAGGAGACCTAGGAACAATTGTGGAGATTAATTGGGTATATATATATATATATATTAAACTGTGCATTACAACACAGAAAAACATTTTATCTCCACAAAGAAAAGTAATAGCACATTTCCCCCAAATAATACTGATGAGGCTGCTCATAGAGGAAAGCATTCATTTTCTAGGTGGCTTACACAAAGGTGCCAACAAAGGCAGGACACTTAAAAGAAACACTAAAGAGAAGATAAATGTACAGCTGAAAGGAGCCAGAGGGATGAGCAATCTACACTTATCAAATGTGACCATATTAAAGCAGCAGAAGGACTTGCTTTTTCCTGACTAGTACATTAAAAAAAGATGAAATTAAGAAAATGGAGGGAATAAATGTAGCTGGAGTGCCAGGAGGAACTCTAGCAACAGCAATAATGGTGAAATGGCTTCCTCCAAGAGAACAGAGGGCAGCCCAATTCCCAGAGATATTTAAAAGGAGACTTGAGAAAGGAAATGAGTCCAAAGGAAAAGAGCAATCTGAGTCACAGTCTAAGATGAGACCAACCTCCTCAGGCCTTACACTCTCCATTTGTCTTTATGACTCTTTTCATGTATTTCATGGCCTTTGTTTGGTGCTCGTAATGAAGATTTTTTTTTTCATTTTATTTTTTGGGAAAGGGTTAGAATGGTAAGAATATGAATGAGCGGTCATCTATGGCCCCGTTTGAAGAAAACAGTACCTTTCGGTTTTGAGAAATGATCCACCAATCTTATTTTTATGCTCCACAACACATAAACTTTAATCTTTTGTTCTGGTAATTAGAACATTGATCTGTACAGTTTAATTCTATGGACAGCTTAATTGCATTTTAAACAATAACATTTTGTATGTTTTTGTTATTTCTGCCTTATGGCAAACCTAAGGCGGATGTATTACAGGGTTTTTGTGACAGAATATGCTTAGGGTTGGTTTGCCCTTTGAGGTTGAGAGCATGTGACTTGCTTAAGGTCACCCAGTGGATTTCCACGGCTAGGCGGGAATTTGAACCCTGGTTTCCCAGTGTCCTAATCCGACACTCAAATCACTCCACCATGTACTTTTATCTGCATTTGTTTTCATTTCTGTAAACTGCCTTGAGTGCCAGCTTTTAGGTGAAAGGGAGGATGTTCATGAATAAACATTTTGTTTTCTTTCACACACACATGTGAACATTCCTGTGAACTGGAGCTCATAAAAATACAATATCCCAATAAGAAAGGTCAGTCTACATACTATACTCAGAGGCTAGGATCTTTGGAGATAGAAGTTAAGGAACTGTGATCCTCAGGAACACAGCAGTCACGGAAAGGAAGCAAACTTTTTCAATCCATAGTGTGATGAGAACCCAAATCACCCCCCTGCACCCCCACACATTGCTAGAACATACAGCACAACTGTCCCAGTTTGGCAAGGATTGATCCTCTGTCATCCCACTTTTTAGCTGCTTTTGAAATCTCCCAATTTATCTCTCATCCACGTGCTTTCTCTCATTGTCCTCAGCTTACTTCAGTTGCTGCAAACTGAGTTCAAAGTGCAGAAATAGTTTGCACTCAGTTAGTGTAGGGAGAGGAATGATGAAGGTGGAATGTTGCCCTTCCCAGTAGGCTTGGGCAAAACCAGACTGCTACAGCCGATCCTTGCTTTTCTTTTCTTCCTCTCTAATAATGTTTTCCATCTTAACCATACTCTAATGTTGTTTGGCCACACATCCCAGTTTTAATCAGTGAAATGTTGGAGGATGCACTATTAGGTTGAGTGAGTAGCTGTTTCAAGTAGAAGCTTTGAGTTGTCATGAAAAGGCAGCAAATTATTAGAGGTTTTATTTATCACTGCTGCATTTTTATCACTAAGAATGAGAAAAGGTATTTCTTGAATTTTCTGTCTCATCTGCTGAAGAAAACTTAGCATGGTGCTGGGTGGGAGCAAAAAATCTTCTGTTGGCACTATGAAACACTATAGGGAAATGCCTCATTGGTGCAATAAAAATCTTTTTCTAGTTATTTAATCCATGCCAGGAGTAGGAAGGAAGTAAATTTGGTTCCAGTTGCACTAGGGAAGGAAAAAAAAAACTTACCCTTGCAAGCTTAGCTTTTGGTTAGGATCATCCAACCTCATGAGCAGGCAATTTATTAAAGAAAAACAAGATTGGTAGTAGAATGCTATGGATCAAGCACACCTATAGCTTGGCCCAAATATAATATTTTCAGAAATCATTCAATTATTTCACTGTTTTCTAAGGAAGGGAATAAATCAATGATAGCAAACATTTTAAAAACATTACAAATCAGGTTGTTACTATGTGTCTTCAGGCTGAGTCTAGAAACCAGAGTCTAGAAAAAGCTACATTTTTTGTACTGCATCTTCCAGAATCCGGCAGCTAGCAAGGCTACTTTGCAAAGAAGTAACTTTTCCAATGTCTGCTTGTTATCTGATAACCAAGAGATGTAACATTGTGGTGAAGAAACATCTCAAGGTGTATAACAGAACAACTTTCTTGTTTTCTTCTTCCTCTCAGACCCTTTTTAAAAAGTTCAGCATGAGGACTTGTTCTACATTTATATTCTGGAGCTACAGTCCAAAAAAGCAACTCTTCCAAGATCTGTCATAGTCACAACCTAATTGACCATCCCTCTCTCACGTTCTTCACACATTTACTCTTATCCCTCTTATCTTTTATCCTCTTTCCCAATTTAATGCTGGAGGGGGAAAAAGCAATATTAAGTCAGAAACTCAGTGTGAGAAACCAGTTGAGGATGGATTTATTTTTAACTATATTTAACCTTAAAGCTGGTTCAAATTTAAAATTTCTTTTGGCATATTTATTCAAAGTTGCTGACAAAAGAATAAGATATGGCCTTGTCCTAGAGTACTTTGGAAAGAAATAGGTCAGCTCCTTTAGATTCTGAATCTTTCCCTGCCCCAATGAAAATGGTTTAATGCACTACTTCTTAAAGTTGGGTCCTCCAGATAGTTAAGGACTCCAGTTCCCAGAAACCCCAGCCAGCATGGCCCATCATCAGGAAATCTAGAAGCTAAAGTCCCAAACATCAGGAAGATCCAACTTTAAGCAGTACTGGTTTAATGTATTTAACTGACATTAAGTAATGTATATAAGTAAAAATGCATATAATCAGAAAAAGTGTATACATTTAAAAATGTGTAGGGAAATTTGTATATTTTGAATAATTTGCATTAAAATACCCATATAACCCAAAGGAAAAATCACAAATGTTCTTCTTTGGAAAGCAGCACATACAAATGTGAGCAAATTATATGTAATTTCAAAATGGGCACCATGTGGCACAACATTAATAATAATTTGCCATCTGATGAGCAAATAGGAGAGACTGAACAATGGGGAAATGAGAACACGAGCAAAATTGACCATTTTAGTCATCCCTGTATGTGTTCACCTCCATCAGTGGAGTTCCTCTATGAAAATGGAGGGGTTTCATGGCATGCTCCCTGGTTACATGGAGATGTAGGAAGTAGTCAGTGGGGACTTAATCCTTCTACAGACTTACCATAAATAACACTTGAATAGGTCTATGGAAAGCCACATAGGCAATCAGCAGACTAATCTGCATAAGGTAGGATCCAAGACAAAGGACTGAGAAGCTTGTTTTTTTGAGCTGCATGACAATTTATTGTTTTCCTGAAAGACTGTGCATGAGACAGTTTTGCCTAAGCATCTCTGGGGGAAAAATAAGGGATATATTTTACCTTTCTTGTGTGGATAGAGATTACGTTTAGAGAGAACAAGGAGAGTTTATACTGTGTCTGACGAATTGGAGCCATCTCCAAGGACCTCTTGAGAAGCCTTCAACTATTTGGATCTAAATTTTGCCTGAGATCCATTCCCCCCCCCTGAAAAAAATTACTCCAAAGATTGCTATCAGCTCAAGCCAATGCTTTCAGTAAAATATATTAGTTGTTTCCCTTTCCCTTTTTGGTGCTCAACATTGGAGAGAAAAATGTTCCCTACCCACTTTTGTATCTATTTCCTTCATTTTTCAATGGTTATACCATGTTTTATGAACTTCTAATTCATGGCCATGTATTATCTGAATTAGGTGTAAGAAAATATCTTTAGCCTGTTAATTAGAGGTAATTATACCATATAAATTTCTTCCAAGGCACCTAAGTTTTTCATTCTTATTTTTGTCTAAACAAAATGAATGAAAAAACAAAAGGTTGGATCTAGACTTAGCTATCTATACTTAGAGTAAATCTGTTCAGATCTATGGGTCTTAAGCTATTACCATCAGAAAGCTCTTTCATTTGAGTCTGCTCTATGGAAGGCTAAATCTGGATCCAAACCAAAACTCTATAATATGTAGTTGCAAGCCAAATTACAGACCCAATAACTTTGTTACTATACATCATGCAGCATATAGGTTATATAAGTGGATCGAGGCAGGAGTGATGACAAGCACCTTAGGAATTCAGTGTTTAAAATGCTCTATTGGGGAAAATAACACTTGGAACAAAGACCTATCTTTACTTCTTGTGTGCATTTTGGCCATTTCAACCTAATCAATGTCACTGTAAAATAAAGTTATATGATAGGATGCCCATTGTATATTAGCCTAGACTTTGAACACTAGCTTCACACTTATTGCAAAAGCAATTTCTTTCTTGAGATTTAAAATCTTGAGCTAAACTGTGAGGGCAGAGGTCACAATGGCTTGTCTTTTTGTGCAGCTTTGAACACAATGGAGCGTTGATTGTGGCTTTTTGGAGCGCTACTGCAATACAGATAAGAATGAGAAGAAACTGGATTTTAGAGAATTGCAATGTTTGTGAGAAAGGAAGGCAGGAAGGAGTTTGGTCTATTTTGACATGATGGAGATTGCTAAGTCTGTTGTAAAAGCAGTCCAAGTATCAATCATGAATGAAACATCAAAACTTCCAATTACTTCAACAAGGGCAAAAATTACACCAGTGATTTTGCTTACATTTCATCTTACCAACAGAGATGGTGTTTGCAACACTTGCTAATCCTTGAAGGAGGCATTGTCTCTACAGGCACACCTACTCACCAAGAAAAGAATAGGCTATTCCTTGAGAAATCAATGGTAGAATTATAAATGACTTCAGCTTCTATAAAACAGAGTATGTATACTAATATATTTAATGACTATACATAAAGTCTTTCACACTAAGAACCAAATTAAATTTCTATTACACTTAGCAAAGTGAGATATGCATTTCCACC
Organism: Sceloporus undulatus; assembly: GCF_019175285.1. Lineage (NCBI taxonomy): Eukaryota > Metazoa > Chordata > Lepidosauria > Squamata > Phrynosomatidae > Sceloporus > Sceloporus undulatus. The sequence continues at coordinate 23,697,123 of NC_056526.1, read as the reverse complement.
TTTGGAATGTAAACCAGGAGGTCATTATTACAAAGAAAATGAATGAAGATAGCTCAAATGTAATTGGATTTTATTTGGCACGGTGCATTTTGAGAATGTGATACTTATTCAAAACATGGGAAATCAGCTACTGGCCATGCTGGCTAGAAGATTCTGGAAGTTGTAATCTAAAAATAACTTTCAAAGCTCTGTTCTTATGCAGAAGTTGGTTAAAAAAGGACATGATTATCTTTCAGATTAAGTATTTTGTTGGACTGAGGAACAGCTTCCCATGTTAGTGAATCTTATCTGGGTTTTATTCCAAACCTCATTCACATAGCCAAGAGGTTGGATCCTATGTCTAAAACAGATGTAGCATTACCTCTTTAAAATTCAAGTGACAAACCAGAGGAGACTCACCCCCTTCAAAGAAATAACACTGGCAAGGTTATTTGTATATAGCAGCCTACCACTGTCACCCGGTGACTGAAGAATCGACAAAGAACAGCCAATGCTCAGTAATGATTGACTTAAAATATTTCCAGTAATATTATTCCCACTCCTTGCATTGATCCGACACTCAGCCCATATCAGCCCATAAAATGGAATTACTCTATGTGCACAATTTTTCCTTTCTAAAATAGCATAGGGGGTTAGCAAGAAACACTGTGTAAATCTCATGTGGTGTCACTTTTTAAAAAAAATGGCTTGGTAGTGTAAAAATACAGCAGATAACAAATAGATACATAACACATTTAGCAGTCTTGATGAGGTAGCTTATTACTCATCGTAAATCAATAAAAACACAGTTGGGCATGCTGAATGATCCAAGCTCTCATGTTAAAATTGCTATTGGTATCCATTCATTTATTTTATATTTTTTGTTTTATTTTTATGCGAGGGGACTTGATGGAGCTTGGAGGGGAAAATCCATTAGAAAATAACCTGTAGATGTTGCATGACAACATACAATGATTTCTTTTCCCTTCCAAGCTGGCCATTTTTCACTTCCATATCAAAATGCCTCAGGCATGTGGATGAATGGTATCAAAACACAATGGGAAACCAAATAGATTTACACCATGAATATAGAGCAGGGTTGGGAATTGTGAAGTATGCTAGATGTTACGAGACTCCTCAGCATTGGCTATGCTTCTAGGGGATTGAAGTCTAACAACATCTAGAGGGTTGTGTGATTCCCACCTCTGTCTTAGACAATAGAGAAACATCTGTATAGCAAAATCTCTTCATTTCCCTCACAACAGCGACTGTCAGGATGGATCCATCCATCATGATGGATTTTCTGGCCTGGGTTGTTGGCAGTTTAGCTGGGTTATTAATAACATCTATCTTTCCAGAGGTACATTACATTAATAGCTCTTCTGTCACTAAACTGCTTTTGTTGCCACTACCTCCTTTCATATCTCATCATAAAAATGATATCAAGCATTATAAGGATGTGTCACTTTCAAGGCAAACAAACATTAATTACCTTAGTGGGTTGAGCTAGAAGAACAAGGCAATCTAACCAAGATGAGTTTGCTATTTTTTATTGGGGACAAGCCAAGGCCACCAACAGATGTCTCTATCTGTCTTAGATGTTTACGTGTTTGTTCACCAGAACTCAGCAACATCTTGAATGATCCACACTCCAACAACCCTTGTGGCACATGAAAACAGCCCTGGATATAATTCTCAGGCTTGATCCAATGACACACAAGCGAACATTGATTGAGGGTTGGGGATTAAGGGAACTGTAGTCTAATGCACTTGGCAGAGACATTAATGATCCATTAATTAGAAGATATAAAAAACCAAGTAGTGAGTAAAGATGCACAGAACACGATGACCAAAAAGGACATTTTTTGTGATGTTCGACATCTTGTCAGCTACAAACAAAAAGACTTCTAAATACTACTAAATACTAACATTTTAAAGTTGGTGCCCTGGATTGGGAAAATTACTTGTTCTACTCCTATTTGCCTTTACTTTTGTATGCAAACAAATATTTTATATGTTTCAGCTACTCCATTTTTTATGTGTATGTGGAGTAGACTACAGTAAATAATCCTGCTGTAGATAAGGATTCTGTGTGGTGTATGGATATAAAAAATACCCACAGTTTTTGTCATCCTCAATAAGAAAAGGTATCTCAACACTCTGCAACATCCAATTGAGAAAATGGTCAATCCACATAAGATTTATTTCACATTTTTGGACTCTTTATGAATAATTACTTTGTATAAAATACTAAGGCTTTGAGCAAGACATATTTTGCATAGAAAATGGTGTATTTTGTGCAAAATACACCATTTTCTGCTGGAAAATATGTTTTTTAACCACATACACACAAAACAAATGTTGTGCACAAATGAATATTTTGCCATAAAAGGCCCCAAAGTGTGAAAAATCATCAAAAAGGTGTATAAAAACTCTGTCAATCTCACCCACTAGGGAGAAAACTTTTATAATTATTTGTTCTTGTATGTAAGAATTAATAAAGTTTTAAATTCCTAGCACAGTGTAGTTGTGAGAATATTGAGAAGGGACTTGAAAAAGTCAGGTTCAAGTACTCGCAAGAGGATGAAACTAGTTGGTGATGTTCAGCCTGACTTACTTAACATAATTTTTTGTGAGGATAAAGGGGAGAGGAGGAGTCACATATGCTGCCTTGAATTTAGTCTTTGTTCATTGAAAAAAATAAAATGTTCTGCTACAAAGATGATGGAGCAAGGGTAAAAAGTTGCATGGAACACAGAAACTTAGCTTCTGTGGAGCTAGTACTTCCCAAAAACAGCTATGGATGGTTTAGTTGAAACCAGTTCTCATTCATTCATTCATTCATTCATTCCAATATTTACATTTTACTGTATATATATAAAAATACATCAGGGTGGAGCACAGCCAAAAGAAAAATGGAAAGCTTATAAAACCGAATAACATTTAAAATATTGAAAACAGCTTTAAATGATTCAAAATAATTTGACCCTCATTCTGCTAAATGTGACATTTTCCCATTCTGTTACAGGTCACATAGAAGTAGGCTTACAAGGTAAGAATTTTACAATTGTAATAGCTGAGTTTCAGCTAGCTGCCATGTAGAATTCTGTGGTCTTTTTTTTTTTTACAAGCCTGAAACATCTGGAACAAAAATTATTTCTACCAATCTATTACATTTTGCCACTGGGATGTTCTCTTTTATTTCCCACAATATATTTTATTGCAACCAAAACTCCCGTGCCATTGTGCAGCTGAAACATGATGCAGAAAACTGGTATAAGTGCTTAGATAGGCAACTACTCCCACTGATCAATAGTGGGAGGGGAGCGAATGTACATTCATTTGAATCTGTCCAAGGAAGACTAAGTGGAGGAGATACCAATGTCATGAGAATCAAGGATGGAAAGATCTGGTGTTGAAAGCACACAACAATGACAATAAAGATTCAGAAGGGTTGGCTGAACCACCACATTTATGGGTGGTTTGGGGCCATTTCAGTTGCATTTCAAGTGAAAATCCACCTGAAAATCAACAAAAACGATTTGAATCATGGGACTTTGAGGGTTCATCAGGGAGGTTTAGAGGGCTGCATGAAGCCCACAGGTTGTACTTTCCCCACTTTTGATGTACATAATATTGGTGTACATATCCAGGGGTAGCCATGTTGACCATACAGAGAAATACAATAACATCCAGAAACCACAAAACAGCAATACCTTTATTGGATCATCCCAATAGGGTTATCACTGTTTTGTGGATTTTGGATGTTATTATATAATACTGGTGTGTGGTTGCATGTCTGTGTATGACACAGTCTACAGTTGGACAACCCCTTTATGAGAACCAATCAAAATTTCACAAAAGTATGTAAAGTATGAGTTATCCAGAATTCTTCACCAGATCAGGTCATAGGGAAAGCACTGCATTGGGGAAGAAATTGGACTATCGAAGTACTGGGGCAGAAGTTATGTTTATGAACACTGCAGTTTTAGTTAGGTGAAATGCAAGGGATTTTAAGATGAATGATTAACTGCTAGATGTTACTTGTATCAGATTATACCTAGGAATACATTCCAGGATAAAGAAGGAATTGATTTACTGTAAGTCCTGAAAACAATAAAATTGGCTGCAACTCATATTTGTCTTTTGCATAGACAAAATTCACCAAAACTCCTGACCTGACAATAGAAAAGAAGTATATGACTGTCCTTATAGCAGTGAAGCTGGAGATTAATTTTATGTAGTACACTCTGTTTCGTGTGGTTTCCTAAACCAAAAAAGCTCCGTGTCCCCAAAACATTACAAGAAAGGTTTACCGGGTGATTCAAAAAGAATGGTACAAAAGCAAAGCTGTTCTTATTTGGGTTTGCACTATTCTTTTTCTAACTCTTTGAAAAACAGAAGACTGTGTATGTAAGATTCAGGACAGGTAGAAGAAGAATAGCAGTTGCAAGCACCAAAGGGGACAAGTGGAAATGGCATAGATTACACAAGATTACTGCAAGCCAATATAATGTTTTGGACTTTGCTGCTGATGGAGCTAAGGACTGTTAAGCCAAACTCTTTGTGGGGAAAATTAAATTTGAGTACTAATAAATGGATTTCATCAAACTGCCAAGTTGGTTATAAGGTCAGGTATGTGATTCACAGAGCATTTAAGGATCACATTCTTTAAACTTGTATTCAGGATCAAATCATCTGTGCAAACATAGAATCATAGAATCATAGAATCATAGAGTTGGAAGAGACCACTAGGGCCATCCAGTCCAACCCCCTGCCATGCAGGAAATCCAAATCAAAGCATCCCTGACAGATGGCCATCCAGCCTCTGTTTAAAGACCTCCAAGGAAGGAGACTCTATCACCCTCCGAGGGAGTGCATTCCACTGTCGAACAGCCCTTACTGTCAGGAAGTTCCTCCTAATGTTGAGGTGGAATCTCTTTTCCTGTAGCTTGCATCCATTGTTCCGGGTTCTGTTCTCTGGAGCAGCTGAAAACAAGCTTGCTCCCTCTTCAACATGACATCCTTTCAAATATTTAAACAGGGCTATCATATCACCTCTTAACCTTCTTTTCTCCAGGCTAAACATCCCCAGCTCCCTAAGACGTTCCTCATAGGGCATGGTTTCCAGACCCGTCACCATTTTTGTTGCCCTCCTTTGGACACGCTCGCCCTCCTTTGGATGGTTAAATATTCTCTGTTGATTTCATCTCTGCAAAAATATGCAGAGGTATTTGCACTTTCCATATGGTTTTCAACAGAAAAAACAAGTTTTTCATGCATAAAACAGTTTTCTATACAGGAAAATGTGTTTTCTTCATAAATACAGTGGGCCCTAGGTGTCTGTCAGGGTTTGGTTTCAGGACCTCCCATGGATACCAAAATATGTGGATGCTCAAATTCCATTATATATAATGGTGTAGTAAAATGTTATCTATATATAAAATGGTAAAATCAAGGTTTGCTTTTTGGGATTTGTTTTGAATATTTTCAAGCTGTAGATGCAGAATGTGTGGAGACAGAGGGCCAACTGTATGTATCCTATATGTAAAAAACACATTGGGGGTCAAAAAGATTTTTGTGTAGAATAATTCTCTGGGAAACTTTATGGAGTCCAAAGTATCTCATTATCACTCTTCTCAGAAAGAGGAAATTATTCAGGAAATAAAAATATTACAAAAACAATACTCAATAGAAAATTCTGAAGCAACAATTAAAATAATGAAAAGAATCAAAGCTAAACAATTTCAAGGAGCAAATAAAATAGGTAAATGGTTATCCTGGAAATTGAAAAAAGAAAGAGTCAAGAACATGATCACAAAAATAAAAAAAGATGGAAAAACTTTTACTGAACAAAAAAAAAAAAATAAAAGAGATTTTTAATCAGTATTTCAGTAAACTCTATAAAGCTAAAGATCTTAAAAAGGATAATTTAGAAACATACTTAGACAAATGTAAGATCCCTAAAATAGACCAGGAAATAAAACAACAGTTGGAAAATCCCATAACACAAGAAGAATTAGGGGAGGCAATAAAAGGTTTGGCTACTGCTGTCAATGTCTCACACATTTCCATTCATTTCTCTTTTCTGTAAGGATATTTATCACTATAGGTCCTACCGATTAATGACTTCCCTGATGCTCAGGAAACTTCTCTGAGAAGGGTGATAATGAGATACTTTGGACTCCATAAAGTTTCCCAGAGATTATTCTACACAAAAATCTTTTTGACCCCCAATGTGTTTTTACAATATAGGATACATACAGTTGGCCCTCTGTCTCCACACATTCTGCATCTACAGCGTGAAAATATTCAAAACAAATCCCAAAAAGCAACCTTATTTTACCATTTTATAATTAGATAACATTTTACTACACCATTTATATTGGAATTTGAGCATCCACATATTTTGGTATCCATGGGAGGTCCTGAAACCAAACCCTGACAGACACCTAGGGCCCACTGTATTTATGAAGAAAACACATTTTTCTGTATGAAAATGTTTTTATGCATGAAAAACTTGTTTTTTCTGTTGAAAACCATATGGAAAGTGCAAATACCTCTGCATATTTTTGCAGAGATGAAATCAACAGGAATATTTAACCATCCAAAGAGGGCGGCGTGTTCACAAAGGAGGCAACAAAAATGGTGCGGGTCTGGAAACCATGCCCTATGAGGAACGTCTTGGGAGCTGGGGATGTTTAGCCTGGAGAAAGAAGGTTAAGAGTGATATGATAGCCCTGTTTAAATATTTGAAAGGATGTCATGTTGAAGAGGGAGCAAGCTTGTTTCAGCTGCTCCAGAGACAGAACCCGGAACAATGGATGCAAGCTACAGGAAAAGAGATTCCACCTCAACATTAGGAGGAACTTCCTGACAGTAAGGGCTGTTCGACAGTGGAATGCACTCCCTCGGAGGGTGATAGAGTCTCCTTCCTTGGAGGTCTTTAAACAGAGGCTGGATGGCCATCTGTCAGGGATGCTTGATTTGGATTCCTGCATGGCAGGGGGTTGGACTGGATGGCCCTAGTGGTCTCTTCCAACTCTATGATTCTATGCATTCTATGTTTGCACAGATATTTGATCCTGAATACAAGTTTTAAAGAATGTGATCCTTAATGCTCTGTGAATCACATACCTGACCTTATAACCAACTGGCAGTTTGATGAAATCCATTATTAGTACTCAAATTTAATTTTCCCCACAAAGAGTTTGGCTTAACAGTCTTAGCTCCATCAGCAGCAAAGTCCAAAACATTATATTGGCTTGCAGTAATCTTGTTTTAATCTATGCCATTTCCACTTGTCCCCTTTGGTGCTTGCAAACTGCATTTTCTTCTACCTGTCCTGAATCTTACATCACAGCTTCTGTTTTTCAAAGAGTTAGAAAAAGAATGAGTGCAACCAAATAAGAACAGCTTTGCTTTTGTACCATTCTTTTTGAATCACCCGGTAAACCTTTCTTGTAATGTTTTGGGGACCCGGAGCTTTTTTGGTTTAGGAAACCACACGAAACAGAGTGTACTACATAAAATTAATCTCCAGCTTCACTGCTATAAGGACAGTCTATACTTCTTTTCTATTGTCAGGTCAGGAGTTTTGGTGAATTTTGTCTATGCAAAAGACAAATATGAGTTGCAGCCAATTTTATTGTTTTCAGGACTTACAGTAAATCAATTCCTTCTTTATCCTGGAATGTATTCCTAGGTATAATCTGATACAAGTAAAATCTAGCAGTTAATCATTCATCTTAAAATCCCTTGCATTTCACCTAACTAAAACTGCAGTGTTCATAAACATAACTTCTGCCCCAGTACTTCAATAGTCCAATTTCTTCCCCAATGCAGTGCTTTCCCTGACCTGATCTGGTGAAGATTCTGGATAACTCATACTTTACTACTTTTGTGAAATTTTGATTGGTTTCCATAAAGGGGTGTCCAACGTAGACTGGTCATACACGACATGCAACACACACCAGTATTATATAATAACATCCAAAATCCACAAAACAGTGATAACCCTATTGGGATGATCCAATAAAGGTATTGCTGTTTTGTGGTTTCTTGGATGTTATTGTATTTCTCTGTATGGTCAACTGGCTACCCCTGGATATGTACACCAATATTATGTACAATCAAAAGTGGGGAAAGTACAACCTGTGGGCTTCATGCAGCCCTCTAACCTCCCTGATGACCCTCAAAGTCCCATGATTCAAATCGTTTTTGTTGATTTTCAGGTGGATTTTCACTTGAAATGCAACTGAATGGCCCCAAACCACCCATAAATGTGGTGGTTCAGCCAACCCTTCTGAATCTTTATTGTCATTGTTGTGTGCTTTCACACCAGATCTTTCATCCTTGTTCTCATGACATTGGTATCTCCTCCACTTAGTCTCCTTGGACAGATTCAAATGAATGTACATTCGCTCCCCCTCCCACTATTGATCAGTGGGAGTAGTTGCCTTCTAAGCACTTATACCAGTTTCTGCATCATGTTTCAGCTGCACAATGGCACGCGAGTTTTGGTTGCAATAAAATATATTGTGGGAATAAAAGAGAACATCCCAGTGGCAAAATGTATAGATTGGTAGAAATAATTTTTGTTCCAGATGTTTCAGGCTTGTAAAAAAAACAAAGACACAGAATTCTACATGGCAGCTAGCTGAAACTCAGCTATTACAATTGTAAAATTCTTACCTTGTAAGCCTACTTCTATGTGACCTGTAACAGAATGGGAAAATGTCACATTTAGCAGAATGAGGGTCAAATTATTTTGAATCATGTTAAAGCTGTTTTCAATATTTAATGTATTCGGTTTTTAGCTTTCCATTTTTCTTTTGGCTGTGCTCCACCCTGATGTATTTTTTATATATATACAGTAAAATGTAATATTGGAAGAAAGAATGAATGAATGAGACTGGTTTCAACTAAACCATCCTAGCTGTTTTTGGGAAGTACTAGCTCCACAGAAGCTAAGTTTCTGTGTTCCATGCAACTTTTTACCCTTGCCTCCATATCTTTGTAGCAGAACATTTTATTTTTTTCAATGAACAAAGACTAAATTCAAGGCAGCCTATGTGACTCCTCCTCTCCCCCTTATACCCCAACAAAAATTATGTTAAGTAAATCAGGCTGAACATCACCAACTAGTTTCATCTCTTGCGAGTACTTGAACCTGACTTTTTCAGTCCCTTCTCAATATTCTCACAACTACACTGTGCTAGGAATTTAAAACTTT
>NC_056526.1:23521510-23687884 GCF_019175285.1 Sceloporus undulatus | reverse complement strand
CAGTAGCTTGAAGAAGTGTGTCTATAGGACTGAGCAAGAGGTTGCATGAAGAGGACTGCAGTGTCTCAGAGTCAAATATGTTGATAGCAAGTTTTTTGTCCAATGTCTCAGCCATCAGCATATGATTATAAATTTAAAATCTCCCTCTACCTGTCTTTTTTTTAAAGCCAAGCTAGTTGCCTGAAAACTAAGCTTTCTGCTTTCTCCCCTTCATTCATCAACACAAACAATAAAGCCCCAGTGATTAGAGTTTAGCTAGCAATTGCACTGATGTTTCCTGCGTCAGAATAATATCCAGCTCATTCTTTCAGAGAGTATAATAGCTCTGCATTGCTAACAATAGTAAAAAAAAATTGGTTTGGTCAGTAAATGGAGTGGAAATCTCTCAAGGACACACAGTTACTCTGAAATATGGAGGGAAATTACAGCAAAATCAATGCCATTACTAACACCATCTTAACCTACCCACCCACTCTTTCTCCCAATTTTTTAATGAACAGGAGTCAAATTTTCCTACATAACAAGTAGGCAAGAAGCAGTGCACAGAAATTGTACCTTTTTTGCACTGCAGTTCCCAGAATCCCAGGGGATTCTGGGAGATACAGTCTAATCCAATAATGTTTATCAACTATGGAGGAGTGGGTGATCAAGCTGGAAAGTTTTTAATGGAATGCATCTGATGGTGCAGCAGCAGTTGTGGAATCTCTAGTTTACAATTGCATGAACATTATAAGCCTAACATTGCTATTTTGTTCAGTTTTTCACTTTTCATTGGACATCCATTTGCCAGTGGGCCTTTAAAAATGCTATTGAATTGCATTTTTATACAATGGAGGAAGGTAGTACAGCAAAGTATAATCAAATCAATCTGGCCCATTAGGGAGAAAGCACCATTCCTCCCTAGTTTGTATCATATGAAGAATAAATCTGTTTTATTTATCTGTTGTTGACTTTATTTTTCTGTTTACTGCAGAATTTAACTTGTTAATGCATTCTAATGTTATTGTCATTGTCTTTGTGCATTGATATATTTGGTATGCTGCCCTGAATTTCTTTCTTTTGAGGAAGAAAAGAGCAATAAAAAAGTATAGGCGGGTTACAAACCGCCATAAAGTACGCGCTCCGCGTGTACTAGGGTTAGGAAGGGCCGTATTAGGGTTAGGAAGGTTCTTACCTTCCTGACAGCCCTTCCTCCCAGTACGCGCGGAGCGCGTACTTTTTTGCGGTGCCCATCCACATGGGCGCCGCCATGTTGACGTATTGGACGCTGTGCGTCCAGACGTGTCGCGGCGGAAGTGACGTCGCGAGGACGCACTCCACCACTCGCGGTGCCACTTCCGCGTTCCAAAAAGGAGCGGCATTTCGCCGCTCCTTTTTTGCTGCGCGGGGAAGCCTCACGGTCTGGCAGCTGGGGCTTCCTTACGCAGCGAATGGCGGTGGCGGGAAAACGGCCCCTTGAGGGCCGTTTGTAACCCGCCATAGTAAATACATTTGCCTTGGACTGTCCAGACTCTTTTCATCTTCTTGTTGTGTGTCTCCAAGTTGTTTCTGACTTATGGTGACCAAAAGGCCAGAACTATCATAGGATTTTCTTAGCAAGATTTGTTTGAAGGGGGTTTGTCTATGCTTTCCACTGCAACTAAAAGAGCATAGTTTGCCCAATGTCACTCAGTTGATTTCCATAGCTGAGCGGGGATTTGAAACCTGGTCACTGAGTCCTAGTCTGGCAACCAAATCACACCATGCTGATTTTGATCATACCCCCACCCATTTCATTTCATTTCATCCCCCTGCCCCCCCCCCCCATCAATATGATATTCAGTTATGTAGGGCGGTGCTAAGATCAAAACCAGTATGTGGGGCAATTACATTTAATAAAGGGCTGAGAAGTTACAGCAGTAGGTTGCAAAAGTTACTTTTTTGAAACGATAACCCCCTGAATCTCCTAGCCAGCTTGACCAGTAGACATACTGCCTGGAGAAGTCTGGATACAATCTGTATATGGAAAAATAACAAGCTGCATTCCAGAAGCAACATGAAATAAAGAAATGCAATAAAGGTTGACTGACTGACAAGAAATGCAATGCTTAATTCTTCCTCCCTTTCCCCCTCTATTATTACTGCACTCCTAATTGCCAGCACAACTGATGATCCTTCCCTGCCCCCATGAGTACCTATGAAGACTCACTGAAAAAGCAATTCCCCATCCAAGGATGTCCTTGCTGCACCATGCTGCAGAGCAAGTAGCACAGATAGAGCTTTCTGGTCACTCCCCATAAAGGGAGATGAGCTCATCAGCTGTTAAGCTTAAGTGATAAGCTTATCTCTTGCTAACTGCCGCTTCCACTGCTCATGTGAAATGGCCTGGACAGGGAAGGAATGAGAAGGATGAATGGCAGCAGAGGTTATGTTGTACATCTTATCATGCCAAATCTAGCTCAGGAGCTTATGTTCTGCTTTCCACGGCTAGGAAATATGTGGGGGTTAAACCAGAGGATATTTCTAAGGCAAAGATAGTGGTTATGTTTTCCACTTTAGTCCCATGGATTCCTGTGCCAATAAGGTACCTCATTTGGACTGGGACTTGTGCATGTCTGCCAGCTTGAAACTTCTGTCCCTATGGTCATCACCATCTGGATCAGGGCTCCACATATGCCATTTAAAGAAATTCATTGAATTAAAATAATTTATTGAAGCAACAAAGGAAAGTACAGTGGGTCCTTGGTATCCACTGGGATTTGGTTCCAGGACACACACACCCTGCGCACACACACTGTAGATATCAAAATCAGTGGATGTTCATGTCTCATTAAATACAATAGCATAGTAAAACGGTGTCTCTTATATAAAAAGGCAAAATCAAGGTCTGTTTTTTTGGAATGTATATCTTTTTTACTATTTTCAATCCCTGGATGGTTGAATCTATAGATAAAGAATCTGTGGATATGTACCAGTTTGTGCCAGTTAATGAAATAAACATATCTTTTCTTGGTAAGAATCATTTCAGGCCAATCCTCAGTGAAACTGTGTGGGATTAAAGTTAAGAAAAGTGGCTATAAGAATTGTTGGAGTAAACTACAACTGGGATATTCCCTTCCAGCAAGTATTGCTTTTGCGAGGGAACAAATCATGAGGCTCAACAGATGTCATTGGACTGCATAGCCAAGCATCCCTCACCAGTGGCCATGTGGGCTAGTGCTGATGGCACTTGATGGCACAATATCTGGAGAGTCTCACAATTCCCATCCCTGCTTTCAGGCCTATGATTCTTTTTATTTCTTATCTTCTGGTCTGATTGCTGTTCCTTACATAGCCAAAAGAGCACCACCCCAACACAAAAGGCATGTTATTAGTAGATTTAGGGGTAACCCTGTGGTTTGCAGAAATACAGAAAACTTTTACAGAAAACAGAAATCTAAAAGGATACAAGTGAACTCTCCAAACAGCCCAGTATAGACTAAAACATTCACAGTGGCTACAGTGGAATAGGAATGTAGGCTGGAATCCTGTTGGTTAATCTCAACTAGAGTAGACAGAGTCAATGAATGATTGAATGGTAAGTTAACACATAAATAAATCCCATTGATCAGTGAGTCTACCTTAGGTAAGGCTAGCAACCAAATTAAATTCTTTTGTCTATTTATGCAAGGGTATCGTGATCTGGCAGATCCATTTAATGTGTGTATATTGTTAATTCTGAATATAAATGTTGCTTAAACATGCTGCACTGCTCTTCTTTTATAATGGTGTAGGGACCTTTCCCTGTTCATGTTATTTCTACCTGTGGGTACCAAATTTTCTGTTAAAGAAATTATGGTCAGGATCACATCTACTTCTTTAATGGAGGTATACCTGTACTTGCTATATTATTTGTTAAGCCCCCATGGCCTCTGACTAATCGTATTTCAAAAGGAGCTGCTTGATTAGTCAGTTAGAGCACATACTGTTCATATCACAACTCAGCAGGCACCAGCTGCGATGAATTACCCTCCTAACCGAGATCCATATGCTGTAAAATTCCATAAACAATGATTGTTTTTATATCTCACTAAAGGACACTGTTGGCTTAATTTGCAGGCAGAAGAGAGCTAGCAATAGGTATGCATTGTACAGGTGTGTCATCTGATCCAAGTCTAAATAGAAAATAACAATAATAATAAAGACAATGCAAATGAAGAAAAATGAAAATAAAAAGGTTAGCTTTATTTTCTAAATGAGCCCTAAGTACACTGTTAGACTTTACCATGGTAGGCAAAGGTACACAGGCTTCAAATTAAAGCAAAGAAGATTGGGGTCTTTGTGCATCTGACTGAACAAGAGGAGTGTTTGAAATCTTCAGAGTCTGAGGCCAGGGCAAATTCTCCCTTCTGTACATCCACGACACCCTGTGGATACCAAAATCTGTGGATGCACAAGTCCCATTAAACATAATGGCATAGTGAAATAATGTCCCTTATATAAAATAGCAAAATCAAGGTTTGCTTTTTGGAATTTATATCTTTTGGGGATATTTTCAAACTGTGGATAGTTGAATCCATGGATAAAAAAAAATCCATGGATACGGAGGACCAATTGCATTAATAATTGTGTAATAATTATGTAATAGAAATAGATATTGCATTAGAAATAGATATTGTAATAAAAATACTACTGTATATTCTTTTTTAAAATGCTTATTATTACAACTATTAGATTATCTTGGTTTTTTAAAATTTATCTTTAGCCCAATGCCACCTTAACTTTTTCAATCAGCGGAGGACAAGTTAGTCCACCCAGAGTATAATGCGGTGAGGCATTCAGGCATTATGGGAATATGTAGTGTTCAAAATGTGCAAAAATCATTGGAAGGGATGCTGTTACTTGTATTAATACACCACTTTTCAGCTAAAAAAATAATCCAAAGAAGATTAAAATATCAAGCATTACAATCTCTTTAAAATACCCAAAACCATAGCTATAGGTGAAGTACTGCAGAGAGGGATTAGAGAGACTGGAGAGATAGGAGACCACAGAGGTGGTCAAGGGTTGCAGCCTGCATATTTAGCTGACTTAAATTTCCACTTCCCAGACTAATATATGGCTCAAAATATAGTTATCCTTTTTTGTGTGTGGAAGGAAGGAGGTTTGCATGTCTCTGTATTTTACAAAATTTGGCTTTAAAAACCTCAAGATCAAAACACCTGTAAAATACATAGGTAAATATAAAGTTTCTGCACTCTATGAAATTCATGAAGATATTCTCATGCTGTCCTATAATTTTTGGATGTTGTTTGTTCCATCAGCTATAACTTGTATTTAAACAGGGACTCATTTTCAGCATAAAATTAATGGCATTAAGGTATTTTAGAATTTTCCCCACTCATTTTCACTATTGGGTCTGTTGCCATGAAGGGGGGGGGGGGCAGGTTGTTTGTTCTTCCTACTGATCTTTCATCCTGATCTACTGATCTGTTTCCTGCCCTTGCAAAACTCATCCTAGCTCCATCTATGCTCCCGCTCCTAGCTCCTTCAATAGCAATAGCAAAAGCGCAGTATGTTTTAAAAGAACCATTTGACAGCACAAACATATGAAATAATAACATAAGAAGAGCCATTAGGAATCAGGCCAAAGATTTTTCTGGTCTAATATTCTGTTCAGACAGTGGCCAACTGGTTGCACCTGGGAAGCTCACCAGAAGGACATAGAAAAATGTAGGGTACTACACATTTTGGTAAAAAATGAAATGCACAGATATAGGATGGGTGACCCCTGGCTTGACAGCAGTGCATGAAAAAGGGATCTGGGGGTCTTAGTAGACCACAAGCTGAACATGAGTCAGCAGTGTGATGTGGTAGTTGGAAAAACAAATGCAATTCTAGGCTGCATCAATAGAGGTATAGTGTCTAACAATGCCACTTTATTCTGTAATAATGCCACTTTGTTCTGGTTTGGTCAGATCTCACCTTTAATACTATGTCCAGTTCTGGGCACCAAAATTTAAGGAGAATATTGAGAAGATGGAGCATGTCCAATGGAGGGCAACCAAAATAGTGAAAGATCTGAAAAGTGGAAGCCGCGTATGGTGTGCCCACATATGGAGCAGGAACACTGTACAATAAAGAGTGGCTTAGGGAGCTGGGTATGTTTAACCCAGGGAAGAGACAGTTAAGAGGTGACATGATACCCTTGTTTAAATATCTGAAAATGTGCCATATGGGGGGGAAAAAGATCCAACTTGTTTTCTGCTGCTCCAGAGACTAGGCACAGAGCAATGGATTCCAACTACAGGAAAAGAGATTTCACCTAAACATTAGGAAGAATGTCCTGACAGTAAGAGCTCTTTGACCATGGAACACACTTCCTTGGAGTCTCCTTCTTTGGAGGTTTTTGAACAGAGGATGTATGGCCATCTGTCGAGAGTGTATTCCTGCATGGCAGGAGGTTGTGTATTCTTGCATGGCAGGAAGTTGGAATGGATGCCCTTGGGGTCTCTTCCAGCTCTATGATTCTATGATCATGCATATTTATAAATGAATAAATTTTGATACATTTTACACATTACTAATTGGCCGCTTGCTCACCTCAGTCTTTCTGTCTTCCTGTCGGAATAACCATATAATGCTGACAAAATAATTTGTAAATTCCTTCCCCCACCCCAAGACCCTTTAAACACTAAGCAGTTTTGCTGTGACATGAAGCAAGACATAACTCCCAAGGAATGCACTTCTTGAATGTTTGTGAAGTATCAGTCACTTCCGCACAGGCACTTACCACAGCCCAGCAGTATGCTAATCGAGCACTCCAGAGTGACTAATGCACTAGCCGTACTATGTGTGGTTTGCACCCTCTTTCCTTTCCCAGTCATTACAGGCAATTTGAAGCGCTCAGAGAAACAAATGGCCACTCAGTCAGCTGCTCATCCTGAACAGATTTTTGCAGCATATAGAATGTCACTCAAAAAGTACTGAGCCAGAGACCATGTTGTTCTAAATAATGGCATAATCCTATTGCAACAGATACAGCAGAATATTAACATGCTGGTCTGAAGCCTATTGGTAGTCCCATTGAATTATTGGGATTTATGTAAGTATTGACTTACTAGTCAACAATTGAGTCCATAGGTCTACTCCAGTGCAGGTTTAGTTGGAGTCCCCTCCACCATGCACCCCTTTCTCCATTAAAATTTTCTTCAAATAGAAGATAAAAGCCTTCTGGGGGGGGGGGAACCCACAGCCCGCAAAGATATTTGTGACAAATTATTACTTTTAATAGAATGCTGGAATATTGCTGATCCTATGTGAGCAATGGGTCAATGGACAAGAATGGGAGACGTTCCTTGGGTCTTTAGGTTTACCTTCTGATTGATGGTTACCCTTTTTTTCTGCAGAAAAAAGATTATTCTCTGACAGAGGTAAACAACCTTGCCGGAATAGGCAGCATTCCTACACATTTAATAGTTGCAAGCATCAAGGAACAGTCTCCCCTCATCCCCAAAGTATCCATGATGAATGACAACTGTTAACATTGCTTCTTCTATACAGCCATGAAAAGTCCAGGCTGCATGGTTGGCCAACCCTGCTTTAAGGAAGGAGAAAACAAAAATGGATGGGACATGAGGCTAGAGAGATCACTATGTAGTAAATGGATGAATCCTCTCATGCTGCATCTGCACTGCAGAATTATTACAGTTTGACACTAATTTAATTACTATGCTATGGAATTCTGGGATTTGTAGTTTTGTGAGATATTTATCCTTCTTTGTCAGAAAGCTCTCATGCCACAACAAACTACAAATCCCAGGATTCCATAGGGTAGAGTCATGACAGTTAAAGTGGTGTCAAATTGCATTAATTCTGCAGTGTTAATTGAGCAGCCTCAATTAATCTCAACTAGAGTAGATCCATTAACTCTATTGTTGATTGCTGAGTAAGGGTAGATCCATTGAATCTATGGGATTTATCTCTCTATTTAAATTCTATAGATTCACTCTATTTTTGTTGTGACTAGCAATGGGATTGATGTCATTGTATTTGTATTCTGAAGACTGGGAAATTGTGTGTGTATGTGTGTGTGTGTTTGAAAAGGTGTATATAGCTTGGGTCCAGGTTATTTGAAAGACTGTATCTCCTTATACAAGCCAGTGCAAGCTTTAGGATTTGCAGGGGAAGGCTTCTTACAGTTCCACCATTTTTGTAGGTGCAGTTGGTTAGGGCTCAGGAGAGAGCCTTCTCCAAGACTGCTCCAAGGCTATGGAAATCCTTTCCAAAGGAGGTCCAGTTAGCTCCCTCCCTGCTGTCTTTCTGCCAGCAGATAACAATGTTTTATTCAGGCAGGGCTTCAGATTTTGAATATGGAGCAGTAGTGCATACTGACATATGATTTATGACATATGTATAGTATGTGTCTGATTTATTATTTATGTACTCAGAAGAAGACTAAGACTTGGAAGGGCAGCTATGGAGACAAGATTCTGAACTGTCAAGGTATATGTTTAAATACTGAAGTTAGGTTGTCTATATTATCATATTTCCATTTCTATGTATAGCTGTGAAAACTGGGCAATAAAGAAAGCTGTTAGGAGGAGATTTGACTCATCTGAGTTGTGGTGCTGGAGAAGCCACCTTGAATCCCATTTTGGGGAGAAATTCAATAAATAAATAAATGGATAAATAATAAAAAAAATGTTCTCCAGTGAAGTCAGGGACTCACTTCCTCTATACTTTATCATTACAACAAACTTGCCAGATATATCAGTTTGAGATGGAGTGACTACGCTAGGATGATTTTCATGGGCCAGGGGTGTTCTGGAACTTGCGCCCTCCAAGTCCCAGTCTAAGCACTCAAGCACTGCGGTTCTCATAATGGATTCAGATGCTTTTTTATTTGAGAATATGATAAGCAGTGAATTGCTAGCATGTCCCTCCTACCCATGAGAATATTTATTTCACATTAAAGCCTGACTAAATGTGTGACTGAGTAACAGGGATTACAAATGGCTGTGTTTTTCAATAGAGCCATTTCAGCTCAGAATCCAGTTTTATGAAATCAGCTTTTAAATATGCAGATGTGACATGTTCCATCTTTTCTTACAAAGGACTCAGTCCATGGGATATCTGCTAACCAATATAGATTGAATCTCCCTTATCTGAAATGCTTGGGACCAGAAGTTGTTGTGTTGTTTTTGTTGTTTTGGGGGGTTGGATTATTATTATTATTATTATTATTATTATTATTATTATTATTATTATTATTATGCTTATGTATAATTTGCTTATTATGTATAAGCAAATATTTGCTTATATATAATGAGATATATTGGAGATAGGACCCAAGTCTAAATATGAAATATATTTATGTTTCATATAATCCTTATACATATAGCCTGAAAATGATTTTATACATAACATTTTTAATAATTCCGTGCATGAAACAAAGTTTGTGTACAGTGAACCATCAGAAAGCAAAGGTGTCACCATTTTAGTCACCCATGTGGAAAATTTTGGATTTTCAAGTATTTCAGATTACAGAATTCTGGATCAGGCTACTCAACCTGTATATCTTTAGTCACTGGCCAGTATTCTACATCAGCTACTTCATTAAGTACAGTCGGTCCTTCTTATACACGGATTTTTTATACACAGATTCAAGCATACACAGTTTGAAAATATTCCAAAAAAGTATAAATTTACCTTGATTTTCCATTTTTATAAGGGACACCATTTTGCTATGTCATTATATTTAATGGGACTTGAGTATACACGGATTTTGTTATACACGGGGGATCTTGGAACCAAACCCCAGCGTATAACAAGGGTCCACTGTAATGGAATGGAACAGAACAGTTACAGATGAGTAAATCTATGTGACTGTTCTGTTTTCACAATCACTTCTTAGTCACAATTCTGACACTTCCATGATCATACACTCCCCCAGACTACTTTACCTGTGATTAGCTGCATGGGGAGAAAAAGGTCAGTGCTACTGGTTATTGGAGGACAAGTCTTTGATGTTTCCATTGTGTTGGAGATGGGGTGAGGAGAGTTAAGTATACCTATACTTAACTTTGCAGGCATATTTGGTGAGAACACAGGAATGAGCATTCTCCATGTCTGCTCCCATGCTCAAGCCCAATTATATACAATGCTGTAATAAAATGCTGTCCCTCATATAAAATGCTTTTATATAAGCATTTTGCTTTTTGGAATTATTTTTATTTTCATTTTTGGAATAATTTCAAGCCACGGATGGTTGCATCTATCTATGGAGGATCGGTGGATATGGAGGGCTAAGTGTAGTATATTTTATTTTATTTTTAGTCTGTTATTAGTAATTATGTTGAAATATATTTTAACTGTTTTGCACACAGCTTTTAGAATATTGTTTTTAATTCTTTTTTTAACTTTTTTAAAATAAGTTTTTAATTTAATTTTGTTTTAAAATCCTGAAGGCTGCCTTGGTTCTCATCCTGGGAGAAAGGCGGGGTATAAATTCCATAAAAAATGTAAATAAGACATATACTTAATTAAGTAGTTAATACAGAATACTAGCTGCCATGAAATGGACTGACATGAACAAAAGCCATATTCATTATCCATTACACAGAAAAAAATAACTAATATAGAAAAATATAAAAGTTAAAAATAAGAAAAATAGAATATGGTCAGGGAGAAGAAGGGAGAACAGAATAGAGTAGTTGGAGAGGTGAAGAGAAGCACTTTACATTGCAACCTTACATTGAAGCTCACACTTATTTTATTCTCAATATTCTTAATATTCTATGAAGATTATTGAGCTCAGAATTTATCAAAAGCTCAGCACATCATTTGGTGCACACAATGGACTATAAAATGATGACCTTATAGAACTCATTGAAGTTTAATTTTAATCACCATAAGTTAAGTGTTGACATTAACCTTCTCACAAATTCAGCATACAGAAGCTTTATAATCTGGTTCTATGAAGTTTAGAAATTTTCAAATGTTTGAAACATTTGACACTCAAAGGATTTTTTTAAAAAACAAAACCTTAAAAACATAACACTTGCTGATGTATTTTAAGCCTACAGTGCTGGGTATAAATTGTAACTCAAACAGATCTTCAAATATCGCTAAATTTTATCAATTTGCCATCTGAATGTTTACATGAGAAATGTTTGAAACAAACAAACAAAAAGAACAAGCAAATGTACATCATGAATGTGCACTTTTAAATCAAACTTTGACATTCTAGTGCTTCAGATTTGTTGGTGTCTCTTGAGTGCTTGATTGTGGAACATTTTAAACATGGCACTTAATGAACAGTTGTCAAGTATTAATTTCCATTTCATGCTCTCTCTGAAATGCTGTTAAATACAAGCAGTCATCAAATGCCAACTATCAAATACATCCAATGTATTGCATACTTGCCACTCAGTATTGTGATATAAAGAAACGGGGACTACAGATTTCTCCACAGAATGTTTAGCCATTGAGATGATGTCTGCACTGGCCAGGATACTCTAGAAACAAAGCACTTCAGATCTTCCCAGAAGATTTGGAGTCACAGGTAAGTTTTTAAAAGGTGTTTTAAGGCTGTTTTACCCTGGTTCTGATGCATTATATATCAGACATGTTCCAGACTGCTTGCACCAGAACTGGAGTTTAAGACATGCATCAACCCCAAATATTATACAAACATTTGGATTACGCTTAAAAAATTCCTTCACACATTCATTTAATATTTAATAATATCATTTATTTCAAGTAAATGTAATGGTATCAAAATATCACCCTTGTGGGTTTTGTGGGAAGAAGAAATCATTTAACTAGAACAATTTTGTGGTGTACTTCACATCAGAACTTTAACAAAATTCCCTTGTGGACATTCATAAGTCACCCAGCTTGCATGGTCCTGACCACATTGACAAAGGGCTTCTAGGTACTGTAGTCAGAAATAAATTTTACTAGCACTAGTTCTTTAGAAATATTAAACTCACATCTGGACTTACTATTCCAGAATGCATATATGTATGTGTGTCTGGTGGTGGTGGGGAAGCACATAAGTAAATGTCCCACTCCACACATATTCAAAGAATCTACATAAAACCTAGATGCTAGGAAAAGAGTTGTAGTTTAGGCATTCTACCCAACATTCTTTTTTTTTTGTATGTACCCATTTAAAAATGATATTGCATAGCTTTATGTGATACTCATATGAAACAAGACATTGCCATATGTACATGAAGTGTCACCAATATTTTTTGCATTGGTTACTAGTAGCAATAAATACTACATGCTGAAAGAACATCACAGGAACAGGTGACGCTGTCAGTCCTTTTGTATGTCTGTATTCCAGTTGAGAATTTGGTTGATGAATGTGTGAAGACTTCTTTTGCTCTTTCCCAACCAGTTGATTCTCAGCAACGTGGACAGATACATTATAATTCCAATAACTGTGGTGGTGAGCAGAATCATTACCTGGATACAGGCAGATGCAGAAGGCTTAGTTGGTTCCTGCTGCTTGTGAACAGCTCAACAGCATGGAGTCCTCCAGGTTGGTGTTTCTCTATAATCTTGACCCACCTGGAGATCCATGGTGTCGAGTCATGAACGTGTCAAACCAGCGATGTTTCCATTGGGAATTCAGACTCCTTCACTCCACCTTGTCTTCACTCCCAGAAAATGAAGTTCCACTGGCAGGGTTCTCAATCATATTAATCTATTCTGATTTACACAAAGTCTGCAATCTTATTCATATTTATTTAAGACTAAGTCCCAGTGCATAAGAAATTTACTTCAGAATAAACATGGATAGGATTAGGTAGAAAGAAGCCAGCCAGGACCCTTAACCAGATAGTGGTTCAGAGCATAATGGCTATTTAAGGGATGTTCAGGCACATGTGACATATAAAATGGCTGATACTGATATACCTTTTTAAAAGCAATAAAACTCAATTTGTGTGGGCAGTTAATGTCAAATGATGCTAAGGAAATGGCAGTTATTAGACATATGTTATTAGATACACACATTACTCTGTGCAATTTCAGAACTGTATAATTAGCAGCCACCATGGTGAACCAGGTAACTTGCTAACTGGACCATGAGACATTGTATAACAAGGAAAGAGAATGGCATTTAATCAACTTTCTCAAACTGGAGAGTGTCAGATGTATTTGAGTACAACTTTCATCATCCCAAAACACTAGGCATACTGGCTGGGTAACCAAAAACCTGATTATCCTTACCAGGAGGGAAACAACAAAGAGTCTTGCACCACTGTAATGATCAGAAAGTTGCATTTTGCCTAAGAAAGTATGAACTGTAGCTCTCATGGTCTTCAGCCTCATTGTGGCACCTTGAACACTAACAAGTTTTATTTGGGATCAGTTTTGCTAGATTATGAAGGTTCATGCTCACAAATATCTCAAATAAAACTGTTTAGTCTTCAGGGTGTCACAACATTATAGTTTCTGCTGCAGAAATAATAACCCCAGACTAAGGGTGTGTACACACTGTTGAATTAAAGCAGCTTGACACCACTTCAACCAGGAATAGTGAACAATATGAGTTAATGCCTGGTAGACGAACCCTCTGACTTACAAAGATAAAGGGGCCTACAAGGCATAGAGATTTTTATGAGAAAGCACTAAAGAGAATATAGCTTAGTTGAATAGCCCCCATCGTGCAGACATTTTGCATGATTGTGCAAACAATTAAACAACTCTTCTTTATGACAAGCACTAAAATCTATGGCACAAAACTTTATCCATTGTACAGAAGGCGATCATGTCAGCTCCGATGCTCTCCCCCCAAACTTCCAATGAAATGTTAATGGCATACCTATATGTGCTTATGATCACTCAATTGTAAGCTCTGAAGTGGAATACTTGATGACAAAAAGTATTCTGCCAGTCGATGTTGGCCCCAAAGGAACACATTTGCCCAATGGAACGATGGCTGTATGGTATGAAAAGCCTGTCTGAAGTAGATTCCTTTTTTAGGTAGAGCCTCAAGAAGGAGGAAATTGCATTTAATTCACTGGAAACAAGCCCTCGAGAGACGGCTCATTGGAACCACCTCCTGAAGGCACACGTTTCTCCTTGCTTCCTCCTTGCTCTAGGATTAGGCAATAACAATTTGATTCCTAATCCACCCATTAAATGAATGCCACTGCTCTTGAGAGGAAGACCAATGAGAAAATATGCTAAAAATATTCCATTTCCTGAGGGAAACTTTGCTTCTCGCATGGATATTTTTAGATTTCTCTCCCTTAGTATTGTATTGCTCTGGACATTTGCTCTCAGGCAGCTTGTGTGGATAGGAGTTTGGGGGCATGAGACAGTCAACTGTGCACAAGCCTTCTCTGAAGTATATCATAATCTTTTCAATGGCATTAATGTTTCTTGGGACAAGAGATGATTTCCCAGGTCACAAAGATGGCACTGCTTTGAAGAGAAGCCACTCAAATGAATGAAGAGGTTGGATTTGACTTGCTGAAGTTCCTCAAAGCCAAGTGGGATGATCATATAGGCAAACATGTACAGGAGGATAAACAACCAGCTTCATTTATATACCGCTTCATAATGAACTAGCAGTGTCTAGAATCATAGAATAATAGAGTTGGAAGAGACCGCAAGGGCCATCCAGTCCACCCCACTGCCACGCAGGAAATCCAAATCAAAGCATCCCCGACAAATGGCCATCCAGCCTCTGCTTAAAGACCTCCAAGGAGGGAGATTCCACTACACTTCGAGGGAGTGTGTTCCACTGTCAGAGAGCCCTTACTGTCAGGAAGTTCTTCCTAATGTTGAGGTGGAATCTCTTTTGCTGTAGCTTGCATCCATTGTTCCGGGTCCTGTTCTCTGGAGCAGCAGAAAACAAGCTTGCTCCCTCTTCAATATGACATCCCTTCAAATATTTAAACAGGGCTATCATATCACCTCTTAACCTTCTCTTCTCTAGGATAAACATCCCCAGCTCCCTAAGTCATTCCTCGTAGGGCATGGCTTCCAGACCCTTCAACATTTTAGTCACTCTCCTTTGGACATGCTCCAGTTTCTCCACATGTTTTTTAAATTGAGGTGCCCAGAACTGGACACAACACTCCATGTGGGGCCTGACCAGAGCAGAATAGAGTGGCACTATTACTTCCCTTGATCTAGACCAGGGGTCAGCAACCTATGGCCCGTGGGCCGGATCCGGCCCGGCGAGGCCTTGGGACTGCCCCAGCCCGGTCCTGTCACCAATTGCTGCCCCTGCCGCAGCTTATGGCCACGGCTGCTCATGCAGCCAGCTGGCCACCCACTTTCGCGTCCGCCTCTTCCTTCTCCTCCACCCCCTGCGCGTGCTCTTTGGCAGTGGCCGCCCATGCGGCCAGTCAGCCAGCCAGCCGCGTCCGCCTCCTTCTCCAACCTCCTTCCCCTGGCCTTTCAGGGCCGCGTGCGGCCGGCTGGCCACCCACTTCCTCCTCTGCCTTCTCCTCCTCCGTGACCCTGGCCCTGGCCGCGCGCCAGCCTAAAATGGGAGCTAGCCCCTTAAGGAGGTGGAGCCTGAGAAGAGGAGGGGGAGGACTCTGGGCCAGAGGGAGGGCAAAGGGCTCTTTGTGTTTGGCGCAAATTAAAAAGCCTCCTCTTTGTAATTTGCAGGAGCAGCAGGAGAAGGGGAGGTGAGTGGCCATTTCAGGTCTCCCTTAGTTTTTATTTCTTTTTTCAGGGCAGGCTTGTGTAAGAGAGTCAGTGTGGTTTGAATGTATTTATTTTTTTATTATTTTTGGTTAATTTTTATTATTTAAAATATCCAAGTCTCCCTTGTTTTTATTTTATTTTTGTTATTTTTAGTCTTAATAATATCCAAGTTTCCTTTATTTTAATTTTATTTTTTGTTATTTTTAGTCTTAATAATACCCAAGTCTCCCTTGTTTTTATTTTATTTTTTGTTATTTTTAATCTTAATAATATCCAATTTTCCTTTATTTAACTTTTTTAAAAAAAATATTTAATTATTTATTTTTTGGCTTCGACCCCCAAGTTGTCTGAGGGACAGCAACCCGGTCCCCAGCTCAAAAAGGTTGCCTACCCCTGGGACACTATACTTTTATTGCTGCAGCCTAAAATTGCATTGGTCTTTTTAGCTGCTGCATCGCACTGTTGACTCATGTTCAACTTGTGGTCTACTTGGACTCCCAGATCCCTTTCACATGTAGTTTTATTCAGCCAGGTGTCGCCCATCCTGTATTTGTGCATTTCATTTCTCTGCCCTAAGTGCAGTACCTTACATTTCTCCATGTTGGATTTCATTTTGTTAGCTTTGGCCCAGCTTTCAAGTCTATTCAGGTCATCTTGAATTTTGATCCTGTCCTCTGGGGTATTAGCTACTCCTCCTAATTTGGTGTCATCTGCAAATTTGATAAGTATGCCCCCAATTTTGTCCTCCAAGTCATTGATAAAGATGTTGAATAGCACTGGGCCCAGGACAGAGCCCTGTGGGACCCCACTGGTCACTTCTCTCCAGGATGAAAAGGTGCCACTGTTGAACACCCTTTGGCTTCGGTCAGTCAACCAATTACAAATCCATGTAACAGTTGCCTTGTCTAGCCCACATTTTACAAGCTTGTTTACAAGAATGTCATGGGAAACCTTGTCAAAGGCCTTACTGAAATCAAGATATACTATATCCACAGCATTCCTTTGATCTGCCAAACTGGTAATTTTATCAAAGAAAGAGATAAGGTTTGTCTGGCATGACTTGTTTCTCTGAAACCCATGTTGACTTTTTGTGATTATGGCATTGCTTTCTAGATGTTCACATACTCTCTGCTTAATGATCTGCTCTACAATCTTTCCTGGTATTGATGTCAGACTAACTGGACGATAATTGTTGGGATCCTCCTTTTTCCCCTTTTTGAAGATGGGGACAACGTTTGCCCTCCTCCAGTCTGCTGGGACTTCTCCCATTCTCAAAGATTATTGCCAATGGCTCCAATATTACATTTGCCAGCTCTTTTAATAACTTTGGATGTAGCTCATCTGGTCCTGGAGACTTAAATTCATTTAGATTAACAAGGTATTCCTTTACTATCTCTTTACTTATTCTGTGCTGAAATTCCCCTATTCTGTCCTCTGCTCCATTATCCTCAGGTTGAGCACCCTTTTCCTTTTCTGAGAAGACTGAGGCAAAGAAGGTGTTGAGTAATTCTGCCTTTTCTCTGTCCCCTGTTAGCATTTTGCCATCTTCTGCACACAGTGGCCCTACCATTTCCTTCTTCTTCCTTTTGCTGCGGACATATTCAAAATATCCCTTTTTATTGTTCTTAACTCTCTAGCAAGCCTGAGTTCATTCTGTGCTTTAGCTTTTCTGACTTTACCCCTACACATGCTAGCTATTTGTTTGAATTCCTCTTTGGTGATTTCCCCATTTTTCCATTTCTTATACATATTCCTTTTAAAACTTAGCTCGGTTGAAAGTTCCTTAGTCATCCATCCTGGTTTCTTGAGACACCTCCCATTTTTCTTCCTCATTGGAACTGTTTGAAATTGTGCCTTCAGTATCTTCCTTTTGAGAAAGTCCCATCCATCTTGAACTGCCTTATCTTTTAGTATTCCTGACCATGGGATCACCCCCAGTATTTCTCTTACTAAAATCTGCTCTCCTAAAATCTAGAAGACTATGCCTGGCTTTTCCTTTCCATTGTATAACAAACTCCAGGAGAACATGGTCACTTCCACCTAACGATCCCAACCCTTGTACTCCATTCACTAGGTCATGCCTGTTGGTTAGGATCAGATCCAAAATAGTCTAAGCGGTTTACAACTGTAAGCTAATGTTCTGCAAAACACAGAAATGTAACAGGCTCTATCAAATGAGACCAAATATTTGTAATATTTGGTTCCAAAGGTTCCACATAACTGCAGCATGAGGGCAGGAGGGTGGGTAACACCTGGAATGGTGGCAGTATATGCAAAAGGGATGTAGGAGCCTTAGGAGAACATAGACTAAATATGATAGCAATGTGATACATCAGCTAAGAAAGACAATGCAATTTTAGGCTGCATTAACAGGAGTATGCTGTCTAAATCAAGATAATTAATAGTACCACTATTATAGTACCAATACATAGTAATGACATAGTAATATTCCACTTTGGGCAGACCTTACCTGGAATATTCTGTGCCATTCTGGATATCACAATTCAAGAAGAATGATGACAAGCTGAAGTGTGTGCAGAGGAGGACAACCAAAATTGTTCAAGATCTGGAAACCATGTCCTAAAAAGAGCACACTGCCACTGCCTCTCTCTCTCTCTCTCTCTTGAGGTTTTGAAATGGAGGCTGGTTGACCATCTGTTGGGAGTGATTTGATTGTTTATTCCTGCATGGCAAGGGGTTGGAGTGGATGGCCCTTGTGGCCTCTTCCAACTCTATGATTCTATGATACTTTTACCACTGCTAATCAAAAAGCGCCATGATATGAACCTGTGAGTCTTGGCATCTCTACAATATTGTCTGTTACCATATAACCATTTAAATGTGGGATTATATTGGCAGATGTTATTAACTGCCCTCAAGTTGGCTCTGACTTCTGGAGACCCTGTGAATAAAGCATGTCCAAGACATCTCAACCTCACTGGATCTGCTCAGTTCCTGCAGACTTAGGGCCATGTCCTCTTTCATCGAGTCTATCCATCTTGTATGTGGTCTTCCTCTTTTCCTACTGCCTTCTGTCTTTCTGAGCATTGGCATATACACCTCCCTGATTCAGTCAGTAGTAGATATTTCACATAATCAATGCAGCTAGAAGCCATTGTACAAGTACATTCAAATATAGTTTCTTTTATCCGCAGTGGTTAACATTCACTTTAACATAGATTTAACAATAAGTGGCAGAACATTGTGACATTGTCTACTGGTTTTTAACAAATTCTTAAGAACTGCCAGTATGGTTTATGAAGGAAGCTCCTGTGCCTTGAGAAAGTAAAGGCAACTAGGCAAACCTGAACTTCTCTGATTAAATTTATGACAGTTATGCAGACTAACTGAATCTGAGCATAGACACAACCACCTTATGGAAGACCCCTTATATAGTAGTTGTAAGCCCTCCACCCATGTGACTAGTAACAGTTCCACTTTGAGCTTGGTTTACAGTGTGTGTAGGTGTGTGTGGGCAGGATGTACAGCAGGTCATTGGATAATTTTCACACCCGAAGACCCATGTATACACTGAAAATATGTCTTAATATGTTTTTCCTCAAATCAGAAGTGACTGTAAAAGGGTTGGGTTGGGAGCTGTTTATGTGAAGTTATTGTGTCAATATGGCTTATATGGGCATGGAAAAGTCCAACTGACAAGCTCAGAAAAACCATGTAGGAGAAGTCACTTAAGATCTCATCACTCAAACACAGACACACACAAACAAAAAACAGGTGGGCAGGTGCAGGCTGGTCAGTTTCATGATAAATTAATCCTGACTTTTCACTTGGAAGAGAAAATGACTAAACTGAAAACATTGTATTTTGGGTGTATCATAAGATGACATAACTCAATGGAAAAGATGATAAAACTTGCTAAAGTGTGTATTACAAATGGATTGATTCTACAAAGGTAGCCATAGCTCTAAATTTGTAAGACCTACGCAGGGCTGTGAATGACCACAGATCTTGAAAGTCTCTCATTCCTAGGGCTGACAGAAGTCAAAACTGACGTGATGACAAATATCAATAAGAATTCCCATTCATTTGAAAGAAAGATGCATGGAATCAGGTTGGAAGGTTGTGCATGGGAAAGAGCCCTCAAATTTAATTTCTGCAATGAAAAATGATCATCTATAGGAAATGTAAATCTTGAATTGTGTAATGTAGGAGAATATGACAACTACCATATTGCATTGGCTGCACTGACATGTCTAACTCAACACTCTATTAATAGTAGCCATGGAGGTGCTTCAGAAAGATTCACAACTTGATCTTGATGGCAAAATCGATCCTCTGCCATTACCACTGGTCTCTGGTCATGAGAGGTATTTATATCCAAGTCATCTTGCTGGAATAATGGAGCTATTTTGAAGAGTGCCCAGTGAACAGTTGCCTAATGAACGGTGACAAGAAGTGGCCAAAGCAGAGCTATGGGAGAAATGAAGAATAAATAATAAAGCCGTGTTCAATCCATCAACTAAATTGCTTCTCAAGTGAGGGTTTCTGGGGGAGGGGGATGGACTGAAATTTTTCTATTAGGCATCAGCTGCACCCTGATGGATATATTGGATCACAGCAGAATAAATGTATTGTCTTCCTTCCATTTCCAAGGCCATGAAACATCTGGAAAATGCTGTCAACTTTCAATGAAGGCACATTTGAAAAAGCACACTTCTCCCATACAAGAGACATTGGAAGAGTGTGTTTTTGGGGGTGTGAAGAGGATCTGGAATTCATGTCCCCCTTCCCTTCTACAGCTCTTTTTTTACCTCCCCTATCTCCTTCCTTAGCTCTTGAGGGGAGCTGTAAGCTGGTACTTCAAATATTCTGCACTGATGATTCTCAGCAAGATATCGTATCACAGAAGAAAGGTAATTTGTGTTGCATTCAGTCACTTTCACTTAGATATTATCACTGTAATAGTATATTAGCCTCAAATGCACCAGCTGAGGCACATTGCTCAGAATTTCCTGCCTAGAAATGACACAGCAAAGAGGGAGATTCACCAGTGAAAAGCTACAAAATATGCTCCCTTTGCAGACAGAATATAGATCACACAGGCATCAATTTTGGCCTCTCTTCAATTTGTATTAACCATCCAAAGAATTTGGCTGGGATCTCCCCTCTCTCTCCTCTCCTCTCACTTATGCAGAAAGAAGTGCACATCATCTGTAGCCTGCAACAATCAACAGTGGGCCAATTTACACAATAGTATAACCATGAAGTAAGGGTCTTCCAGGGTTGTAGTATTTCAGGCTGCAGGTGGGCAACTGTCTCTCTGAAAATATTCTTTCATGACAGCAAGAATGAAAACATCACATCTTTACCATGGGGGGGGGGGGGGGGTTATATGAGAGAAAGTGGCTTAGCATTGGCATCTTATCTGACATGCTACTTGTCGAATCACATCAGGTCCTTTAGCAGCCAGGGATTCTGTTGGCAGTGAACAATCATAGATGCCAGCATACATGAACACTGTGGGCAAGATTCTACATCACTCTTGTGTAGCCTAAATCTACACTTGTATAGTTGCATGATAGTTGTGCTATACCACCCTTCAGCTGAATATGACATTGTGCAACCAGTCTGCCAATGTGTATGCCTATTTCCCATTATGCAGCAGGAAATCCATAGTAGCTATTTCTGCAGTCCCAGTGAATACACTGAAGGAACTAGCAAATATTTATGCTCATCCACAGATGTGCAACTAAATGGCTAGAATCTGTTGATTAGTCCCAATTAGAGTAAACCCACTGAATCAACGGTGAATGGTGAGTCTACAAATAGGCAAATCCAGAGCAAGACCTGTGGAACTCTACTTATTCAGTGATGAACTGAATACATCCACTGAACCAAAAAGTACCATTGCATGCATAAGGAATACTACACATGTGTATTACACCAACAGGATTCCAGCTCTTATTTATTTCCAGCATTTTAAAATGGCATTCCATGTGCTTTCTGATACTAAACTGGATGCTACAGCTGGTCCCAATCACCAAGATAAGTTTGGGAAAAGGGATGGCAAGCAGTCTAGAGTGAGAAGCTAACAGAATTTGTTTTAGTCTCAGCCCGATGTTTCATCTAATAAGACCACAAACCAATATACACTATCCTGGGAGTAAGTCCCAATGAACTCAGTGTGGCAGATTTCAAAGCAGGATTACACTGCTACTTTGGACTTTAGTTATTTGTTTGTATTAAGTGACTAGACATGTTAAGAGTCCCAGTAGACCAGAAATTGAACATGTAGTGTGATACAGAAGCTAAAAAGGTCAATATGATTCTAGGCTGCATCAATAGACATAAGGTGTCTTGATCAAGGGAAGTAATAGTACCACTTATGTCCAGTTCTGGGCACCACAATTCAAAAAGGATGTTGACAAGTTGGAGCATGTCCAGAGGAGGGCAACCAAAATTATGAAAAGTCTAGAAACCATGCCTTATGAGGAGAGACTTAGGGAGCTAGATATGTTTAGCCTGGAGAAGAGAAGGTTAAGAGGTGATATGATCACCCTGTTTAAATATTTGAAGGGATGTCGTGCCTAAGATGGAGCAAGCTTGTTTTCTGCTGTTCCAGAGACTAGGACACAGAGCAACAGATGCAAATTAAAGGAAAAGAGATTTCACTGCAACATTAGGAAGAACATCCTGATAGTAAGAGCTGTTTGACAGTGGAACACACTATCTTGGAGTGGTGGACTCTCCTTCTTTGGAGGTTTTTAAACAGAGGCTGGATGGCCATCTGTTGCGGTGCTTTGATAATGTGTTTTTTGCATGGCAGTGGATTGGACTGGATGGCCCTTGTGCTCTTCCAGCGCTATGATTCTATGACTATGATTCACAACACCTGAGAGATACAAAATGAAGACATGTGAGATATAGGTCTCATGGTCCACATCTCAGGTGTGCTGACAGAGAACTTTTTCTGTCAGAGAACATGGCCCTATCATCATTGAACATAGAAGATCAGTCCCCAACAGCTCCTCTATCTACTTTGTTCAGCAATACAAATGATACCAAATGATTTTAGGCTTTTTAAAAACTACAAACTTCTCACCAAATATCAGTTGTATGATATCACTATTTTCAAATACTTAAAGGGCAATCATGTAGAAGATAGACTGAGTTTCTGTGTGGGGGTGGGTTTCCAGTTTTGGAGAATAGGTCCTAAACTAATAGATTCAGTCTATAAGAAAGGAGGTGATAATTACACTTTGGAGAGAAATTCCTGATGGTAACATGTGTTTACAATGGCATCAATTACCTCAGAAGATGGTAGGCCCTCTTTTATTGGTGGTATTTAAACAGACATTAAATAGCCATCTTGCAGGTGTGCTTTAGTGGTGAACTTTTGCACTGGACTAGAAAGACCTTGGTATTCCCAAAGGAACTCTATACTTCTATAAGAGAGGCCTTATCAAGCCTACACAAGAATTGTTGGTTTCCATTTTCTGCAGAGATAACAGCTCCCGAAAATAACAACATCAACAATAACAACAACAAATCAACAACACTATGCAAAGGGATCTTGCAGCAGCTTTGAGATTATCTGAAAGAAGCTGGGAGCATGAGCCTTTGTAGACTTGAGCCTACTTTCTCAGATGTAGGCTCAAGTCTACGAAAGCTCATGCCCTTAGTTTCTATCTTTCCGTTAGTCTCAAAGGTGGTACCAGGTCTCTTGGAATACTGATTTTCCAGACTAACATAGCTATGTCATGGAATAACATCATCATCATCATCATCATCATCATCATCATCTCCATCTTCCCCATGGATCGAAATTGGATGGAGAGCTGGGGACAGCAGGACACTTTGGGAGGTATCTATTTTCTTGACCTCCCTGACTGCATGCTCCAATGGAACAGGAAAAGGTCTCCTTCACCCTGAGAATATTAGTCCTATCTTTAGAAATGATACTGTGCACAAACCTTCAAGCATGCTTTGATTAAAATTCAATAGGGCTACTGGATGCCAGAAAAACAGGAGTGAGGAGCAAATGCAGCTCATCTCCTGGCAGCAGCCTGTCTTGTTTTTGATGGCAAGATACATTTCCACAAAGGAAGTATAAAGAATGGCTGTGAATACTCATCTTTCAAGATATTACACTTCTACTCCATGGGTAACTGGAGGGCTATTTCACAGTTAAATGATCTCATGAATTCGCTATGTACCACCCAACATCTCCATTGATGCTGAAGCTGAGCAATATGCAGAGTTATTATACATGTAATGGTTTCTTTCTCATAAAAAGGAAAAGGATGAAAGATCACAGTCCTTCAGGATATCATGAACATGACATAGGCATATTTGGCTAACCACTACAGCTATTTCTTTAATAGACAGAGATAGCTGGAAGATATTTACTTAATATATAAGGCTGTGACTACTGCATAGTGTGGATATTCTGCAGAGTGGCAAGTACAAAGATGGGAAGATGGAAGGCAGCCAGGAAGACAGAGACAGAAAACTGAGTTTTTCCAGCTAGCTAGTGGTGAGCCTTCCAAGTGCAGGGATTTTTGTAGCTGACAGCCTTGCAAATGTACTTTGCTTTAGGGGAAACTCATATTGTTAGCACTGCCTGTTTAGGTTACGCATGTAATTTTTCACAAAGTTTCTTCTCAAAGAAAGCAATGAGTAATTTTAGTAATTTTCTTCCCACTGTGAACAAGTTTTAGAAAACTATGCAGTTTCTAAAGCCTTTTCACAATTTAGGACTAAAAGCTGAACAAGGGGGTGGGGGGGGGGGAGGGGGCTTTTTTGCAATCTTCTATGCAGATCACCCATGTGCAACTTTTGCAGAGAAAAAGTCCCCAATTACAGCATTTTCTGTGCAGAAAATAGCTTGTCTGTGCAAGAAATAACACTTCTGCATTGAAATATTATTTCATGTGGAGAACATTCTGTTTCCTGTAAAGAAAATGCTGTTTTCTGCACAAATGCTGTTTTCAGCACCTGTGATTTTTGCACATAATTATTCCTGAACCATGGGGATTCTCACCGATCTAGGATTCTGCTTATCAAGGTTTCTCAACTAAAAAAAAACATGCCAGGAAAAGGACGGTTAGGATGATAATTTTTCAACTATTTTTGAGCATTTTTTCCATCCTTAATTCAAGTACTTCTCTTCCATCATAAATAAATCTCAAATAACCTGGTGGGAAACTCTGATTCTTTGATACTTGATGGGATGTCCTGTGTTGAATATTTCTGTGTTGAACTATTATTTTCAATGCAATAAAATGCTGCTTTCTGTGTAAAACAACCACATACAAATTGTGCGCAGAATAAATCCTGAACTGCCAAGATTGTCATCAGTCTAGGATTTTTCTCACCAGGGTTTCTGAATACTCAAAAAAAATTTTTTTCAACCATTTCCAAATATTTCCAAATATTCTTTCCATCCCCCCATCCCCTAGAAATCATATAGAACCTTCTTTTGCTGGTCAATGACTGAATAAACTTTTACATATAGAACCTTCAGAATCACCAGTCTTTGAACATTTGAAATCTATTATTCTTTTTGTTTTCCCAGAGTTTGCAAAATCTATGTCAGTATTTTAAGTTCTTGTATCTGTTGAAGGCCCAGCCAAATAAGCCAAATCCTATTGTATTCTCACTCTTTTTCTGAGCATTATTGAACTAATGAGAAGCCACTGTAACTCAAAGCATTCTTCATTGTGCTGAATGATACTCATTCTCTCATCCTGTCAAAAACCTGAAATGATTTCTCTAAGGGCAATCCTTGGGATTGAAGGCCAACAAGAAGAAGCAGTTGCTCAAAGTCTTAAAGTAGACAGCAGGCAGTACTGTTCATTTTAAGGGGAATGACAAGCACTGCCCCATTGACTGCCATGTTACTTTCAAATTCTGTGTCGAAGGCTATTATTCAAAGCTTATACTGACTTACTATTACGCATTACTTATCCTTTGGTTATGCCATTGTTTCTACTGCAAGCAAGAATATGGCCTTATGACATAATAAAAGAAGAGTTAAATGGAGTCATGGTTGTTTGTGGGGACTGATGCAAGACTTCAATACAAGGACATCACAAAATATCTGGAAACTACCAGATGGAGGGTTTGGGAAGTGTTAAATATGCAAACATAGTACATATCAGAGATGGCAGTTATGTGAGCTTGGTGCCAGTCCCTTTATTGACTGCTGCCAATCCAAATGGCACTGTCAACATGAACAACTGTGGCACCAAATTGCCATGATCTTAGATGCAAAGGGGAATAGTGAGACAATTTTCATGGGGAGGGGTGATGATAAAAGAGACAAATATTGGGGGGAAAGGGTCAGTACAAAAGGGGCTTCTATGGAAAATGTTTTCCTAGGTAATGATAAAAGTAACCCCAATAACTGCATTATAAATAGAAAGCATGTTCAACATCAGTTCATGTCGTGGTTAATCCTTTGTTGCTGTACTGTAGTCCTGAGGAAAATATACCTCCCTTCCACATTCTATGATATTCCCCACAAAAGGAACACTACCATTGATATAAAAGCAAATTCCTTTCTGGGACAAAAAGAAATTGGAGTTGTAGTATTTCAAGTGGAACTAGGGTGCCAGGAGAGAAGTTAACTTGCCATAGGCATCCTGATCAGGGAGTTGGTCTTCAAAAAGCAAATTAATTAGATTGTTGAAATACAAGGTTATTCAATACAATGTGTTGGTCATTACCTTTAAAGCCCTATATGGCTTGGGCCCGAGTTACTTGAGGGAATGCCTCTCCCTACATAATCCGTCCTGCACTCTCAGAATATCCAGGAAGAATCTATTAAAATATTCAAAGACCAGGTTAACAACAACTTCCCACAGAGCATTTACAGCCATGGCCCCCAAGTTATGGAATAACCTGTCAGAAGAAATCCATCTTATTACCACCTTAGAGGCCTCCAAGAAGGCACTTAAGATGGATCTCTTCAGGCGAGCCTACCCACCCGATCTTCCGTGAAGAATTTAAGGAAAAATCCCACTTCTGGCTGTAATTGAGTATTTTTGAAGATGTTTTTAGTGTCTTGAATTGTATTTTTAAGTGATGTACTATTTTATTGCATGTAATCTAGATGTTATTGTTGTTTTATGGTTGTAATCCTGCCTAGATCCATTGGGAGAGGCGGGAAATAGAAACATCATCATCATCATCATCATCATCATCATCATCATTATTATTATTATTATTATATTTGATCAGTCTTGTCTAACACAGCACTAGCTGGGAAGTGTTGCCCATTACACCTGGGATAGAGTATTGGTAACCTTCCAGTTCTTGGTGGACTGCAACTCCCATAATACTTCAGCATAAGCTCTACTGGCAGGGGTAATGATAACTGCAGTCCAATGATAGGTGGAGAGCCAAATGTTTCCCATCTCTGCTCAAATACAGCCCTAGAGAGGAAAAGAACATCATGTTTTTGAATACTTGACCAGAGGGAAGATAGAACCTACGGCATTCTAAGGATGGACAAATCTGTCAATTTTGCTACTTGTCACATTCCCTATTTCTTTTAAAGAAACTCCCTCAAGTTATTTCTGTCCCACTTAAGAAATCTGCACAATGATGAGAGCTTAAAAAAACCCAAATAAAATTTTCAGCATCTGCACTAGCCAGATTTCATAGGTACCAATATTTATATGAGAGCCAGCATGGTGCAGTGGTTTGTGTGTTGAACTGAGACCAGGGTATGAATCTCTGCTCAGCCATGGACACCCACTTGGTGACCTTGGGCAAATCACACTCTCTCAGCCTCAGAGGAAGTCAAGGCCAACTCCCCTTTGAACAAATCCAGCCAAGAAAACCCCATGATAAGTTCATCTTAGGGTCATCATAAGGCAGAAATAACTTGAAAAAACACAGCAGCAACCAATATTTATAGCACTGAGTGAACCAAGGTATTTCCCATGTAGTGGTTAAAGTTGAGGAGCTTGTTAAAAAAAAAGTGGTGGCAACCCTAACTTAGTACTATGGCACAAATGGTCAGATGGAGATTTAAACATGGGAGGGGGGGTTTAAAGACAAGTCTTAGAGAGCTGGATATTCAAATCTTTCTGCTTCGATGGACAAATCTGCCCTTTTTTCTTTCCCTCACTTTTCTTTAAAACAAAAGTCATGTTCTTTTCATGCTGTTTATGAAAAAATGCAAATCTGATCATATTTTATTCAAACTCAAATTAAAAACAACTCTTATTTATTTCTGTGACAGCCTTCCCTGGGAGAATGCCCTCTAGATGTTTGTGACAAGTCCCTACAACTGCAGAAGGGTCAGAGACAAAAAGCCTGTAATACAGAATAACTGGAGGATGCTGTAGGTTATAGTTTAGAGAAAGGCAATGGCAAATCACTTCTGACTATTCCTCATCTAAGGAACTTTATGAACTTAAGGGGTCATCATAAAGCAAACAGGCGACTTCACACAAACTCATATTCGCACAGAGAGAGACACTATGTTAAACACCATGTTAAACATCATGTTAAAACACTGAAATTACCCAATTTTGTTGTTGCTATCCCCTTTTCTTGTTACTCTCTCCTACTTCCCCAAGCCCATATTTGCTAGCTGTGAATAAAGTTCCATACAGAATCTCCTTAGTTTGTAAAAGAGACTTGTACCTTTTCTGGCTTTTCTAAGATTAGTGGCAACTGATGTATCTCCCACTATTTCCTATAGTTCAGAGTAAAACCTGAAGTGGACTCACCATCCCACTGTTATGGGAGTAGGGGAAAGAGGGAAGATGAAAGGGAAGAAACAGGAGGATTTATAGCATATGAGTGAGGGTTAGGCATATGCATTAATATAAATTCAGCATATTTCCAAGAACACATTTTCTTGAACCTGGTGTCTGTACTCTACACATTCATGTGCAGCTAAAGTACTGAAGCCTTCTTACCATTGAACAGTAGATAGAGAATGTTTATCTTTTGGCAACTATCAGCACATACAGAATCGAATCACAGTAACAGTTAGTTAAATGCCATGTCTTAGGGAAGGTGCTAGAAAGTAGCAGACAACCTTGGAGACATGAGGATATGACCCCCTGTTTGAGATGGGAACAGATTAAGAGGCTGTTGGCCCAAAATAAGTTAGGTCTGTTTAGACTCTTGCCCACTGAATATTTATTTGAGGGCTATAAACTCAGACTGACAAATCTATCAATACTGGGTCTTCGCCATTCCTCATTTCTTCAGCCTCACACTCCACTCACCCTAGACTGTGTGTATGTAAGAGACAGGGGGCATCTAGAATGAAGTTTAGCTTTTCAAAGCATTCAGAATTTCTTTTACAAAAGATTATTTAAACTCATGTGTAGAGTTTTCTTAATGCAGATATTTTTGCTCATTTTTGTTGTTGTTGTGTGCCTTCAAATAATTTCTGACTTATGGAAACCCTAAGGTGACCTTAGCATGAGGTTTTCTTGGCAAGATTTGTTCAGAGGAGGGTTTCCATTGCCTTCCTCTGAAGCTGAGAGTGTGATTTGCCCAAGGCCATCTAATGGGTTTCATGGCCAGGCTGGGATTTGAATCCTGGTCTCCAGAGTCATACTCCAACACTCAAACCACCATAATGGTACCTAATAAACAAACTTTGCAAGCTGTGTTCCAAATAAAATGCATTTTGAATATTTTTCAGTAAAAAAAAAAGCCTAAATACTGTAAATACCTGTATTTCTCTATGTGTTTAATTGGCTGAATTTTCAGAGGTTCAAATTTCAAAGCCTGAGTGTTCATTTGTATATTGGTTTGAAAGTACAAAATTAAGAAAGTACATATTCATATGTGAATGAATTTCTCCTCTATCCCTGCAGAATAACCTTCATTTAAAAAAAAAAATAAAGTGTGAAAAACTGGATTTGTATTAAGCCTGTCCTATGATTCTTTACACATGAGAGGATACAAAACAAAAGCCTGATCTTTATGTTATTTCCTATGTGCAGTCCTTGGTGTTCATGAAATACTAACTACAGAAGATCATCATATTATCTAGCATATGAATGGGATGTAGAAGGCATAAGAGCTTGTTAGCAGGTGGGTACAGAGCACTTCATTGTCTATAGCTCTCTGATACAGTTTCCTTGTTCTCTCTAAAATATCAGTTGTCTTGCAAAAACAAGATCTCCGACTGTTAAGACCAGGGAAGGATTCTTCAGAAATGAGATGTGAGTGCAAGCTAATGTTAGAGCCCATTTCAGTAGAAAACAGCTGAACAATAATAGGGAGATTTTGAATCTCTGCAAGAGCTAGGGAAAATTACTTGTTTGGACTACAATACCCCAAATCCTCCAGGTAACATAATAATTGGCTATGTTGGCAGGGGTATACTAGGAACTCTAATAGAAAAGATGCCTGGCCATCATGCCTTAAGTACAATGAAAAACGGGTTTTCAAAGAGAGATTTCTGGTGGCTGAAAAGAAAACTCCATTGTTGCAATAAGAGTTGCATTACATCTCTTGAATAGTTTAAGGTTTTGTGTTCAGAGTATGGAAGTATTAGAAAACAATAAATTCTAGAGCTGAGCTGAATTTCTCAGGATATCCAAATATCTACATAAATACATGCACAAATAAATACAAAATAACATTTTTCTGAGAAAAAAGAAAAAGAAGGATACTTTCTAGAAATTTCTCTGAATATTATACAAATTGTTTTTGGTGGCAGAAATTACAGTGGTGGGAGGAAGAGAAGGAGGAATCATCAAGGGGAGGTAGAAACTGAAAGAGGCTGTGCTACTGTCACTGTTCATGGAAAGAACTTCCTAGAAACTATTGGAGAAGTTCTCTGCAATCTGGTGAAATTCAAAGATTTCCACCTTAATCTACCACCTTAAGTTTCCTTACCCATAAATACTGTGGAGGATTGTGAGAGACTATCTGTACACAACTATTGCCAATATACTTGTCTGGCTGCAAATAAGGTCTATTTCACATCTGTTTTAATACCTTGTTAATGGTATCCTGAACAGAATTCCTGAACAATGAGCATACTGATTGGGACTTCTGGGAATTGACGTTCAAAACATCTGGAGGCCCAAAGGTGGAGAACCGCTGATCTATAGATTCTTAATAAAGGTTTTCTGAGTTTTAACTACTGACACCTGGATTTCTGAACTTGGTATCCTACTGGATTTGGAAGGTGTAGCCCTTCAGTGTGGTTGCCTCAGTGAGTACAACCATTTTCTTAAGCTATCAGATGTGGGATACCAGTAGTTCCCTCCCCCATGTGTTTGTGTTCATTGGTAACAACTGCTTCTTTCTGCAGACAGACAGCCAATGGCTGCTAGATGGACACCAGTCCATGGGCCATCCCTCTGAATACAGGATGACCAGATGTCATAACCACAAAGAAGGATAAGGCACCAGAAAATGTAGGACATTGACAAAAATATATGTCATTACAAAATAAAAGCTAATAAATAAATAAATAAATAAATAAATATGACTATAAATTCATTCTTCTTAGACTCAAACTGGAGGACATTTTGTAATTCCTCTTGGACAGAAGGTGGAAATGTAGGATATGTCCAGGAAAAGGAGGCTGTTGTCTGGTCACCCTGTTTGGGTAGCATTGCTTTACAGTCAGTGAGTCACTGCCACAGTTCAAACTTACCTTAGTGCCTGTGATAAGCACTAAAATAAATTGCTCATAGCTTTTATAGTCTATAGCAAAGCTCATTTATATTTTCCTTATCTGTACAACATATGATATTCTCTGTTGGTGACTCAGAGGGGCTAAGCTGGAGTGAGTGATGGAGCTTAGAAGCTCACCATTTTGCCCCAAGATTCCTCATGTTCTGAGTCAGGATCTGCTTACATGCAATCCACCCTTTTCTGGGTCATGGGATGAAGAGGGTATCTATTTATCAACCAGGAGACCTAAAGTATAATCATCTGGTGAGGAGGTGGGTGAAATTCTAAGCAGGTACATCCTGCTTTGCATTGACAGAGAAGGAAGATCTATTTGGCCTCCATGGCTTTAGGAGGAAAAAATGCATTTTTGCATGAAGCCTTGTCACTCTTCTTTCTCCATCTGCTGCTCTTAACTCTTCAAGCACGATGGCAAATCATATGTGAGGCAAGATACATGGTGCAGTTGAAACACAGCTTGTCACAGTGAAGTATGTACAAAATTTGAAAAAGACACCAAGGGGAAATTAATAGAAAGAGAAAGGAGATAGATGGCAACACTGTGTCCCATTCTGGGCACTACAATTCAAAAAGGATATTAACAAACTGCCCAGAGAAGGACAACTAAAATGGTGAAACATCTGGAAACCTTGTTTAGGAAGCTGGGTATGTTCAGCCTTGAGAACAGAAGGTTGGTATGACAACCCTCTTTAAATATTTGAAGGAATGTTATACTGAAGATGGAGCAAGTTTGTTTTCTTCAGCTCCAGAGACTAGGACCTGGAGCAATGGATTAAAACTACAGAAAAAGAGATTCCACCTCAACATTAGGAAGAACTATCCTGACAGTAAGAACTGTTTGACAGGGGAATGTTCTGCCTTGGAGTCTCATTGCTTGGAGGTTTTTAAACAGATGCTGGATGGTCATTGGTTAGGAGTACTTTGATTGTGTGTTTCTCCATGTTCTGTAATTCTTTGATGAACATAGTGCAGATTGAACACACAGGAACACAACTCATCTTAACCAGCTTCATACAGATTCAAACCTAACATTAATCTCCCTGAGCCCAAAGTCCCTTAGTTTAAACTTGTCGCCTCCAAATACTGCTGAAAGCACTGGTTTCATTTTAAACATTCTCCCAACCTTCTGACTCCCACTCCCCCAATCACCAAAACATACTACTTCCATGTTTTCCTTGCAGAGAACTGCAAATGTTTTCTTTGCAGAAATTTTATTTTCTGATCAAACAAAAATGCATTTCTCATGCAGAATGAGTACTCAACTGTAAAGATTCTTATCTGTCTAGGATTCTCCTCATCAGGGTCTCCTGACACTTGAGAAACCCATTTTTGACCATTTCTAAAATATTTTCAGCTGATTTTCTAACCCCAAATCCAGTGGTGTGGTTTAGTGCTAGTGTCACAATTCATCCTCATTGAGCTTGCCCAACTCTTCAATAAGCAGCATCAACTAGCAGATATTAATACTATAATAATAACACATTTTCTTTCTTATATGCCTCTCTCCAAGGTGGGGTTAAAATACATAAAATCATTTAAATATTGTAAAACACTGTTAAAATACATAAAAACCATTTAAATATATTAAGTTAAAACACATTAGCACAGGATACAATAAAATTACCCAGCACAAATTGAAATATCTTAATTTAAAATTCATAGTTTAAAATCGACTTGTGTAGGCTTACTGGAAGAGATAAGTCTTTAATACTCTTTTAATTCTAGAGAGTATATTTAACTATCAAACTTCTCCTAGCAGGTCATGCCACAGTGTAGGGGCAGTCGATGAAAATGTCCTCTGGGTTACAGTTTCAAGTCTAGTTCTGGTTTGTTGAAATAAATATCCTCCCGAGGACCTGAGTACAGTCCATCCTTCATATCCATGGGGGATCTGTTTCAGATCCCCCTCCCCACAGATACAAAAACAACAACAACAACAAAACAGGACTTCAGGACCTATAGTTCCTAATGGCAGCACAACATGAGCATGGTCACTAGCGTGGCTGCATGCACACACTGCCATTGGGGACAATGAGGCTTGCCATCCATGAATGCTTAAATCCACGGATGGCAAGATATGAAGGCCTTACTGTATACTGAGTAGATTGTACAGGATCAGATGATCCCATGGGTAACCTGAACCCAAACCATGAAAGGCTCTAAAGGTAATAACCAATATCTTGAACTTTACCCAGAAACTAATTGGAAGCCAGTGGAGTGATTTTAATATAGGTTTGATATGCTTAATTCTAGATGTATCAGTGATCAGTCTGGCTGCCATGTACTGAACTAATTGAAGTTTCCAAACTTGGTATAAAAGTAGCCCAATGTAGAGAGCATTGCAAAAGTACTGGCCTAAATCAAAGTGTTAATCCTAACTAAAGGTCAGTTGGATCAATGGAACTGAACATATACACTGACTTCCCGAATTCCCACTGATTCAGTAAGTCCACAACTATGATAACATCCAGCTGGGGCTAGCGAGTGGATTTTGGGCACTTGCTAGGAACAGCAGCAGGCCTTTCTCTTGAGCCTCACTTCCTCTCCTGCACCCCTAAACTAGCCTTTTACCTTTGGTAGTGAAGG
This sequence comes from Sceloporus undulatus, assembly GCF_019175285.1. Lineage (NCBI taxonomy): Eukaryota > Metazoa > Chordata > Lepidosauria > Squamata > Phrynosomatidae > Sceloporus > Sceloporus undulatus. The sequence continues at coordinate 23,654,005 of NC_056526.1, read as the reverse complement.
AGTATGCTCTTGTATTGCTCTTATTTGTGATACATTGTCTTTTATGTATGGAATAGAGGTTCTGTTTTGTCTTCTGCATCAGGCAGCAAAGAGACTCTGGTTTCACACAAGGCTTTATCTTTTTATAACTAAGAGTCAGATAAGCCCCATGTTTCAAGACTAGTTAAGACTATTATCATCCAGAGAAGGAAGCATAGGTTTTATATCTACAGGAACACCTAAAAATATGTGATTACTTGCACACATATCCACTCTTATATTATACACTCCTGGGAGAGCTATACCACATGAATGGTGACTCAAATATCCCATCTTTTATGACTCTACACACAAAAATGAAAGAATCGTAAACAATAAAATATCATTAAGTTGTTACATTGATGGCCCAAATGTTCATGAATGTTGACAATCCTAGAGAAATTTCATAAATTTCCAAAGCTCAAGAGGGACAATGTAGGCAGACACACAATTGTCAGCATTCACAATGTGTATATCCCAAAACTGAGGGGAATGAATGTGTGTGTGTGTGCAAGTACAAACAAACTCCATTCAGGATGTCTATTTCATATGAGAAAATTAACATCCAACAAGTTTCAAAGATTCACTGGAATATACATAATTGAAAATGCAGCCTCTGTTGAAATTGTTAGGAAGAAGTCTCTCATATTTTTATCTTTGCCATATAATTATCTTTCCCAAACTATATTAAAAATCTTGGCAACCTAATGAGACTGCCGTCTTAAGCACAGTTTTGTGAAGGTAAATGGAAATGAAATCAGAAGGGACCTACTTCGATATAAATGTGGTTAGGATTGGAATGCATGTATTGTTAATAATATTTCTACAACCCCACAGAAACAGCTTACCATCACAGTTCAGTTATTAGAATCATAGAATCATAGAATTGTAGAGTTGAAAGAGACCGTAAGGGCCATCCAGTCCAACCCCCTGCCATGCAGTAAATCTAAATCAAAGCATCCCCAACAGATGGCCATCCAGCCACTCCCTAGATTATATCTGATGAAGGATCCCCTGCTCCTGTATTAAGGTAAATATTTTTTATGCATGGCTGTAATCTAATTTGGTCAAAAAGATGGTCACTTAGGACTAGTGAGCCAGCTTTACCAAAGCTGCTGTTCTCCAGATGTAGTGAACTACATCAAGCATGGCCATTGAAGCATAATGTAACTCCCATTGCTCTCTTGTCCATGCTGAGTGGGGATGATGGGGCTAAACAGCTACTTGCTGAAGATGCTGTAGATGGATTTCCTGAATTGAGTGGGGATGGGACCTGATAGCCTGTGGGTCACCTTCAGATTACAAGCTTCTCCTTCCCTTTTGACATCTTGCTTTCCAAAGACTCACTCTTTCAATGCTTGCAAACAACAGACAAATTCCATTAATCCAACATGGGGTTCCTCTCTTTTGTCAGTTCTTCTTGTCTATGGATCCCATTTGGTACCACTCTCACACACTTTTGTTCGTGTGTGTACAGTGTGCTAATTTAGCTTTTTCATGCATTCAAAAGTGATACATAGTATGTTATTTACATTTTCAATGGCCAAAATACATTTGCAAGCTAAAAAAAACCTGGATTCCACTTTTCAACCATTTCCACTTTCTGACATTCCTCCAGTCCTCAACCCATCAGATAAGCAGGGGCTTCTTGTATACAATTCTATGATTATGCAATGGAGGTTGTGATCCAACACATCAGGACATCAAGTTAGAGAAGGCTGGTGTAGGCGGTAGAGCCAGTTATTAAAGTGACTGACAAATGATAACCTGGCTGTCTGCATAGATGCATAATTCCCAAGAAGCAAGTCACACTCCGCTACTGTTCTAATACTGTTGTTCTGTTGGAGTACTGCATTGCAGAGATTTCAATGGTGCAATGAGAAGCTTTGCAGTAGCCTTGATATGAGGAAGAAGTAAGCAGTCATTGATCAAAGATATTGTATAAACCATGCTCCCCAGATTTTGCATAGTTGCTGACTGATGTGTTCACTGTTCCCATGTATTGTAGTAGCCACCAACAAGACACTCTGCAAAGGCATCAAAGAGAGGAGGGTCTGTAGCTCTGGAGCAAAGGTTATACTTTGCATGTTAAAAGACCAAAGTTTGACTCTTGGCATCTGTAGGTAAGACTGGGGGAAAAAATTCCTTTCTGAAACACCAGAGCACATCTGCCAATTTGGAAAGACCTAGAAAAGACACCCCGTTTTCCTCCATGTATTTTGAAGAACTAGTCCTATAAACGCTAGCTAGCATGACCAAATGGTCAAAGCTTATGGAAGGGATCCAGTTTTCCTGGCTCTGGTCAACATGATGTCAAGGGTGGGGACTGTGTGGCCTTCCAGAAGTTGTTGGACTGCAAATCCTATTAGCCCTAGCTAGTATGACCAGCATGTGGGAGGACTACGACTTGTCCATCCCTTCTCTTGATAGAGAAATAGCTTGACGTGATATAAAGCAGTATCAAACAGCAGCATTCATTATTAAGATGAGTATTTATCTGCCTGCTTACGGATGAGAACTGACTTGAAAGTAATCCCCATTCCTTGCAATGGAACTCATGGTATGTCAGCTTTCCTTAAAACGTAACAGATGGGTTCAGAGTCTTTCTCTGTACTCCTCCCCAGACATCTCTGTTTCAGTTCAAAACTGAGCATTGAGTGTGTAAATAATCCAAAGGTGTTCAGGCAGCAGCAAGATGGCAAAATCTCCAAGTTGGGACACATTAATACTTATTTTATTGAAATTCCATTCTTTTGGGGAGGAGGTCCTCAAGATGATCCTAGTTATAGTTCTGTTACTGGAAAAGGGGGAATTAATTAGAAATTTCTCAGAGGGAAAGGATGTTTTGTTTTGTTTTGATCAGCTGTATAATTTGTTGATGGAAATAGTGACTTGGCACACTGGGTCCCATAAAATCAGAAAGAAATGTGGCCAGTAGGTGGCATGTAACTCTCCTCTCATCTTCACCAAACTAGAATACCCAAATCAAGCTTTGGTGTTTCCACAATGTATATGCATTGTTTACTTTTATCAAATTTAACTTTGCAAATTACTAGATCCAATGAAAAATGAAATACACATTTTAATTATGCATCCTAGGAGGCTGCATCTTCCTTTATTTTGTTAGTCAAATTTTAAATGTATTGATGTGAGCTGTTTTTGATTAGTCTTCTGATGTGTTGACCATTGACTTACTAACGTTTTGCTGCCTTGTTTTGAAACAAATTGTTAGTGAATTGTTATGCATGAGATCTCATATTGTATTCTCTTCATACTATGACTTTATTGTTTAATTCAGGTTGATGTTCTGAAACTGGGGAACTGGGAATGCAATGTGTGTGTGAACTGTGATATGAACTGACCTGATCCGCACATATTGGAGCAATACATGAATTAGAGTTTAGCTATTCACTGCAGTTATTGTAACCTTAAAGGTATCAAGATAGGTTTAGAAACAGATATTTCAAATGGAAATATACTGTATTTAGAAATGTTTAGCTTGAAAGAAAAATGCATTTACAGTATAAGTAATATTTAAAAGGACTGTACATCGGGCCCCTGATTAATTTCAAAACCAGATGTAAATATGGACCAATTCAGTCCAGATTTATGTGGCTGATACCTAATGTAGTCTGATCTGAATCAAGATTCAGAACTCTAGCTTGAATTATACTGAGAAAGCAAGACAGCTATCAGGAACTAGGGACAACTGAGGTGGGATGGGGATTAAATTTTGTTGTCTTTTTAATTTTTGATTCCCCCCCCCCTCCACACACACACACATATGCATACATTTTGGAGATATGGTAGACGCTAAAGAAGGGCTCAGTTTCAGATATCCAGTTTGTTTAACACAGCCACATTTCAAACTGTTAGCTCCAAGAGCTTTCTGTTATGCACTGGTAAAATGTACTCTTCCAATAAATAAATAAATAAATAAATGCTTGTTGACTGTTTAGTATTGGTCACTCATGCTGCTTTATATTGTGCTAGTCCAGGGGTCCGTCCAAGAGCACTGAGAGAATACCTAAACTAAACATTAGGATCCTGACAGTAAGAGGGGTTCAACAGTAGAACACACTCCCTTGGAGAATGTTGGAGACTCCTCCTTTGGAAGTGTGTAGACAGAGGCTGGGTGGTCATCTGTCGAGGGTGCTTTGATTGTGTAATCCTGCATGGCAGTGGTTGGACTGGATGACACTTTATGATTCTATGATACAGCTGAAGAGCTTCACTAAAGGCAGTGTTAGACTATGACTCTTGAGATCAGGGTTGAATTCCCCACTCAGCCATGGAAACCCACTGGGTGACCTTGGATAAGTCACATTCTTTCAGTCACAGAGGATGGCAATGGCAACCCCCCTCTGAAGAAACTTGCCAAGAAAACCCTAAAACAGATTTGCCTTAGGATTGCCATAAGTCAAAAATGACTTGGAGGTACAGAACAACTACAGCAACAAATATGCTATTAGTCCACAATCCAAAACGTTCAATTTCTTAGGACTATCCCTTCCTTGTTCCCCTCATGTCATATGTTCTCATGCAACTGACCTTGATAGCTCACAACAAACCCACACATCTGCTCATTATCCAACACCATGAATTATAAGCAATCCTTCCACTCAGAATCACCAATTCTGTAGCACATCCAATCATTCAGTATTGCAAAGCACATACAAAATGTAAGCTAGCAGTCATGGCAAGAGCTGTGATTCTGACACATATCTTGGAGCAGCCCCATTTGCACACATTTGTTGTCAACTGGTATCGCTATCTCCATATGTAAAAGTCAAAGCAGATATGCTACTAACTTGAAGAACAACTCCATGTTTACCTTAAAAACAAATTCCACTGAATTCAATGTGTCCTATTCTAAATGTAAATGTGCATAGTCTTGCAAAGTGAGAGTTACTGGACAAACATTACAAATGGTAGTAGTAGACAATGATAATGCTTTCAAAAGAGCATTAACACATTTTCACAACCCATTTTCAATGGGGTTTTGTTCTAATTCTGCCAGCTATTTCAATAAGACACCAGGAAAACTTGAATAAACAGGAAACAGAAGTAGAAAAAATGATATATACAGAAAGGTTTGATAGTTCTTTTAATATGAAAGGGAGAAAAAGATTTCCATAGGTGAGGATCATAATAATTCATCAAACAAAAATATACATTTTTAAGCAGGGTTCTGCTTTCTCCCCTCCACAACCTCATTCTCTTAAAAGAAAAAGAAAAAAACAACACAGATTGAGAATGCAGAAGAGCAGCTCTTACTACTGCTAATATAGAGATGCTTTTCTTGCCCACGCACAGCTGATGGCATCAGGACTGACTGGCAAAAACTCCCCTGTAATTTATTGCTGCCATCATCCACCATCAGCAACTCACATCAATTTCAATTGTAGATTAGTGTGTAAAATAGTTTACAAATTCTCTCTCTCTCTCTCTCTCTCTCTCAATGGACAGGACATGAACGAATAGTCCCATTTTATAGATGGGGATGAGGAAAAAAATTACCAAAAGCAATATGTCTTTATATGAAAGAACAGAACTTTGCAAGAATCCAATTTCCCAGCTTTCAGTTCTCCTCATTCTGAGATCAAACACTTTCATTCGAAAGTGGTTATGCCTTATGAATGTTCTGCACATATATCACAGCTTGGAGAAACTCTGATACATGTATAGAACATCCAGCAATGGTTGTGCTGGTTAGAATATTCTGGAAGCTGCTATCCAAAACAGTAAATTTTCTATGTTCTGGCTGTCGGCTAGGAGTAAGCTGCAAACTTCGCCTGCAGAAGGTTCCACACTCAATCCCTGTCATCTCCAGAAGGGACGGGTAAACAATTATCAGGTCAAGACTATCTTAACCCCTGAGACTTGAAGTTCAAAACCTGAAATCTAGAGATGACTCTTTCCCACTTATGATGCCACAAGGGCAGACTGTTGTGATGTTACAAGGCTGATGTTCTAAGTGATGGTCAGCTTCATTCAGCTTCAACTACAGTTGCATGAACTTAGCCATTCAGACAGAAAACCATCAAGTCTAACAATTTAGAAAAACACACACAGAGAGACATTTCAAGACATTGCTCTCATCCAGAGATTCCTCTCCCTCCCCTTGAGGACTGGAGAAGAGGATCTAGGCCTCCAGATGTTTTGGACTTCAATTCCCAGAAGCCTCATCAGCTTAGCCAACAGTCAGGAGTTCTGGGAGTTGAAGTCCAAAATATCCAAAGAACCATAGTTTGGGAAACAGTGACCTAGGCCCTGAACCTCAGATCCAGGTCTTGAGATATGGGTGCCCTAGATACTTCCTAAAACTCTGAAAAGCTCCTGCCAATTAACATTGACAATACTGAACTAGATGAGCTAGATCGAACATGGCACAAGGCACTTCCCTATGTTCTTACCATCTAAATGTAAAGGCAATTGTACGGTGGTACTGCAAAGGCTAGTACAGCTGTTTCAGATCAAAAAGTGACAAAAGGACACAGAGGGCTCCTAGCTTGCCCAGAATTAAGGAAAGTGAAGGTCAGGGAAAATGTTTATGAAAGCAATGGAAATAAAACTCTTAAAAAGAATGAGCAGAGGAGAAAGAGATGAACATTCCAGGAGCTGCAATGGAAAGGAAAGTTGAAGTTCATATATTGATTAGAATTAACAAATAAAGCTTTGGCTGCAGGCTCACAGTCTGGAGATTAATACTTACCAGGTATCAGCTGTACTATTGACAGCTCTTGGATTAGATGGGAGTTGTAAATTTTTGGTGCATAAGAAATCCAGGGGAATGACTATTAATTAAGCTTTTCAGTCAACAACTCAAATTTCTCCATTTCTCTCTGCATAAGAGGCAAGACTAAGCCTCAGAGAAGTGGACAAGGTGGAATGAACACTTGCCAAAGAATGCAAATGAAATTAAATATTTTCCAAAGTATAGGAACATGCAAATCCATAACTGAGAAAGAAACTAAATAAACATTGACAGAGTTTGCCTAAGGTTCACCTTAGGCTCTTGGTATTCAGACCTCTGGTAATTTGAGCAGACAAAAAGAAATATGGGTTGGGTCCCATACTGCATGTCTTCAATCGGAAGGAAGATGCAATTGTAATAAGTCTTTTTTCCAAAATAATGGTGTTTAATATTAATGAATTCAAACCATTTCTTCTTCACTCTGCTTGCTTTTAAAAACAGGAGCAACAACAATGATCAGTGTCAACTTGTCCCTGCTTATCATGTTAGCAAAAGCTCAAAGGGCATCACCCCAAATGGAGTGCAGAAACAGGAAAAAAAATTCAAATAAGAAAAGGCAATGCTTCCAGCATATGGAAGAAGGGACAGAAGGGAACAGTCCACATGGTAAGAATTAGTCAGTGGTAGCAAACAAGAGAACAAAGATCACCTCTAGCCTTGCCGAAAATATAAGGACTGCTCCAAGGAAGTAGAACGAGACAGAGAGGAAAAGACATACTCAGAGAGAAGTGCAACCATATAAAGAAGGACAAGGGAGAATGGGAATTTGTCATCAGATTATATTATAATTTGAGAGGCAGGGTTGAGTTCAATGTCAATGTTCCATCCTCAAAAGTACTGGCAGATAATGAAACCAATGTGCTCTGCTCTATTAAACTCTGGAACTGACTGTCGCATTTTGAGCATCAACATCAGTAAGAGATGCTGTGCTGCAGTCCAATAACATCTGGAAGGCCACAATGACTGCCTCTTGCTGAGTATGTTGTTTTTATGGAGGACCTATTTGCATTCAGATAGATGGTGCCTATTTGGTAGCTTGTCCAACCTGGATATTTCTAAATAGGGCTTCTCAGGACCCAGTACTGCCTCAACACAGAAAAATCAGAGAAGACCTGGTAAGATTCAGTAACCAGTGGAAGACAGGCTCGCACCTTGCCTCCCTACTCAGCAACACTTGATAATCTTTCTATTATCTTTCTATTTCTAATACATTTCTCTTGCAAGACTGAAGCCTTGACTCAGCAGTCACTGTTTCATCCAGCACAGCTGCCTTGCCTGCCTGAGGTACAGTATAAGACTGGGACTTCTGCAGGAGACTCACCAGACAACATTCAGATTTATTAGCTACCTGTCCTTTTTGTTTTTTCTTTTCCTGTTCCTGTTAATAGGAAGGATGTATTTTCCTGAGGGAGGGGATATACAGGGTCAGGGAGCCGCCATTGGAATCATTCAAGGCAGAGGGAGATATGGAGGGAGGAGACAATTAAAACACCAAGGAAGAGGGGAGCTCAAGAGGGTGCTTGTGGTCCCCAAGCTGTCTTCCAGTCCAAATAGTATGGATAGCCTTGGTGACAGTCTCCCTGGGTTGAAGCTACTGCTGCTGAATGCCAGGTCCGTGAATGGTAAAATAGCTGCCATTCAGGACTTGATCCTGGGAAGAACAAGCTGACCTGGCATGTATAACAGAGACCTGGTTGGATGAGACTGGAGGAGTTAGTCTCTCTCAGCTTTGCCCACCAGGTTTCTCTGTACAGCAGCAGGTGAGACCTGGGGGGCAGGGAGGTGGAGTTGCAATGGTCTATCATGATTACACCCCCCTGACCAGATGCTCCCTCACACAACCTGCAGGTTTCGAGTGTGTTTATTTAAAGGTGGGACAGAATAGGGATTCTGTTGGTGTACCGCCCAGCCCGCTGCACAACAGTCTCCTTTCCTGAGCTAGCCAGGGTGGTCTCGCATTTGGTGTTGGAATCTCCACGTCTATTAGTGCTAGGGGACTTCAACATCCATGCTGGAACTACCTTTTCAGGACTAGGTCAAGACTTCATGGCCTCCATGACAACCATGGGCCTGTCCCAAGTAGTATCTGGCCCTCCTCATGCTGCTAGGCACACTCTGGAACTTGTTTTCTGTGCTGGGTGGGTGATGCTGATCTTGGTGTGGTGGAACTCTCCACAGTTCCATTGTCATCAGCAGATCATTATCTGGTCAGGTTTAGACTTACTGGGACTCAGAACCAATGCAGGGGTGGGGAACCGATTAGGATGGTCTGCCCCAGGAGACTGATGGATCCGGAAGGATTCCTGAGGGCTCTTGGGGAGTTTCCTGTCACCTCGGCAGGTGATTCTGCTGAAGCCCTGGCTAACCTTTGGAACGGTGGAAACAATCTCTCCTGAGCATCCCCACTCATAAAGTGGAGCCAAACCAGCCCCCTGGTTCTCCAGAGAGTTGATAGTGATGAAGCGAATGAGACAGAGACTAGAGTGACATTGGCAGAAGACTTGGAGTGAATCTGATCGAACATGAGCTAGATCCTATTTGAAAGCCTACTCTGGCAATGTGAGGAGCAAAGAAATCATTTTTTGCTACCAGCATTGCATCTACAAAGAGCCGGCCTGCAGAGCTGTTTTGAGTAGCCAGGGGTCTTTTACATACTCACCCTCAAGTAGAGGATGCAGACCACTCGGAGGCTCGCTGTGAAGAATTTGCACAGCATTTTGCAGATAAAGTCACTCAAAAACTTGGATGCTACAGTTGATACAGTGTAACCTTGGCTCCTGTTAATGGATACTTTTTAACTTGTGCAGCCTGATGATGTGGACAGGATTCTTGGAGAGATAAAAGCCACCATATGTATCTGGGACCCTTGTCCTTCTTGGCTTATTAAACAGGCCAGAGGGGGACTGGCTGAGTGGGTAAAGGAGGTAATCAGTGCTTCCCTACAACAAGGCAGAATTCCATCCTGTCTAAAGGAGGCTGTTGTGAGGCCTCTGTTTAAAAAGTCATCCTTAGACCCCACAATAATGAATAACTATCTGCCAGTATCTAACCTACCATTTCTGGGAAAGATTTTGGAACGTGTGGTGGCTTCCCAATCCCAGGGGTTTTTGGATGAAACAGATTATCTAGATCCATTTCAATCTGGTTTCAGGCCTGGCTATGGAACAGAGACAGCCTTGATCGCCTTGGTGGATGACCTACACAGGGAACTAGATAGGAGGAGTGTGTCCCTGTTGGTGGTTCTCCTGGACCGCTCAGTGGCTTTCGATATCATCATTCATGGTATCCTTCTGGACCGCTTCTCTGGGATGGGGCTTGGAGGTAATGTTCTACAGTGGTTCCGTTCCTTCCTGGAGAGGCGAACCCAGAAGGTGACACTGGGGGACTCCTCTTCGACCCCCTGGCCATTGACCTGTAGGATCCCTCAGGGTTCTGTGTTGTCCCCTATGCTGTTTAACATATACACGAAACTGCTGGGAGAGGTTGTCCAGAGTTTTGAGGTGCGGTGTCATCAATATGTAGATGACACTCAACTCTACTACTCCTTCCTATCTCAATCCAAGGAGGCTGTCCTGGTCCTAAACCAGCGCCTGTCTTCAATAATGGACTGGATGAGGGCAAACAAGTTGAAACTTACTCCAGACAAGACAGAGATGCTCCTGGTCAGTCGGAAGGCAGATCGGGGAATAGGGATCCAGCCTGTATTACATGGGGTCACACTCCCCCTGAAGACATAGGTTCACAATTTGAGGGTACTCTTAGACTCAGCTTTGAATCTGGAGGCCCAGGTCTCTGCTGTGACCAGGAGTGCTTTTGCACATTTAAAACTTGTGCGCCAGCTGTGCTCATTCCTTGAGAAACCAGATCTGGCCAAGGTGGTACATGCCTTTGTTAGATCCCCTTTGGACTACTGTAATGGGCTCTACATGGGGATGCCTTTGTGGGCTCTACATGGGGCTGCTTTTGAAAAGTGTTCAGAAAATTCAGCTGGTTTAAAGAGCTGCTGCCAGGCTGTTAACAGGGGCAGATTACAGAGATCATACAACGCCCCTATTGAAACAACTTCATTGGCTACCAGTTGGTTTCCCGGCACAATTCAAGGTGCTGGTTATTACCTATGAAGCCCTATATGGCTCAGGTCCACACTTTTTGGCAGACCGTTTCTCCTGGTATGAACTGGCCCGGACTCTGAGATCCTCTGGGGAAGCCCTTCTCTCTGTCCCAATACCATCACAAACACAGTTGGTGGGGATGCGAGAGAGGGCCTTCTCGGCGGCTGCCCCTAGACTCTGGCATTCTCTATCCAAGGAGATCAGAATGACTCCCTCCTTGATGGCCTTCCACCGGCAGGTGAAGACCTACCTATTCACACAGGTATTTAAGGATTATTTTTTTGTCAGTCAACCTTTAGTAGGTATACAACAACATACATTTACAATAAAACTTCAGGATCATTATTAAACATTTAAGCCATAATATTGTTGCCTCCACCAAAAAATTGGCCATTAGCCTGGTAATATGCAGGATTCAATCTTCCAATATGTATTCCACTGATAGCCCATCCAAGCAGATATTCATTTCCAATAACCTTCTTAACAATTTCCCCTTTGGAATTATATACAATGGACAAAGCAATACAATATGATGGAGAGCATCTGAAGCTCGATCACAGTGACATACGCAATTCAAAAATGGGGTCTGCAAATATCTGCCCCTGGTCACATTTGAGGGGTGCACATTCAATCTTGCAAACAAAAAGGCCTAGGCCTTCCTCGATACCAGCAGTGAAAGGGTTTGAAAATAATCTGGAATCCTACCCTGCAAGGGAGGGATACCGAGCATCGCTGGAGAACACACTCTAAGAGGAGTTGGATATGTCAGTTGATGTTCTCACTCTGCAAGGCAGACCCTAATATATTCAAGACACTCCGTTTTGGTTAGTAAAAAGAGAGAATCAAAATTTAAACTCACAGAAATTAGTTTACTTTCATAAAATTTAGCCCAGCTGGCATAGTAAACATCAGATAGTAGGAACCAAAAAAGACTGGATCAATTAGGCTCTATAAGACATCAACCAGGCTTCAGTTTCAAGAACATTCCAAAACAGTTCTGCATAGAGAGTCAGATGGTGTACACATGGAGGTACAGATAATAGTCTCCTGAAAAAATGTGTCTGCAAACGTTCAATCTCCTTATTAAAGGCTAGAATCCAGGTGAATATGCTGTAAAGTAATTGCGTTCTTAATTTGGCTTTGTAAATTTTTAAGGCCGCTAGAATATCCTGGTTGCCTTTTTATAAGAAAAAGATTGTATAACTGCCAACGATCTTTTCCTTGGTTGTATTACTTTATCTCTCTGTTTACTCCACTGCTCATTAAAATGAAAAAGGACACCAAGATAAACATACTTTTTGACCTGCTCAATTGTTTGATTACCAACCTTCCATGTTCTTGGTACAAATCTTTAAGAAAATACCAATATTTTGTATTTCTCAAAGTTTACAAGTAGTTGAAATTTGTCACAATATTCAGAGAATCTTTTCAAGGCTCTTACCATACCCACCTGAGATAGAGAGAGTAATAAAGTATCGTTGGCATATTAGAGTACAAAAAGCGGACTATTTCCCAGTGAAGGTGGGTGAGAATCTACTGTGGTCATAAAGGCAGGTAGATCGGCCACAAATGGATTAAACAGATGAGGAGCCAACACACAACCCTGTCTGACTCCTATACCAGAGTAGATAGGGTCTGTTAATAGGCCCGATTCAGAAAATTTAAGGAATTGCTATAAGTACAGGCTGGGATGTTGGACCATTTAAAAAATTTGTTACGGTTTCCCCCCTCTTATTTATAGTTTTATCTTTTTATAATACACTTTATTCTTTTAATAACTATCTGTTTTAATATTGCAATAATTTAATTCCTGTTTAATGTACTTTTTATTTATTTATTTTTAATTTAATTTAATTTTTTATGTTTTTAATTGTACTGTTTTTAATGCTGTGAAGCCACTCTGCATCCCAGTCCTGGGAAAAGAGTGGGATACAAATAAATAAATAAATAAATAAATAAATGTATGTATGTTTAGGAAGAGGTAAAGATTTCATTTCCAAATTCATTTCTTATAAAAATTCACCAAAATTCTCAGATTTCTTCATAGTCAGGATAGATAGAGATTTTTTTTTTAAATGTCAATAAAATGGAAACTTACAGATTTATCCATTCATGAATCACATAGGGTGTTTAGTGACATTTGAAAGTCTTGATTACATTCCTTTGTGTTATATTTTCTAAGTGTTGAATTAGAGTTACCACTTTTTTTCCCCTGGGAGTCTCCTTTCCTTTAGTGCAAGGCTATGGCAAGAAAGTATGGCATGGCTCGTTCCAGTAACCTTATTTATTTAATTTAGCTGGTGAGGATGGGAGGGGAAAACACAAGATATATTTCAGTTAGTATTTTAAGTTCTCAAAATCCTCCATATCTTGAACAGTCTTGAACCCCAAGGTCTTAAAAAAACTCAATGTAGCGGTCAGAAAAATGGACAGATCTTCCCATCCTTATTCATTCATCCTGTGTTTCATACCTTTTCCTGTGCTCCAGAGAGGGGGAATTATGCTGCTTATTCCTCAGTCCCATCTTATGCATGGCCTGGTGGGCTCACACAAGAGACAGGCTACCCAGATGGTCTGCACTCCTCACAGGTGGCTTGTTTTGTTCAGCTTTTATTTCCAGTTCTGCTCTTTTCTGCCAGTCAAAGTAGTTAAGCAGAAGGGGGAGCTGGCAGTGTTTTGATATACAAGACTGATGAACAGAAGGGGGCAATAAAGCCGAAAAAGAGAGCAATGGCTGGTCACTGTGTCTGTGAGTGGGTTTTAAACAAGCATATTTAGCTGGTCTGGACCCAAAATCAAAAACAGAGTGAGGAAAATGACCTGCGTGAGAGTATATTTATTTTTCAGACAGACAGACAGACACATACACACATCCTCCCAGAGATCTTTTAATGAGCTCTCTTCAGCTGATACTAGAAAATTGGGTGACAATAATGAGCTATCATTTGAAGAAGCCTTCTTTTCAGAAACAATTTTACTCTCTAGCAAGGGTATCCAAGAATGTTTCCCTCCCCCTTCATTTGGTTACTTCCTTCATTTTCATTATTAAAGATTTCATTGTTTGTTCGCTTGCTCTTCACTCACTGATCTGGAACATATTCTCTCATTTCCATTATTTCCATTTGGTGTTGTTTACTGTTCTCTTCAGTACAATGAGAGACACAGGTGCTGCAAGATCCCTTTGTATGAGAGTCACAGTTAGTCTTCTACGCTCTGTAACTTCAGTGTTACCACTGTGGAATCTTCAAGCATGCTGATGCTACAGATGCCTGGTACCCTCTATATGTTGCAGGACTCCCAACTCTCATCAGCTTCAGATATCATAGCCAAGAGTCAGGGATTCTAAGGTCCTGTGCAGACCAGCCTTAAAGGCTGGGTTGGGGGTGGAGTCAGGGCATAGCATCCATATGACATGCCCTGGCTTCACCACCAGGGTGGCACGATGTTGTGCACTGCACCACACGGCACCATAGCGCTCCTCTGGTGCTGTGTCTGCACAACACAGCACCGAAGGTGCACCATAAAGCCATGGCACCATGGCTATCGTGTCCTTTCCAGGATGCGAGAAGGAGCCACATTTTTCAGCTCCCTTTTGTGTCCTGGAAAGGCCAGATCAGGGCCACAGTGTGTGGTTGCTGCAACCCCAATCTGGCTGTAAAAGAAGCGGCTGCATACTACCCCTTCGGGGCTGTCTGCACAGCCCCTGTGTTTTGTAACCTAAAACACCCATCTGAGTTTTGGCTAGTGGCTTCCTTGCCCACAGGGTGACCAGACCATTCTGGGTTCTAGCCCAGACCTTTGAAGTGTTGTCAAAGAATATCTCCAAAACAGATTTAGCACTTTAAAAGGAAGTTCCTTTAAAATTCAGGCTAAATCAAAGAATGGATTTGCTACCCACTGAGAGTGAGCCATCAGCCACCACTGCCCTATTCCTGTTTTCAGTGGTATAGCTCAGGGTAAAGGTGCTGAAATGAGAACATTATCCTTGCCCAACCATTCTGCCCCCTCAAATGAAATTTTCCACTTCCCAAATTTTGAGTGTTGTGTAAAATGAGACAATAAAAATCGTTCACACCCAGAACTCTTCTATTTGTTTTATTTGAATTCCATTGGAACTTTTGCCTGCCCTTTTGCTTTGGAAGTCTAAATTGTATTCCTCAATGCTCAACTAAAGTTTAAAGTTACTTCAATGTTAGAAATGTGGAAGGGAAATTTTATTGGAAAGCAGAATTTTTATTTGGGAGAGCAATATCCTCAATTCTACCCCCTCCCTCTAGCTAAATCCCTGACTGTTCTGCTTCAACCACCAAATATTATATTTCATAGACACTGAACATCCTACTTACTGAAGAATCTGCGCAGACAGTGGAAAATGATAATTGACTCAAATGACACTAATATTTATAAGAGTCACCAGCTGATGATCACAAGATGTGCATGATCAATACAAATGAATCAATACATTGACTGTCCTATTCTTTGCTTATATCCTCCTCCTTTAAAATATTAAGCTATAGACAAAAGCTGTCTGTGGTGGGGGGGGAGGGTGGAATTCCATTATTGGTTGCAATGGCATAGTAACAGGCACCGGCATAATTTAGGCTGTGCTATGGAAGAAACATTGGTGTGGTATATACTGCCCCAAAAAGGTGGCATGGAGGTGTCCATTTTTCTTCCAGAGAGACACTGCAGCAGCCAAACTGTGCAGCGTCCCTCCGGAGCAAAAAGAACCTGTGAAAAGCTGCTGGATATCAGTTGTGTAACAATCAGCCTTTGGTTAGTTGCCCAGACTGTGTTTGGGTCATCATTCAAGTACAGAATGTCTGACATGCTGTTAGTCAGTTATGATGTCTTAATCATCACTGCTTTTTACCACCATGACTGCAAATGACCCTGAAACTCACCCTAAAGGTCAGTCAGCCATCTGGATCAATGGAGGTCTGTGCTTCTGGAGAACAGGGTGCTGCACCAGGGAATGATTTTGTGAGGACCAGAAGCAGGAGCCCTTGCCGGGATCTGTCAAAACTCTTCATTAGAGCATCGCTTGGTGGTAAGATGAGGTTGGTATCATGACACTGTAGAAGCCAGCTGGCTAGTAACACAGACCTCTCTTGCTCTGGATGGCTGACCAGCTTTTAAGGTGGATTTCAGGGATCAGGTGAGGTGTTAAACCATAGCTCCAACATCATGACAGCATGTTTGTTGCAGAATCTCAATATAATTCATGTTGTTATACCTACTCCTGAAGAAGAGATTGCCTCTCAGGGCACATCTACATGGGCCAGAATAAAACCTACTTTTTACAACAACCTGTTCAAATGATGTGCAGGATGACTGGAGATTTATCCCAGGTTTCAGTGGTAAAACTGGATATTTGTGTGTGCATATGTAAACTATGTACCATAGTGACAGTGGTATGAGGTTGTATGTGTGTGTGTGGAGGGGGGAGACATTCAGTAATATGTACATTTGCATGCACGGAGCATAGGGGTGGAGAGAAAAACCCTAAGTCACTGTGTGGCCTTGCAACTTATTGAACATATGAAGTGGTATGTTGTGCTAGTATGAGAACTAACACATTGGAGACAAACCTAATCTAAGCACCAGCTCTATACTACCACCAAAAAGCAGCTTACTATACTTACTATAGCAGTGCACCATCCCTTAACCGTGGTGTGGTCAGAAACACATACTTCACTATTTGTGGTGTGTGAAAGTTTCCTAAAGACAAGGATAAATGTATACTTTACAAAACAGATTTCATTTTTTTAGGCGGTTTACAGACCGCCAAATAGTACGTCATGAATACATACTAGGGTTAGGAAGGGGCGGTGCTTCCGCACCCCCCTAACCCTAGTACGTATTGAATACGTACAAGATGGCAGCGCCCTGTTCATACGGGCGCCGCCATCTTTACGTATCGGATGCTGAGCGTCCGTACGCGTCGCGGGCGTTGTGACGTAGTGAGTGCGCCCCTGGCGCCTCGCTACGTCGCAAACGCGACTTAAAAAGAAGCTCCATTTTGGAGCTTCTTTTTCGGTCCGCGCGGGAGTCGGGCCGTGTGAAGGCTCCGGCTCCCCCGCGGACCTACTGGCGGCGGCGGCAGAGCGCCGCAAAGCGGAGGTATGTACCCCGCCTTAGACATTCAAGTGTCAGGTAGGGTAGCAAAAGATTGATGAACAACTTTTTGTGGAGTTCTACAGCTGAGAGACAAAACTGTTAACACCTTCTCCTTGACCCAGCTGAGACCTAATAATATTTGCCTCCTTTCCTCCTAATAAAATCATATTATTATTAAGAGTCTCCATCAGTAGCCATTCCATTTGACTGCAGTAGAGATAGAGGTGAGGAAGGGAAATCCTGTCCATTAGCTGGCTAGTGTTAACTGCAATTTGGTTTTGCATTCCAATAAGTGCCTCTGTCATGAGATCATTATGTAACAATTATGTAACATCAGGAAAGTGTTAGTGCCTAAATTTGCTCATCTCCCTTTTCTCTGCCCATTTCCTTTATAACCAGGCTTATGAAATGTCAAACCACCTTGAGACCTTCACATCAAAATGGTATATAGCTACAATCAACTTATATGGTGCAAAATCAAGGCCCACATTTGCCTCTTTTCTTGTTACATGGGGATACTATCACTGCTGGGTTTTGAGCTAAGAAATGCAGTGGGGGTGGGGGGAGAGAAATAAATACATTTCTGTTCACTTGATAAACCTTGTTTACTCTATCTTTTATTCCCTCTCACTCTCCTGTCTCACACCTGAAATTGAAACCCGAGGTTCTTTGCAAGTGATAAAATACATACACATACTCACTGTAATAAATGAATTAGGGACTGCTGGGAGGACAGCAACATAACAGCAAGACAGATTGAAGAACAAACGGTTGTACTCATTATTTCTAAACTATGACCTGAAGAAAATCAAGTGTTTACATAAACTGCTTCATTTGATAAATATAAATGTAATCACCAGTGCTCCCTGATTTTACAGAGAAAGTGAGAGATGAAATCAACAAAGCTTACTCAGTATGGTAAGAGAGAAATCCATATGCTTCAAAACCTGATGCCTTAATGGTTTTATGTAAGAAATGAGCACGTCTGAACTGGGACGATTTGTCTCTTATTGAAATCTGAATTGTGCACCCACCAGACAATAATTCAAGGAGGGTAATCTTTGGCTCACCAGATGTTTTGGCCTACAGTCTCTATAAGCCCTGTCCACCATCTATATAGACAAATTCCCCAATTCTATTCAAAATCTCACACCAGCCCAGAGGTTTTTGTCATATTTTTGGTCTTTAATGTATTCTACCACTGTTGTCTGCTCTGTTTCACCCCTTTTCAAATGTACATACAGCCCTTGATGTGCAGTCCATACAAAACGTAGCTATGGTACAGAAAGTCAAAAGAAAAAGTGATGTAGTTAAACCCATAGGACAAACAGGGTGGAACTGACCAAGCATGGAGCTGACCAAGTTGGCTGAAAAACATAGTTTGGGGAGTAGACTCTTTGGACAAGATCCAATAAGCCTACTAGAATAGTACAAGTCTCTACCAGGGTACTTATTCTGTTGATTGGGGAAGACAGCAGTTGCTAATTTCTTCCCATTCCTTCCTCAAGTTTGCAACAGCAGCCAGAGGTCTCATGAGCATGGCTCCATCCCTTTGGCTGCCAGATAGATGTGTGCCGAAGTTGTTCTGGTTGCCCTTTTACATGTAGAGAAGGAAGACCAGCCTCCTTTCCCAGCATAAAGCTGTTCTTTCTTTCCTGGGTACACAAGTGCAGCCAGAACAATTCAGGCATATTTCTGCAGCCAATTACAGTACTGGCCAAGAGGACAGAGCTGCACCCACAAGCTCCTGGTTGTTGTCACACACATCAAGTGATGAGCACTGTGCAAGGAGGTGCAAAATACCTCTTTCTACAACATCTTCAAACAATTTTAAAGAGGCTAGTGTAAAGGGTGTGATGATGGTTATGTCTGCATATGTCATCAACATACTCAAACCCCTGCTGATACAGAGGGCTGATTTATTATTATCATTAATATTAGCTCACCCTGAGACTCAAAGCACCGTAAAAACACAGTATAAGTACATATACCTATTCAGATCATTAAGTTATAATACAAGTTAAAAAAAAATTGAAATATAAACAGAAATAAAAGCTACTTTAAAATATACCCACTAAAACAGCAACAATACCAAATACTGATAGCGCAACACCTTACTAAAAGCTCTTGTCTCATCAGACATTTGCTCTAAAAAAACATTCAGAACAAAACTGGTATCCTCTCAACTCGATTTCTGTAATGCGCTCTACATGGGGCAACCCTTGTACCAAATTCGGAAGCTGCAGTTGGTTCAAAATATGGCTGCCAGACTGGTCACTGGTAGCTCCAGGGCCAGCCACATAACACCTGTACTAGCAGATCTGCACTGGCTGCCAATTCGCTTCCGGGCACAATACAAGGTGTTGGTTGTTACCTATAAAGCCCTAAATGGCTTGGGCCCAGAGTACTTGAAGGACCGACTCTCCCCATACAATCGTGGGGACACTCTTTTGAGTGTTCCCAAGACAAGATACGCAGCGACTGCGCAAAGGGCTTTTTCTGTGGTGGCCCCGCAGTCTTGGAACGCTCTCCCTGAAGAGCTCCGCTTAGCCCCCTCCCTGGAGTCATTTAAGAGAAACCTTAAGACTCATTTATTTCGTCAAGCCTTCCCTCACATGTCCTGACTGTTTTGCTCCTGCATACTATTTATTGTATTTTTATATTGTTTTATTATTTTGATTGATTAATGATGGATTTTAATGATATATAGTAGTATACGGTTTTTTTTTATGAAGGACTTTAGCTGTTAATTTTGATTTTTAAAATGTGATTTTTATTGTATTATATTTGTAACCTGTATCGTATTGTATCTTATTCTGTTTGTAAACCGCCGTGATCATAGGAACGGCGGTATATAAATAAAATTTCAATCAATCAATCAATCAATCAATCAAAACAAAACAAACAAAAAAACCTCAGTCTTTGTCTCCAAAATAACACCATGGAAGACAGTCTAAATCTTCGTAGGAAGGGATTTCCTGAGCTTCGGAGCATCCCTCCCTCATGTTTCCATTAGATGTACATATGAGGGTTGGTGGAACTGAAAGAAAGGCCTTCACTTTAGGTCTTAAGAAATGGACAAGGTCATATTGGAAAATACAGTTCTTCAGATAACCTGAATTTAAGCCTTATAGTGCTTTTCTAGGTCATCACCAGCACTATGAATTGTGCCTGGAAACAGACTGGTAAAAAGTGGCGCTGTAGTAACAAAGATGTTGTATGCTTCTTCTATTTAACCCCTGTCAGTCTAGCTGCAGCTCTTCAAGTCAGCTGAAGAGTCTGAACACAGTTCAGAGGCAGCCTCACATACAGTATACTACAGTAATCCAAATGGGATGCAACTAAACTATGTATCACTTTAACTTGAATAGATGTTTCTCAGAATGAGTGTAACTGGCACATAAGCTGTATCTGTGGCAATGCACTCCTGACCACTGCAGAAACATGAGCTTCCAGGTTCAAGGCTGAATCCAGGTGTGCACCCAAACTGTAAACCTGTGTTTTCAGGGGAACTGTAATCCCATCCAGCACTGTCTGAAACCTTATCCTCTGATATGCCTCTTGACTGAGTGAGAGCACATCTGTCTTCTCTGGATTACGTTTCAATTTGTTCACTTTCATCCAGTCCATTAAAGATGATGGACATCCAAACAGTTTATGAAGAAAACAATACAAAACAAAAAATAGAGAGCAAAGGAATGGAGAGCCACAATCTGTCTATTCCAATGCCAGAGTCAGCATAAGACCCTTTTCTGCTTTGGCTGAAACTGTTGTTGCATTTGCAGTTTCCAAGCTTGGTTTATTTAAGTTGATTCAGACAATGGCTGCAAAGTGACAGTGCCTTTCACTGAGTGATTTGGAATAATGCTTTTCTTCTAGGCTTTCTAATCATAACACCAGGGTGGCTCTGTATGCAGAAAATGAGGAAATGGATGATAGAATTATAGAGTTGGAAGGGGCCTCCAAAGGCCATTAAGTCTAACCCCCTGCCTAATGCAGGATCTCCTGCTAAAGCATTCCCAGCAGGTAGGTGTCCTGCCTCGTTCTGAAGACATCCAGAGAAGGAGACTCCACCACCGCTCTAGGCAATTGGGTCCACTGCCAAACCGCTCTCAATGTCAAGGCATTCATTTTATTGTCCAATTGAAATCTACTCTCCTATGTTACTTTCAAAGGTGTGAGGCTTGGAGATCCCCCACTAATAACAGCAATCTTTCTTCAAAATGTTGGGGAAAGGAGCACTCGTGGCACAGTGGTTAATTGCTGGTACTGCAGCCAGAAGGTTGTGAGTTCATTCCCAGGGCTCCAAGGCTGAACCAGCCTTTCATCCTTTCCTAGGTCAGTAAAATGAGTACCCAGCTTGTTGGGGGCAATTAGCTTACAGATTGTAAACTGATTAGACAGTGCTGCATTCATTGATAAGTAGTACAAAAATGTAAATGCTTGCTAAATCCTATTGCTATGCTATGTTGATTTGCAAGAGGGTGGGCAACTTCTAGGATACTCCAGGTGTAGGGAACTAAAAGAACTTATATTTGGAAAACATATAAAGGAACACACATTCTGGAATAAGTCACTCTAACATCCAGCATTCATAGCTAACCAAAACAGAAATGAGAAAGGAGATAGCAGAGATCAAAGGTTGGATTGAGGGTCATATCTACTTGTCTTAAAGAGTAGTCCATTGAAGGAAGAAATGACCCAAACTGGGAGATCTGTGGGCAAGTCACAGGGCACACCTGGGGGTTGACTGTGACAAAGAGGCTAAGTTTTCTTAGTTATATTAATACCTTAAAACTAGCATGAGATTAAGATGATTTCATGTGAAACAAAGACTTAATAGCCCTTTAGAAAGCTGAAAAAGGAGTTTCTGAAGTGATTTTGATAGCCAAAGATGGAAATGATTAATTTGATTGATGGTAGTGTCATTGAATTCACAAAGAAGTGACAGGATCTAAGGCACCCCAAAACGTGTGAACAGGAAGGGTACTTGGGAACACAGTAGAGAATAAAGAGGAGCAAGATTTTGTTTGTTCTGTTGTTGAAAAACCATCCTTCGCTTTTTGTTTCAGTAGGAAATACAGCCTGTTGTATGTATGTTCTCATACATTTGTTATAATCTCTGTTGCTCTTCTCTAAACCTACCCCAACTTGTCTATATGCTTTGAAATAATGTTGACAATGATCATCTTTATTCATACTTGATCTTTTCTGTATCACCAGGAGTCAAGGTAGCTATATAAATCTGGTTTTAAAACTGACTTTTTTTTTTAAAGCACACAACCTCCCCCCCCCCCAATTTTTTTTATTCTTTTTCACTTTGTTTCAGAGGGGCTTAGAAATGATTAACACACATTTTAATACATGTACAAACTTTGATAGCAAATACTATACTATACTATACTAACAGTATAAAACTGCTACTGTAATTGATGTGAATATTCAGTACGTCTCGCCATATACAGGAAGACTTTGACTAAAGTGAGCTTTGTGCCTTCTTGGTTTGCTGTTGGTAATCATGGGTGGACAATTCAAGGCCCCTGAATTCCTTTTTAGCAGTTCTTTTCCTCCTGAACATCAGCTGGATAACCCTTCAAACTGAAGACTTTCTCCTAGAAGGTAGGACATATAGGCCGGAATTCTTTCAGCATCTTTTGTCCAATGCACAATAAGTCCATTAAAACTCATGTAAATGGAGTTGCACATGTCCATGTGAATGCACATTCTCACTTGATGTATATTTGTTTACCTCTGCCAATGTTGGCAATTGTTCTCCAGTGGATGCACATTCCATTGTCCATTTTATTAAACTATCTTGCTGCTCAGAACACAGTTCGTGGGGGAAAAAGTGGACAACTCCACAAGAGTTATAAATCTTTGCTAATTTCATTCTTGAAGGAAGCAATGAGCAAATTTAGCTATTTTCTTCCCAATGCAAGAAAACCCTTGAATATGTTTTAAGCCATTTTCGCAGAATGTCAGTTCATGACATTTCTGCAAAAACAACCCCACAGGCTTTCTGTGCAACATTTCTCTGCAAGAAACATAGTTTTCTGCACCAAAACAAACAAGCAAACAAAAAGCCAACAACAAAAACAACCAACCTTGTGTAGGGTTCCTCATGCAGAAAAGTCCTGAATTACAATGAGCCTCATAGAAAAGTCCTGTACCATGAAGATCCTGTAAACTCTCCTTGCCAGGATTTCCCAACACTCAATATCCTTTTCAAACACTTACTGACTATTTTCAAACATACTTTCCATCCCTAATACTCCACCGTTGGAGTTTTGCACTTGGATGTTATGCAACTCCGGGACAGGATTTCAGCGACAGTCATCTTAGGACCAAGAGAAATATGCCATAATTTTCTAGCTCTCTCTATCCCCCTTTGCAGCAGAGAGACATGCTGAGAAGCCAACTTACTTTTATCTGAATAATTTACAGGACTCTGCAAGGAAAATCAAACTAAAAAAATTAAGAAAAATAAAAGGTGGTTGGTTGGGTGGGATAGATTGCGTTTATTTTCAGGCCAAGAGCTAAGCCAGCCAGCAGCTGCAAAATAAAAACAGTTTGTGACAGGCAATAACCTGTTTCAGCAGCAAAGCAGCCTTTGTAATGAAGCTGCAATCACTCTTCAGATCTCTCTGGTCTCACATCTCTCTTCTCCTTTCTGAGAAACTGGCACTTCCAATCTATTGTAGATCTCTTTTTCCAGAGTGATGAGTTACACTCCTCCAGCTATTTGTGTGTTTTATAGAGGAGGAAGGTGGAGTTGGGCTTTGACTCACACACCCCACATGGACAGCGATGGGGGGAAAAGAGTGTATCATCCACCAAATAATGATGTGTGTGTGGTGAATTCCTTTTTTGCACAAAATATTACATCAGGTTCAGATTTCAGCTTTCTATTAATTTCAGCATTTGGTATTTTGATATAAAACAAAGGTTTCTAGCCCCTATGACAGTGAAGATGTGCTTGCAAATGTGTGGGCAATGACTTGTGACATGAAAGCAGATGTCCAAGTAAGGTTTCCATGTTAAGGATGCAGAGTGCCTTCCACAGCATTTTGCTCCTCTGTGAGTTTGGAATGAGCAAAATGAGGCTCTCTGGAGTTGGTTGAAGTTGGGATGATGGTTCCACAATACTGTACCTGGAACTTCACACAGTTCACAGCCTTGCTTTATGAAAAAAGGACTGCAGAGGTGCACAAAACAGTATATATTTGCTTAACTGTATATACTGTACAAATTTGGATAATCTTTCAGTCGTTTTTTTTTTTTTTAGTTCTCCTTAAGTGTTTTCAAATAGGACATATGAGAATACAACCATTCAGTCAGTTGTGTTCTATTCCCTCTAAGCATGGAATGATGCAGAACAGTCTAAAAAGACAGCCTATAATACAGTTGGATGTCCTTATAGGTGGGCTTGCCTTCTGCGGCTTTGAGCTTATGTGGAAGGCAAGCCTCGGCAGAAATAATGGGGCGCGTATTTTTATATATGGCATATATTTTTATGGGGCTTGTGCATACACTCTTTTCCCTATATGCAGGGGTGTCCAGAACAGATCCCCCGCATATGGGGAGGGCGGACTGTACTCTATTGGACCAACGGTATGAAGAGCAAAACACCGGAATGACACATGGCATGTTTTGAAGGTGGAAATACCCATCATTTCATGGTGGGCTGCTATGCATGCTGTATGGATCTGATTCTGACAAAATGCAAAGTATGATTATAGTCAGTGATGTCCCCACCCTTGGTGTCACCCAGTGTGTGGGCTTTGACTCACACACCTCACATAGTCTGCCAGGGGAGCAGGAGCAGACAAAAGGGTGCACTTGGCCCTCCTCTTTGCTGCAGCAGCAGAAGTCTCATTGTGAGTATGGCAAAGCTGGGAGAGGTGCAGCCAGAGGAGGGCCTGATAGGACACCATCCCTCTTAAGTGATGCCACTGGTTATAGTCATTTATTAATTTCCAGTGATAGTCAAGGAGATGTTTGAGAATTCTGATTTCATAGTTGAGATTTGGATTCAGAATGGGCCAAGCCAAACTAGGATGTTTTCTGGGACCCTTTGTTATGTCTCAGTAGCTGCAGTAAATTTTCATTTTCATAGCCTTGACTTCATCACCTACACTGAATCCTGGAACTTGCAGTCAAGGAAGATATATTTAGAATCTTCAAATAGATCTCTAGTGCACCATCAAACTACAAACCCCAAGATTTTACTGGATGCAGCCATGGCAGTTAAAATGGAACCACGGTGCTATAACTGTACAGTGGAAAGCCGTACAATGGAAGTTGAATGGTGTGCCACGCGTCGTGCACGAGGCCCATTATTTTCAGTGGGGCTTGAATATACACGCTATTTGCCTTACACGTAGGGGTCTGGAACGGATCCCCACATAAGGCAAGGGTGCTTTTTATATTGCAGAGGGGGACCTGAACTGGGTTCCAAACAGTTATAGCTGATGCACACACCTAGCAGAAATATATTGTCCTGCACAATTCTTCCTGTGTCACTTCTCCTTCCTTTTAAAGAATTTATTTATTTCTTTATTTGCTGGTACACTCCAAGGAGAGAAAACAGCAACTTAAAAAGCCATACATCGTCTTTTGCTCTTGGGGCAATTGGATCACAAGCCAATAAAGCTGGAAGTATAGAAAAGCAAATCAATTTTATCGTATTTTTGTTCCAAACACCTGGGTCACAGGGAGAAAGAGCTGTATGTTCTTGTCTTTTTTCAACTACTACAGTTAGGTTAGTAAAAGCTATAAACATTATTTATTTTGTTCCAGTAAAGCAGCTGTGTTATTCTGCTGTTCTTCTGAACAAAGATCTATGACCTTTTAAATAAATAAATAAATTGTCATATGAAGCATCATCAGAAAGAATCTATCTTAATCCATTGGGAAAATTGGAAAAACTTAGGATGAGATCACTTCTGTGACTTCCAAGTTTGATTTTATTAAATAAAGGCTGTTTTTTATCTGCAATTTTATTATTAAAAGGAGAGTAGCTACTGCGAGTGGGTGGCATGAATGTATTGCCCCAAGGGAAGAATTTTGCCCCCCAGTGAAATTTCCCTTCAGTCCCCCAAGTTCTAATATTGCAGTAACTTAAAATTTCTGTTGAGCTTTTAGAAATATAGTTTAGGCATCCAAAGAAAAGGGGAGGCAAAAGGACAAAGATGATGTGAACACAGCAAATATAAATATTCTAAATCAGAATAATTTCAACATCACACTGTCTAATGCTAGAAATTTAGCAACTAAAGGAAAATTTCATTGAGGTCTTATTTATGTGGCAATGCCCTCATCTTGCCCCAATCCCAAATTTCCTCAAATGTAGATATCTACACACTATACAGTATACACTGTATACACTAAGCAGTTAGATTTGGCCAACCATTTGCTTAAAATATCTCTAAACCAAAGCTGATACTACATAAACTATACTGCCCTATAGTTCGGGGCAGAAGCAATGCAATGTTCCAGATGTTTTTCAACTGTAAGTTTCAGTAGTCTAAGTCAACACGGTCAGTGTTGAAGAATGCTAGGAGTTACAGCCTAACAACATCTAGAGGGCCATATGATTCCCTTCATTGCTCTCTCTCTCTCTCTCTCTCGATGTGAAGAACATTCACAAATTTTCTCATCCTCAACACAAAAGAGGCACTGAACACCACTACAGAAATAGTCTACTGCAATGAGGGTTTTGGATTGGTTTGGTTTGGATATTTTCAGCATTCTTGATGAAGTTTTCATTTGTACTGTAAAGGAGAGTTTGGTCAATTCAAACCACCAGGATGCAATGTCCTGGTGGCGATAGTAGGGCTCAGGACCACGCACCAACTGCATGGTCCTGAGCCCTACTATGTGTGTACGGTGCCATTACAACACTGCCCTGTCCACACAGGGACTATGTGCATGATGTGTCCTGTGCAACACATCCAAGTGGCGTGTCACACAGACCATGTCACCACGCTGCTGGAGGGCGCATATCACACTGTACCAGCGGTGTGAAAAGGAGCTCCATTTCAGAACTCCTTTTGGGTGCATACATCAATGGCATGGCAACCAAACAGCTGCACCAAGATGCAGAGGAGGCATGAAGCCCCAAGGACACCCTTTTCAGGGAATTTTGTCGCTTCTCCGTGGCCCGGAAAAATGTTGGATTGGGGCCGCAGGGCTGCCGGTGAGGTTGCCCTGGCCCCAATCCACCGCAAAAAGGGGCAGGTGCAGGCCACCCCTTTGGGGAGGTCTGTACCAGGCCTTTGTTAAGGGAAGGTGTACAGAAAATAGTGTGGTTTTATTATGCAAAATACATGAATTTCTGTGTAGAAATAATGGCTGAGATCCTTCATCAAATATGTATATGTAGTCTGCTTTAAGTACCCATCTGACCCTGGAACTCACTTTAAAAGCCATTTGGATGTCTAGAGAGATTGAAGCATGT
This sequence comes from Sceloporus undulatus, assembly GCF_019175285.1. Lineage (NCBI taxonomy): Eukaryota > Metazoa > Chordata > Lepidosauria > Squamata > Phrynosomatidae > Sceloporus > Sceloporus undulatus. The sequence continues at coordinate 23,626,539 of NC_056526.1, read as the reverse complement.
GCTGCTGCCCAGTGGGTTAGTTCAGAATGATATGACTGGCTCTCTTCCACTGGCAAGCAAGGCTGTGAGAAAAGTTGTAACAGGCCCCGAAATGGGTCCATGTTTCTTTTCTTGCAGCCGCACTTGCTGGCAGTGGTGGCTGGTTGTGTTTACTTGTAGCACCATGCTCAGCAGCAGCATAGATCTCCATCACTCAAGATAGCTGACAGTCTTTTAAGGTATGTGGATGTGATAGCTGGACAGTAAAAAAAAAAAAAAGGTGTCAGAAAGAAAATAAACTTATTTGAAATGTGGTGCTGGAAAAAAGTAATGAGAATAGCACAGACAGCCAAGAAGACCAACAAATGGGTTCTACAACAGACCAAGTGTGAATTCTTCTTGGAAACCAAGATGATTAAATTGAGGCTGTTGTATTTTGGCCACATCATGAGGGAAAATGAATAATTAGAAAAGACAGTAATGCAAGGAAAGCTAGAGCGAGGTAGTACAAGAGGAAGATCTCACCCCAGATGACTAGACTCAATGAAGAAAAACAAAGGCCAGGTTCTGCAGGACTCAGTAGAGAGATTGAGGACAGTGTGTCTTGGTCTCATTCATAGGGTCACCATGAGTCAAAGTCGACTCAAGGGCACTCAACAACTACAACAAACAGGCAAGTCATACTTGCTCAACTTCAGAAGGTAAACTCTTTCTGAAAAAAATATTGCCTAGAAAACCCTGTGATAGGTTCACCTTAGTGCAGCGGTAAGTTAGAAACAATTTGAAGGCACACAATAGCAATTCTATGAATCAATTCTACTTTAACAATCACTTTACAATAAATATGTATATGTTTTGGTGAATGCTTTTAACAGTATTTATTTTAAATTTGCCAGTCTGTTTGAGTTCCAGAATTGGTAAAAAAAGGTGTGATATAATAAATTCATAACAACAATTATAACAATAACAATGCAAAAAAGAAAGATTCATACTAAGAAATATGCTGCATTGAACTCACTGGGACATAATATCTGAGATGACATGCACACAGTTAAGTGTTGGAACACAGACTCAAATAGATGAGACAAATAATCCTAATAATAAAGCCAAATGCCTAACCCACAAATAAGCCTATAAAACCTCGGAATTAATTCAAGATAGACAGATACCCTAGGTGTATACACATTCATACATTAAAACATTGAAATAGCAAGCTGAGACATCTATTTTGACATCTTCAGCATGTAAACAAGAGGTAGGCAGACTGTGGCCAGCAGAAGTTTCTCATCCAATCCGCAACCTCTTTTCTTGTTACTTCCAAGCAGTGATCAGATATAAGAGGCTATTTAAAGCCTTAGACTTTTGCTTGGGGAACTGAGCTCTGGTCTATCTGGGAAGTTGCTGCCACAAGCTTCCTCCAAAGTAGACATGCATAGAATTGGACTGTCCAGTGGGCTTTTGGTATCCGCTTGGGTTTAATTCCAGGACCATCATGGATACCAAAATCTGTGGATGCTCAAGTCTCATTAAACACAGTGGAGTAGTAAAATGGTGCCCCTTATATAAAATGGCAAAATCAAGGTTTTATATTAGGAATATAGATATAGATATATAGATATAGATATTCAAGATGTGGATAGTTGCATTCATGGATAAGGAATCTGTAGATATGGACAGCTGACTGTACATTGTATGGATGGTGGGGAAATGTCTGAATTAATTACTGTCTGATCAGCCAATGCTTTGGTAAGCTCTTTAGGCTCTGACCAAGTTGGGATCTTCCCCTTCAACCCCCCTCCCCCCCAAAAAAAATCCTTGTTCCTGAAAACATAAAACACAGTTTATTACTCTGTGCATCTACACTTTCTTTCTCAGGTCCCTCAGTCCCAATCCTCTCTCCTTGCAGATTATTAGGTTGTTTGGTTTTACCTGCACATACAATTTTGCACATGTGTAATTATAACTTGAGAGATACTTCATTCATTCAGGAAAACTGTCTTGAGATTTCTTGTAAGCTGTTAACTTGACTAACAGAAGTGTTTCAAAACCATTTTGGAACCAGTTGTGCTTTGTTGGGGGATGATATCTGATTTCCAGCATTTAGCATAAATGAAGCCTAGCAGCAAGTAGATTATTCCATGTAATCTTCCAAGTACTGAATATTATATAGAATTGAGTAGTAAAACAAATAAATGGCTCTGAGGGGAGTGAGTTTTATGTTTTCATAAATTATGTGAAAATTGAAAATGGACTATTTTTGTCCCGGTCCCAGACAATGTGTATAACTGTTATAACTCTTATTAGTAACTTGTATAGTGACCAAGGGTACATAGATACAAATGCTTGGGTACTTTTTGTACCGCAGGCCAGTAGCTTTCAGTATTCCAATGTTTCATTTTTAAATAACTATAACATATTGATGTAGGTACTGCAAAATAACTAAAAAGTAGTTTCTATAACTTAACAATAATGGTAATTAACTACTTTGGAACAATAACAGTTACTGATTAAGTTTCAAAGCAACTTTTCAGGCTTTTTCATTTATAAGTAGGAATATAAGTCATTCAGAGCCAATGTGGTGTAGTAGCTTGAGCACTTGGCTATGACTCTGGAAGACCAGGGTTCGAATTCTGGATTAGCCATGTAAACCCACTCGGTGACCTTTGACAAATCACACTCTCTCACCCTCAGAGAATGGCCTTAGAGTCACCATAAGTCAAAAAGGACTTGAAGGCACACAACAACCACACAAGTAACTCTTTGGTAATTTCATTCTCAAATAAAGCAATGATTGGGTTGGTTTTTGTTTTTTGCAATTTTGTTCCTGTTGTGAGAAATTTGGATATTTTTTTTTTGCACAAAGAATAGCATTCTGTGCAGAAATATTATTCTGTGTACACAAAATTATTTATCATCTGCAGAAAATGCTACTTACTGCATCAACAAAAATGTGAAAATGTTGTCCAGAATAAGCACTGAACTGCAAAAGTTTTCCTGTCTATGATTCATCTTGTTAGCATTTTCCAACACTGAAGAAACATATTTTTAATTCATCCTTTGAATATTTTTTCCATTCCTTTCTATGAGGTAATGAACAGAAGTAACATCTGAAACAAAATGTAGGCCTGTTACTCTAACATTGACATGTTTCTTTTCCTGTGTGATTTTTAACCTCTTTATCTAGTGAAGAAGCTAATGAAGCTTTAAAAGCATGCATAGTGTATTTTTAGATGGCCAATACAAGTATTACTCTTTTGTGGATTTTGGATTTTGTTGTAAGGTATTGTACAGTAGACACTGATTTAAAAGAAAGTTTTTAGGTTGTTTTTTTTAATATGTTCAGCTTATGTTGATGAACATGCCAAGCTCACTTCCATATCCTATGTGGTTGTCCTCTGTTTTTCCTTTTCCTTTCTATCTTTTCTTTGTAACTATACTCTTAACAAAATAGTTCTTTTAAAAAAAGAATTGGATATAAAATTAGCTCTTTTTAAAAAAGGAGATAGATTAAATTTGTTATCCTTGTTAATGGCCTGAAAAACCTTGCTTCTTCAACAACAACCAAAAAACAAAACAAAAACAAACAAAAACAAACAAAAACAAAAAACAAACAAAAAAAAAACAGGGGGGGGGGGGGATATATGCTTTCCAAAACATGGAGGAGTTTTGTTGCATTTCTGGTTGTTAAAATACTCCTCTCTTTTTAAAAAGAGGTGTTTGATTTTCAGGGTCTCTGACCCTGAAAAAAAAGGTTAAGGAAAGCCAGGTGATGGCTAAGAGGTCAGTTTTGCTAACTTACTGATATTGGAAGATGTGAGCTAGTTGCTAACTGAAAGGTAACTTAGGTCAGGCTATGTGAGTTGTAATTGAAGTTCTACTGTTGACCTTCTTTGTGACTCTGAGCAAAGTTTGTTGTTCTCCCACACATTTCTTTTCTTTTGCCTTTGTCTGATTACATTAGACATTTAGACTCCAGCATTTGCAATAGAAACATAAATGATCAGTGAGTGTTTCTAGTAAGAAAGCTGTGCATTTTGTCTGCCTTATAACTACTACTTCAGCAAACTGCAGAGGTTTCTCACTAAAAACCCTGACTGTTCATTTTTGTTTCTATTCCAGATAGTGGAATCTTTGGAAAGATTACTTTTTAAAATTTATTAGTTAGTCACTACTTACCATTATAGTCTTAGCTATTTGTGTTCCTGGTTCTCAAAAATAGCAGATAGTTACTTTTTAGTTACTTTAAAAAGTATATATGAATGCTGCAAGCCACTGATCTGTGTTATAAAACACTATCTCTTCTGGTCCACTTCATCATTGCCTCAATACTAGTAAGAGAGCATGAGGTAGCACTACAAGGCATGAGCCAGCACTAGACCCATGTGATATTCTTTCTCCACCATTTACAGTTATACCACAGGGAAGTGAAGTTATTTTTTGATTACATTACAGTTATAATATAATCTATGTATAACTTCCTCATTGGGCAAACAAAGTGATTACAAGTATCTAATTCTATATAACAAGTAAATTCTATGTTCTGAGTGGAGCTTCCTGACCAAGTCAATCCTTAATGATGAGCACGTAAAAAAATTGTGTGAAGAAACAAATTGTAATCTGGGAGGCGTTACAAACCACTGCTTTGCGGCGGTCTGCCAGCGCTGCTCTTTGCTCCGCGAGGGAGTCGCAGCATACAAACCGCGCGACTCCCTCGCAGAGCAAAAAAGAAGCTCCAAAATGGAGCTTCTTCCTGTGGCACCGTTATGACATCGCGAGGCGCCCATGGTGCAACCGCGACGTCATAACCGCCACGCCCCGTCTGGACGCTATGTGTCCAAGACGTAAACATGGCGGCGGCCGTGTGGAACGGCCGCTGCCATTTGTCATGGACTGAGTCCGTGATAGGGAAAGAGGCGTCTAGAAGAGACGCCCCTTTTTTTAAAATGGGACGTCCTGAGGACGTCCGAAATGGCGGTCTATAACCCGCCACAGATCTCTAGTGGTGAGTGCTGTTGACTCTAACGTCAGTTTGATACTGATATGTAGTTTGTTACTTAGTAATTACCAAGGTACAAAATGTATTTGGGGCATAGGAATCTGCACCCTGGATATCTCATTTACAGTTTGTATTAAAACCCAGAGTGAATTCACCAACCCCATGGATTGGAAGGCACCGGTGGGCAATGGGAAACCATTGCCCACTGGATGCCTAATGAAAACACACGTAATGTAACCAGGCCACCTTACTTTGGAATATCTTTACTTTTGAACTGAAAGGCAAATATGAAAGAAGAAAAGAATAGAGAATGATTATACCATGTAGATGTTCACCATTATTTCTAACAGAACTAACTTCTGTTAGTTAACTATTGATTAACTTCTGTTCTGTTAACTATTGATCTTTACTAACCTGGGTCAAGATCAATAGGGATGGACAAAGATGAAAAATGAATTAAGAAAAACAAAATTCTGAACATATTATTCCTTGGGTACATTTGTATCCCATCTTTCCTAAAGGATAGTACAGTGTGCCCTTGCTTTATGCGGGGGATCTGTTCTGGACTCCCGTGCGTAAAGCAAATACCACCTATACTCGAGCCCCATTTAAATGTATGGGGCTCGTGCACGCGACAGTGTGGTGGTGCACTGGCACGCGTACACCAGAAGCACTTGCCCCATTAGTCCCTATGGGACGTGCCGCCCCTTCCCCCTGCACGGCTTTCAGCATATGCTGAAAGCCGTGTAAAGCGCGCCCGCATATGGCATGGGTGCACTGTATCCTCGCAACAATAATTCTATGAAGTAGGTCAATCTGAGATATGGCAGCTGGTCTGAGGTTACCAAATGAATTTCAGGCTGAGTAGGGACTTGAACCTGGACCTCCCCAATCCTCATCCAACACACTAACCACTATGCCAAACTAGCACTCCACAAAATCATCCTCTCTCCCCACTCCACATTTCACCCTGTACATGTTACATTCCTATGGAGTGGCAATTGACGCAGCACGGAACTCGTTCTGTGCTGCACGGATTGCATCGGCAGAGTCTCATCCAGCAGAGCTGTTCAGGGTGGTCAGGGAATTAACACAACTACCGATTGCCCTGAACCCCTATTAGAACCAACTATAGCCTGCTGTGATGCTTTCAATGACTTTTTTGCCGATGAAATCTCTCAGATAAGGACGGATCTTGACACTGGTCTTTTGACAGAACCTATAACAGAGGTGTCCAGTGACTCTGGAAACAAGGTTATTCTGGATCGATTTGAGTTTGTAAATACCGAGGATGTGGACAAGCTCCTTGGTAGCAGGAAAAGGACAACATGTTCTCTTGATCCTTGCCCTTCCTGGCTGACGGTTCAGGGAGGAGATGCTATAAAAATTTCATTACATCGTATAGTTAATGCATCTCTTCGGGAGGGGATATTTCCATCAGCCTTGAAACAGGCAATAGTGAAACCACTTTTAAAGAAACCCTCCCTTGATCCCCTGCAGATGTGTAATTATAGACCAGTCTCTTTACTACCATTCTTGGGCAAGGTGATCGAGAGGACAGTCGCCTTTCAGCTCCAAGCTGTCTTGGATGAAACCAATTATCTAGACCCATTTCAAACTGGCTTTAGAGCGGGATACGGAGTTGAGACTGCCATGGTCGCCTTAATCGATGATCTTCGTCTGGACATCGACAGGGGAAGTGTGACCCTGCTGGTGCTCTTGGACATCTCAGCGGCCTTCAATACCATTGACCATGGTATCCTTCTGGAATGCCTGAGAGAGTTAGGTATTGGGGGCACTGTGCTTCAGTGGTTCCAGTCCTACCTCTCGGATAGATTCCAGATGGTGAGGCTCAAGGACAGCTGCTCTCGCAAAAGAGAGTTGACATCTGGCATCCCCCAAGGTGCCATTCTGTTCCTCATGCTATTTAACATTTACATGAAGCCGCTGGGACAGATCATCCGGAGACATGGAGTGCGGTGTTATCAGTATGCTGATGACACCCAGATCTATCTCTCCATGTCTCCAACTGGTATAGTGACTAAGGATGGTGTCTCTCCTTTGGATGCCTGCCTGGAGTCAGTAATGGGATAGATGAGGGAAAACAAACTCAAGTTGAATCCGGAGAAAACAGAGGTATTCGTGATAGGTACCCCAGGCCCAGGCAGGGAAATTTGTCATCCAGTCCTGGACAGGGTCACACTTCCCCTAAAGGACAAAGTCCACAGTTTGGGAGTACTCCTGGATTCATCGCTGCAGTTATCATCTCAAGTGGATGCAATGGCCAGGAATGCTTGGTACCAGCTTTGGCTGATACTCCAACTGCGTCCCTGTCTGGACCGAAAGGACCTTGAAACTGTAGTACATGCACTGGTAACCTCTCGTTTGAACTTCTGTAATGCGCTCTACATGGGGCTACCTTTCTACCAGGTTTGGAAGCTTCAGCTAGTTCAAAATGCTGCAGCCAGACTGGTCGCTGGAACTTCCAGGTCAGACCATATAACACCGGTACTAAGATCTCTACACTGGCTGCCTATTAGCTTCCGGGCTCAATACAAAGTGTCGGTTATTACCTATAAAGCCCTATATGGCTTGGGCCCGAGTTACTTGAGGGAACGCCTCTCCCCACATAGTCTGCCCCACACTCTCAGAACATCAGGAAAAAATTTATTAGTACACCCTAAGGTGAGACTAACAGCAACCCACCAGAGAGCATTTTCATCAGCTGCACCAATGTACTGGAATAAACTTCCAGAAGAGCTTCATATGACCCCCTCATTGGACGCCTTCAAAATGGCTTTAAAGACCCACCTCTTCCGATTAGCATTTCCTTCGGACTCCTCATAGAGATTGTCTCCCCGATACAAATGGTTAACTACAAATGATAGATTCCTTGCTTGTCTTATTGCTTGTTTTACTGATGTTCGATTTTTATTGGTTTTTATTGATAGATACTTTGAGAGGCTGTTTTTATGATGTGAAAGTTTTAAATGATTTTGTAAACTGCTTTGATTGCCTCGGAAGAGCGGTATATAAATAAAGCATATTATTATTATTATTATTATTATTATTACTACTACTACTACTACTACTCCTCTTTGCATTTACAGTGGATAAGTAGCTAAAAAAAACCTATGAAAATCATGGGTCATCCGAAATCAACAGATGACTTGAAGGCAAATACATACCCCCATACTCTGAGGTACGGAACCTGATATCTACAGATCACACATGGTGAATTCAGGTTGTGTGCTACCACTAAAGTCTAGGCAGAAAAGTTTATTATAGTGTAACAAAACAGGCAGTACTGTAGCAAAACAGGCTACTTGGAAAGCAAAAGGCCAGAGCACACTGAATATGTGAAATGGACAACACATACAAAAGTTTCTAGGTGAGGCTCCTTGTCTAATTTGGGGAACAGGGAATCTATCTGCATGGGCCAGAATACTCCAGGGCTAGCCTCTAAGCTGTCCAGGCATCCCTCCATTACCTGAGGCCCTCCATTGTAACACTGGATGGCTGTTCATATGAGCATCCTGCAGTGCCATCCACTACCACTGATGGCAAGGTGCTTGCTCTGAGGTCAGAACAAGGCACCTAGCATTGAACATATGGCTGAGTACCTCATTCTGACCTCAGAGCAAGTGACTCTCACCAGTGATGGTGACAGTGGGCAACACAGCGGGACTCATTTTAAGCACCCACCCAGTGTCACAACAGAGGGCTCCAAATCTTCCAGGAAGATACCGAGCAAATAATGACTTTATTTAAATCACTAAAAGTGGGTATATGTTGGACAGCCATCATGGGGTGATGGTTTGAAAGCTGGACTAGGATTCTGGAGGTCAGGATTTGAATCGCTTCCTGTAAAGCTACTGGGTGACTTTGGGTATGTCATACTTTCTCAGCTTCAGAGGATAGCAATGGCAACCCCTCCTCTGAAAAAACCTGCCCAGAAGTAGGTACTCCTTAGGGTAGCCATAAGTTGGGAATGGCTTAAAGGTACACAACAACAACCAACAAATACCCCGTTTTGGTGCTGAATGGGCTGTGGGTCATCTAGATTCCCCACTGAGAGGATGGGGATAGGGCTGGGGAAGGATGATTTATTTGGACTGTGCAGACAGGGCCCAGGAGTTCCTCAGCTTGTTTCTGTGTTGGTGCATCACTTTTCTATGTCAGTTCATCACAGGTGTTGGGATTTTCTGTCTCAGATAACAACCTGAGTACAATGTTCCTTGTAGTCAAGTAGATAGGGAGGTGGAGGCTGAGTATTCTGCTCCACCTGACACATGAAAACCTCTTGAGTATGGAAGATATGAGCAGATATGCCAAAAATATGTATAAGTTGTAGTAGTGATGGTGAAGAGCGAAAATTGCAGAGCAGGGTCAATTGCATATTTTCCCTGAAGACCAAACCCATGTGTTCTGTGCAATAAATTCACACTAAAGCAATGACTATAATCTTTTCACACTGCAGTGCAGAGATGGGCCTCTTCAGTGGCACGCAATAAAATGGGGAAAAAACCAACCCTGCATTAATTAGCAAAGCAACCCAAACTAAATAAATGATATAGCCAACTGTGGCAGGGCTGGGTGGCAGAAAGGATTACAGAAAGAAGTAATTGATTTTTTTTAATTTACTCATCATCTTCCTATGCAACTTAGCCATAAATCCCACCCACTCCCACCCCCATATTGGTATTTGGAAGCAGCAGAGCTTCCAAAGAATGAAAATAGTGTCCCTGAGAAGGCTGCAGTGAGATGTTTCTAAAAGCAGGCATGCACTCCTGGGATCTCTTAGTTGACTCCCTGCCATCTCATATTAATACTGATAATATTGTGCAATCAAGCCAGCCCTCCAGGAAAGTAGTAAGTGTTCAAAACTGAGGGGATGTGTTCCAGTTTTATCCTTCCCACCTGTCTAATTAGAAGTAAAGAACTTAAAACTTTTTTTACCTTTGGAGACTTTGAGTTTAACATTCAGCTCTCACTGTTACATTCAGTGATAGCTCTGGTCCCTTTCTAAGCCAATTGGAGGAACAAAAGGTGCACAATTCTTGTGTGTTGCTGTTTTGTGGGTCTGTTCTCTGGATACCATCATCTGCAGGAAAGAAACACAGGACTTTAAATTCCGATTGATGAGAAATTCAAATTAATAGTTTATTCTTGTTGATCTCCACTATATTAAACCCACTGAATCAAAAGGATTTGCTTAAAGGTTATCATAATTGATTTGATAGGTCTGTTCTGGCAGCCATTAGCAGCTAGATTTGAACCACTACATCAAAAGAGGGAGATTTTCACACAGTCTGTTGGTCATGGAATTTGTACACATTTGCTCATTAGTAATCCTTAGGCTTAATTTAGGGCATGACTCTGAAAAGTTGTGGGGGGAGGGAATTGTACTGCAACTCAACATAATTCCTCTGTCAGCATGGCCAATGTCCATGCTGCCTGGGGGATTCTGGGAGATGAAGTCAAAAGGAAAACTTTTTGGAAAGCTCTGGTTTAGGCATATATTGAAAGTGGATTGTGTGTGGCTTTCAGATTCTTGTGTTAGATGCCATCATAGTGGCTTCCCATAAACCACCAAAATGGAGAGCACATATTTGAAAATAATTGCACATATATATGTATAGTGTGAAAACATAACATATTAATGTACATTTGGGCAGAATTAGCAGCCCTTAAATCAAAATGCAATATACAGTGTAGCCTTCCCTTATGTGGGAAATCTTTTCTGGACCTCACCACATAAGAGAAATACCACATATGGTGGAGCCCTATTGAAAATAATGGGGCTTGTGCCTGCAATGTGGCATGTGGCTTTCAGCATAAGCTGAAAACTGTGTATGGCACACCTGCATATGGCATGGGTGCACTGTATTTCATCAATACTGGGGAAGCCTGTGACTTCAGGGGAAGCCAACTTATTTTGCTTTATGAGTGCTAACTGGTTGTAAACAATTTTAAGAATCTTGACCTCTCTCTTGGTGTGTTACTTTCTAAATCTTTGGATTAAAAGCCATTTTAGTAGTGGGCTCCTTCTAATAAAAGACCACTGTGTCAAGCTTCAGTTTTTGAAGGTAAGAACTGTATAATCTCACATTAAAATGCAAATGCAGATACTCAAGTCCAAAGAAATACCATTAGAAACAAAAGTCAGGATGATCCATGCCACAGCATTTCCATTTTGTTTGTATGGTTGCTAAAATATGGCCATGAACAAGACTGACAGGAAGAGAACCAACTCATTTGAAATGTTTGAAGAGAGTTCTAACTCACCATGGACTGTCAAAAAGACAAATAAATGAGTCCTTGAGCAAAGTAAGCCAAAACTCTTACTAGAGGTCAACATGACTAAACTTAGGGGCAAAATAGACCAGCAAAAGAGGTGGCTTGAAGCCGCTCCTTCCAAAATCATATTGGGGCCACAGCAACTGCATGCCATGATCCCAATCCACCTTGAAGCCACCCAAAAAAGGAGCGGCAAATAGCAACTCTTTTTTTGGATGGTAAAAAGCTGGGTTTTCTACCTATGCCACAGCCAGAAGCCAGCTTTATGACGCTCTGGCAGGATGCAGTATGTACATGTGTGCTGCTGAAACATCATGAAGCCTCCAGGCAGCTTCTGGGTATCTTGGGAGCATGAGGCATATAAACGTCATGCTCCCAAGCCACCTGGAAGGTGGCACAAAAAGGTGGTCTGTTTCACCCCTTAGACTCTCACACGTTGGACACCTCATGGGATGACATAACTAACTCAAAAAGACAATGGTGCTCATCACAGCAGAAGAAAATGAGGAAGGCCCTATTATAGATGGCTTGATTAAATCAAAGAAGACATGATGACTGGGTGTGCTTCCACACCACAGAATCAAAGCAGTTTTACACCACTTTAACTGCTATGACTCTATCCTATAGAATCTTGGGATTTGTAGTTTGGTGAAGCACTAGAGCTCTTTGATAGACCTTGCTGGATTCTCACCAAATTATGGGCCTGAACAGACAGGCCAAAATAAAGCTGCTTCGGGTCACTTTGGAGGTATGCTATTTAAATGATGCATGCATCATAAGAGGCCTGAGGCAGCACCAAAGCCACACACCAGTCCTAAGGACTGGAGCGCAGCTTTGGCACAGCTTCTGTCCTCTTAAGATGCGTGTGTCATTTAAACAGCATACCTCCAAAGTAACCTGAAGCAGCATTATTTTGGCCTGTCTTTTCAGGCCCTATGAAACCCAGGACTGGGAGGGTGGAGTAGTCCTTCCATCTACACCTTCTCATCTCCCATGCAGTGTTAAATGGGGAACAAGACTGGAGCTGATAAGAGACAATTAGGACAAAACAAAACTGGAGATAACAAGGGACAATTTAGTCTCCATACACCTTGGAAATATGAAGAGAATGAACAAGACATGTTTTTGTTGTTGTTTATGCAAAGTTAGCTAAACAGCTGAAGGAATTCTAGATGAAATTGTCAAAATTGCATACAGGGGCATATTGCAATGCAAAGGCTGAAGAAGGTACAAAACTGTGTAGAATTTTATACAAGCTAAAAGGCAGGAACTATGAGTAATATTGAAAGCAATTTCCTTTCACACACTTTGCCAAGAAATATTATATACTCCTTATTAAAATATTTCATATTCATGAAAAACCATCACATATTCTTTACAAGCCACCCAAATGATCTAAAACAATTTCTGTGCTGCACTTCTGTTTTCTTTTGTTCAACCCAGGTTTTTTTTTTAAATGAATCATGCCCAAGTATATTAAAAGGATTTATTGTTACTTTCCTCCTTTCCCCCAAGTGGAAATAGTTAATCTTTGCAAACCACTGAAGCAGTGCTCTGTGAGTTACATATCTGCAGAAGTAGTGCCCCATAAGTTATATATCTTCACAGAGTGATTTGAAAAATATCACATATTTTTTCTCTCCTGAGGTCAGTTCTTCAATTTACCCAATACTGTGAAATATACAGTATATCCTTGTTTGTTTGTTTTTCTTTTGGAAATGATAAATAAATCACTCAGCTCCTTCATACATTCCCTTTTACAATTATCCATTTCAGCTTCTTGATCCAACTCAGGGTATATCACCTCTAAACCTCTGAAAAGAACATAGTGTTTCAATTCCATCTCACAATGACCTGTGATGACATTTTTATCACCTGTTTGGGAACTTTCTCACTTGTGTATCCAACCAAGGCCTTGATTCGTAGGATCTCTGCTAGGGACAAAAACCTTCACTTACTTCATTCTTCTTTCATGCATGTCAGAAGAAATAATTTCAAAAGGGTTCACCATACTGGGTAAAGTTCTCAGAATTTTTGTGCATTTTAAGGTGGGTTTTTTTTGTGGTACCTTATGCCTATTATTGCAAAAAAGGTATTTATACAAAAGATAAAGCCACTTGTTTTCTGTGTATTTAACCAAAATGTTTTTGGGTTTTTTTTTGTTCAGGAAAAGGAAGATTTTTGCACAAATGAATGTATTTGTGTAAAATGCAGCAAGCATGCACACACATACACAAAAGCTTGTAGCAGTTCACTATGTATTGAGACACCCTTTCTCTTTTAGTGTTTTTTCTGGATTAACTTCCAGAGACACAATGTAAAGACAGAAGATAACTCAAACAAAATACAAATGGGCACAGTCACATCAGTTTGAATTGCAAACAGCTTAACAACTATGACTATTTAATATGGAACTTTTTCATTTTTTTTTTTTAAATCCTACTAAACTGACTAGCCATGTTACTCTATGGCACTCAAGTAACATTTGCACGTGATGAGGACGTCAAAATGGCAGCACCTGTACATACGGGCGCTCCCATTTTGACGTGACGGACGCCTAGCATCCGCACGTCTCGGCGCCTTTATGACGCCACAAGTGCGCTGCTTTTTGCGGGTTCTTTTTGCTGCGTGAGGGAGCCGCGCGATTTGTCCGCTGCGGCTCCCTCACACAGCAAACTAGGGCGGCGGCAGACCACCCTTTTGGGCGGTCTGTATCCCGCCTATATTAATCTTTTTTAGAATGCCATTACTCTCTCAGTATCAGCCCCTTACTATATCACACTATCATCTACACATTAATCCTAGTTCGGAGTTAAGCAACCCTCTCATTCCCAAAAGTATTTAGGCTCCTGGGCTGTTTTCCATTCAGAGTTCTGGAAAATCATGAGACTTGTAACAAAACATTGCAACACAGATGGTCCTTGAGCATTGTTTAGCCAGTGATTCATACATTTATCCATTATGCTCAATATCACTCTTTCTCTTACATGGGTTTGAACTTCCACTCAATAGCCAACCAGAGTTTCATGGCTACTGAGCATTCACAATCTTTGCTAGTCTGCCCCTTTGTTTTCCCCACTCTCTTATTGTTATTTATTTATTTATTTATTTGTTATTTGTGCAAATCACAGGTCCATCCTAAACCTCCTGGTGTCTCCCTCTTCTGCTTAGATGGTACTGTTTTGACAGAGTAAGTGGTAGCATCCATGCACAACACTTCTTGATGCATTTGCACACGATGAATTTGAGATGGTCATTTTAACAATTCTCTGTGTGTGTGTTCTTAGAGTGATGGACTAGGAGTTCGGTACACCAGGGTTCAAATCCTAAAATCAACCATGGAAACCCAGTGGGTGATTGTGGGTAAATCTCTCAGCCTAAAAGGAAGGCAGTGGCAAATTTCTTCTGAAAAAAATCTCACCAGTAAAACCCTATGCTAGAGTTTTCTCACCATAACCTGGAGTTGACTTGATGTCACACAACAACAACAACAACAGCAACTCTCTCTCTCTCTCTCTCTCTCTCTCTCCCAACTTTTATCTCAGTGTCTGGGGTTGCTTACCCTTTGCAGTGGCAGAATTGCTTTGTTTATTTCACAGCTTTTCGCTGCCCTCCCATGCAAATTCACAAGTGAATGAAGAACTTTGAAAGAAAGACCAGTTAATTCATATTGCACCTGAGAAATAAAAAGTAGGCAAATTTGTTTGTTTTTTCCAGTGAGAATTACATGTTTTGGTGACATCTCTATTCAGAGGTTTGTTGTAGTACACAAGCAGAGGGAATCTGAAATATATGCTACAGTCTTACCAACTCCATTCCCTTCCTTCCTGTGCTGATGAGTAAAGTCTGAAAAAGAGCTGCAACTGCATTCTGCTGAACACCCGTTACAGAGCTCCATGTGTTTGGAAACTCTGATCAGGCAGGTCTACAATCAGATGACCACAGTTCCAGATCCTTTGTGCAATTACAAACTAAAAGATGAGTGCTGCCATATGGACTTTTTATGTCATCCCCTCAAACTCACTCCTAAGAATCGAGACAACATACTTCTCCAGTTTTTCCATTCCCACATTTTATTCATGGTCATCCCAAATATTCGCCTGTATCAACATTTGATCAGAACATCCTGCCATGCTGGCACCAATTTTAGGGTTAGGGACCGCACAGCAACCACACCTTACCCTAGCATGGCACCGTAACAGTGGCGGCATCCTATGCACACCAGCTGCCCAGAGGCCCCTGTCCGGGGCTTTTCGGGACCATGGAGAAGTGGCAAAATGCTGCTTCTCCATGGTGCTGAAAAGGGGTGTCTCTGGGGCTTCATGCCCCAGGACAACCCGACAGTTGCAGCTTTCTCCCATGGCTTCATTCCCGTGGCCATCTGGCTGCCACATGGTAACGAAGCTTGCAGCGCTGCAACAAAAAGGAGTTGCCTAGAGCCGTTATGATGCTACTTCCTGTGTGCCATGTTTGGGCACTCAGCGGTGGTGCCGGTGTCATGGCAGCCCCAGTGCAGATGGGAGGCCGCCATGATGCCAGCACAGTCTCGTACTAAGGTTAGCGAGCGTGCAGATGGTGCACACTCCCTAACCCTAGTATCTGCATGAGTACACCGCTTTATGTCAGTCTGTACCTTGCCTATGTTCCCTTTGCCAGACACAGACTTTAGGATATCTTTCACAAAGATAATCGGTTGGCTTCTGGCTATGGGAACAACATCAGATGCTTCTTTTCTTTTCCAGTCCCCCTGCTCTCTATGAGTAATGAACTACACATTGGGGGCAGCTATTGTAGGATACAGTGAGTTCTGTAAGGTGAAATTATGCTTGCATATGTCACAAACAGGATGCCAGCCTATGTCTCCAAACATGCTTCTTATCCCTCCTGCTCTATAGTAATAGTTAAATAAAACAACTGAACAACATGGTTTTCACGTAGAACCTAAAAGGATACTATATATTTCACACAAATAAAATAATATTTGGAAATAGGTATTTCTATTATTGAAGCATCAGACCTTTTAGATTCTTTCTCCTTCACTGATGCCTGCTTTGTGTTTATGTATGTGTTTGCTCATGTGTGTCAGACAGACACACAGGCAGAATCATCCCAATCATAGTTTGGCAATGGATCTGGTTCTATATTACTTTGTAGTGTTGTACTAGTAAATAACTATTAAGTCTTAACTAGTTACTTGAAATTTCTCATTTCAGTAGCTATGGCTGCATCTGCATCACAGAAATAATGCTGTTTGACACCACTTTAACCGCCATGGCTCAATGCTACAGAATTCTGGGATTTGTAGTTTTGTGAGCAATTTAGCCTTCTCTGGTACAGAGCTCTGGTGTCACAACAAACTACAAATCCCAGGATTCAATAGCACGGAGCCATGGGAGTTAGAATGGTGTCAAATGACATTATTTTTGAGGTGAAGATGTAGCCTGGATCCCATTATGGCCTGAATCCTGTGGCTGCAGTATGCAGAGGCTAAGTATGTTGGAATAGGCAGTGATGGGAAGTGGAGGAAGACTGCAGCTCTGAAAGAAGTCAGGCAATGGAGGGGGAAAGGCTATTCAGAGCTGGCAGATTTTGCCTGCTTTCTCTGGCCACCACTGTGTGATCCTGGATTAAATGCAAAATCTAATGCACCAACAGAATTCTAGTCTATAATCCTAGCATAACTAGGGAGGATATCACTCATTTTATAATATGATTGCAACTTTTTTTCACAGCTACAGAGGAGTGGTGTTGGAGGAGGATTGCCCTATGGTTCAAGCTGTGGTTTCTCCTCAGTAGTGTCACTAGCTAGGATGCAAAGGGTGTCACCTGGGAAGGTTGAGGATTCCCCTCTCCTCCCCCCCCCTTTCCCCTTCCCAAAGGGAAAGGAAGATGCAACCAGGTGTCACCCCTCCTCTGGAATATCACCTGGTGAGGCCCGCACTCCCTGCACCCCACCCCTGTGACACCACTGCTTCTACTGTATCTCATGTTTCTGCCTGAAGCTTTGTTGTTTTTGTTATGGTGTGATATGCAAAGTGTATGTATTTGCTTTGGTGTTTGGGGTTTTTTTTAATCAGTTTGTTTTCATTTCAGATTCCATAATGTGTTGGACTTCTGATGTGTTGGACTTCTGATGTTACAGGCCCTTTGATCCAGAGGTGAGAACACAGAGATGCCAAGAAGACAAGCAGCCAATGCCATGAAACTGTTCCAGAGAAACACACGGTCTCTCCCACACAAATATTCCAGCTGGGCGTACCCATTCCCACACTCCATATGAAGCAGTGACACAAGGCAGCATAAGAAAAGACATTTGTTGCCTCAAACAAGCAAGGATGACAAAAAGAAAAAGAACAAGAACACCCTCTGAGAATCACAATGCTTTAATCTGCATTTCACTGATGGGCAAATGAAGGGCCTTTCCGGATGGCTGCCTTTAATGCAGCAAGATTAGAAGCCGTTACTCCGTTATGTCAAAGAGACACAAATGTCTTTCCTCAAAGAAGCACAGTCATTGCTGGCAGCAGAGGTGGAAGGGGATGGTGTAGAGAGAAAAAGATGATGCTCCACTTATTTTTCTTCAAGGTAGTCATTCTTTTTCAGGATGAAATTATATTTCTCCAAGGCCACAAGGGACTGGGAGTCAGGCATGTAGCTTGTACAACATATAACCACATTTTAAAACACACTTAAGTGAGTACATGGCTTTACTGTGCATCAGGACTACAGAATAACATCAGGCGGTCTGGAATGGCCCTGTCTGTTTTGTTATTGTGGTGGTATTTTTTAATTGTTCTCTCATTACAGGGGGCTTAAAAAACAAACAAAAAAAATCATTTTGCCAAAATTGAAGGTTTTTTTTAAAAAAACACCACCACATGTGTGTGTGTGTGTGTGTGTGTGTGAGAGAGAGAGAGAGAGAGAGAGAGAAAGAGAGAGAGAGAGAGAGAGGAAGGAGGGAAGGAAAGAAGGAGGGAGGGAAGAATATTTGATATATCAACTAGAATTCTGAAAGAGATTTGCTTTTGTTGTGTGCCTTGAAGTTATACCTGACTTCTGCTGACCCAAGGTGATACTGTCCCAGGATTTTTTGACGACTGAAAATATGTGACTTGCCCAAGGTCACCCAAGGGGTTTCCACGGCAAGTTGGGATTTGAACTCAAATCAGTATGCCACACTGGCTCCACACATAATATTGAATTATTCCTATGTGTGTACATTCATGATCTTTGTGAAAGGAGATATTCACTACTTCCTTTGTGTATTGACCCCCTGCATGCAGGGAGAAAAGCATGTTCCTCCTATATATATATGCACAATGATGAGGACATCTTCAGTTGCTCCCAAGGTGTCATCATTATGGGTCTGACTATAGGAAATTACCTGGCCAATCACTGGCTTTCCTCCTATCCACCCTGGGCTCCTAAATTGCTGTATCATCGTGGCAGGGCAGAAGTAAGATGATAAGTTCTTGATGTGGGAAGAGAGGGATGGGGTGCAGTTCTATCTGGAGAAACTTTGGTTCTACCAGACTATTCAGGATCTCAGCCATCATGTCATTTGACTTTGAGTGAGGCCACTTTAAACTCATGAGCATCAAGAGAAGGGGGAAAAAACTTTGTTTGACTATGGGCAGAGATAGGTGAATCCTGGGAACTTTTGGGAGAAGGCATTCAATAATAACCCTCTTTAAATATTTGAAGAGATGTCATATTGAGGATGGAGCAAGCTTACCGTATTTTCTGTTGCTCCAGAGACTAGGAAACGGAGCAATGGATTCAAGCTACAGGAAAGGAGATTCCTCCTAAACATTAGAAAGAACTCCCTGATGGTAAGAGCTGTTGGACAGTGAAATACACTACTGCCTGGGAGTGTGGTAGAGTCTGCTTCTTTACAGTTTTGTAAACAGAGGCTTGATGGCCATCTGTCACAGGGAAGGCTTCAATTGTGTCTTCCTGAATGGCAGAATGGGACTAGACTGGATTGCCCTTGGGGACTCTTCCACCTCTATGATTCTATGTCATGTTCATTTGCTATTTGAATTGGTCTGTTTTTAAAGATATTTTACATCATTTGAGTGCTGTGCCATTGTGGTTTCTTACTACAGCTAGCTTGCTTTACATAATGTTGTGTTGCAATGTCATTTTAAAATTACGCCATAAATTATAGACATGTTAATAGTTGCCTAGGCTGACTCTGCTGTTAGACAGAGTGAGGCAATTGCTTCAGGTAGTGGATGTTAGGCAGGAGCAAGACTTTGGAAAGTAGAGCTATGAGTTCCACATATCCTGACTTAACAAAAACATCTACTACTATTATATTTATTTATATCCTGCGGTTGAGTCCCAAAACTGGGACTCAAAGCAGCTCACAATTTAAAAGAATAATGCAATTAAAATATACAAAAGCTGAGCATTAGAATAGAATTAAACTATTACAATATTAAAAATAATAAAATGCAATGACAAAATTAAGATAAAAGCCATCTAGAAAGTCTTCTCTCATGTCTCCACCAACTGTGCCTGTAGCGTTGGTGGGACTGAGAGAAGGGCCTCTTCTGATGTTCTCAGAGACTGGGACAGCACATACAGGGAGATACAATATGTCAAATAGCATGGATCTGAACCATATAAACTATTGGTGGGGGACATTGTTCTGTCACAAAGGTTCACACAATAGGGAACAAGGGGATGGTCTCTAATCAAAAAAAACACCAGATCATTTCAGCTCTTCAGTGGCACACAGCTCTTGGACTATATTTTAGTTGTCCCATTCACACACAGGTTTGAATTAACTTTTTGTGTTTATATTTTATGTCAATATTAGTAGTAAATAAAAGTCATTAAAATTAACTATGCATTATTTTGGATGGGGGGGCTGTTCAAAGGAGACTAGGGATGCAATTCTTTGCTATTTTTCTTCCTGAAGGTAGCAACAAGTAATTTTCATAATTTTCTTCTTGCTATAAGAAAGTCTTTAAAAACTGTACAGTTTTTCAAGATCAGTCAAAGTTCAGAATTTATTCTGCACACACACAAAAAATTCAGATGTGATTTTGTTCAGAAAACTACATTTTCTGGACAAAATAGGCTATGTTTGTGATGGCAAAGGCAAACCCACTCTGAACAAATCTTACCAAAAATCCCTCCATGATAGGTTCACCATAGGGTTGCCATCAGTTGGAAGAATGATGTGAATCCAAACAACAACAAATTTCACACAAGATGGAATACATGGGAAAATGTTTTCTGTACAGGAAATAAATTGTTTTCTGCACAAAATAACCATGTACAAATTTTGCAATGAAGGAGTCTCAAACTGCAAAGATTCTCATCAGCACCATCTCCCTCAGTGCTGAGCAGTGGATGGGTCCTCTTAGGCGTTGCCACTGCCGTCACCACTGCCTTGCCAGCCAAGCAGTTCCCTGCAAGAGCCTGGCCATTGTTTCTGCTGAGGTCAGAATGGGGCACCCATGAGATTAACAAGGAAGGGGTAGAGCAATATCCTCCTGGTTGATCACATGGCAGGATGCCCTGTTTTGACCTCAGCAGAAGCAATGATGATAGCTAGGCTCTTGCAGGGGGTTGCTTGGCCAATGAGGCCTCAGTGGTGGTGATGGCACTAAGAGGGATTGACCAGTGAAGAGGTTGTGGTGTTGCTCAGCGGCCTGTCTGGGCATGTTTGACCCACATCATATTAACCCAAGGCAACTTTGGATCATAATACTCTGGATTTATGATGCCAGTGTAGACACACCTTTGGTGCTTCTTGACTGCATTAAGGTTATAAAGCCAACGCAATACTGATACACTGCTCTTCAAGGAGCATTTTTCCCCTCCTGTGTCAAGACCTCTATAGCAGGGTCCTCTAAGTTTACTCCTGGCTGATGAACCTGAGTTTGCAAGACCTAAAACTTTCATTTTAATGAAAACCAAACTGAGAGCCCATCAGATGTGTTCTTCCTTGCTAATGACAGATAAACAGGTCCATTATTATCAGTGTCAGAAGCAAAGTGGCATCACCTAGCTCCTTCTCCTCCTCTCCCCTTTGCCCATTCTTATGTCTGTGAGGAGAGGGCATGATTTCTAAGTGTTTGTGAAGAGAGGAAAAATGATCACAAGTGAGGTGCCCGGTTTATTTTCTTGCCACTGAGGCTCAAGTGCCAGCCCTCAGCTGACAGTGTCAGGTTAAATATAGCACACAGATTGACTGCAGCCTCCCCTTTAATGTCACTATGACAGCTCTTGCCAGCTCTGAATGCATCATTAAAGCCATAACAGTGAATGTGCTGGTAGCAGAGGATGCTTGTGAGATAGGGATGGGGAACTGCAATGCACCAGGGCATGGGCAGACCCCAAATATTCTCTCCCCACTGACACACCTTTTAACAAAGCATAGACTGATGTTGTCACCAAATGTTATATTTTCTGGCATGGAAATAAGGAATCTCCATAGCTCATAATGCTCACCTCAGACATGAAGTGAGCATTTCATACACACAAACATATCAAAATGTTCTACTGCAGCTCAGGTTTTAATACAATCCAAAGAATCAATCTTGGCTACCTTTATTCATCTTCTACCTGTGTACTTGCCGTGGTGCTTCAGCACTAACAGGAGGGAGGAATGGCCAAAGACAGAATTCTCCCTCCACCTACCTTTAGCTTTCACTTCAATCACTATATCATGGCCAGAAGTCATTCCTGCAAGAATTCATTTATAACCACAGAAGCAAGCCATTTGTGCCTGCATTAATGCAGTTTGACAGAACTTTTACTGCCACAGAATTCTAGGATTTGTAGTTTGTTGTGGCACCAGAGCTCTCTGGCAAAGAAGGGTAAATATCTCACAGAACTATAAATCCCAGAATTCCACAGCACTGAGTGGTGTCAAATTGCATTAATTTTGCAATGCAGATGCAGCCGGAATGAGAGGGAAGGAAGCTTGGATGGACTAAAGACTCATGTGAACTCCCGATATCACCAGATAGGCAAGTTGGCCTGATCTGGTTTTAACTTGGGCTCAGATCTTTGGATCAGGTGTTCAGGGTGCTGTTGTTGCAGTAGTGGTGTACCTTCAAGTAGTTTCTGACTTATGGCAAATCTATCATGGGATTTTCTTGCCAAGTTTTTTCGGGGGGGGGGGGGGTGCCATTCCCATCCTCTGAGATCACCTAAGGCTATCCAGTGGGTTTACATGGCTGAGCTGAGATTCAAACCCTGGTCTCCAGAATCATAGTCGAACACTTAAACCACTACACCATGCAGGGAGGTACTTTGGTTTTATGAGTCCAATTCTGAGCTTGACTGGAAAGTTTGCTTTATTATTAGCACAGGCAAGCCTCCAATTCTGTTCTAAGAACCTCAGGAATTCTGTATCCAGAATGTTATACAAAGAAAAGCATCCTTCTGTGAATAAATTATACACATCAAGTGTATTTGTGAATTTCTTTTCATTTTGCATTCATTACCTCTGCTAATACCATCTCAAATGTACTCAGTCTTATTTTACTCCCAAAGCTAGTCAGTCCTGGTTACTACTTGGATGGAAGACAAGCAGGTAGTACCAGGGATCTCCAGATAAGGCTCAGAACGTTTCCAGCCTGAGAATTTGGGAAGCCACTACTAGTTAGAGTTGACAATATTGGGCTACGTAGTCTGGTTTAGGGCACATCCAAACTACTGTAAAGTCCCAGTTCTTTCTGACTTTGTTAAAATAAACTGGCTTGTGAAGCTGGTATAAAAAAATCTCTGCTCATACCTGGATCTGACAGAATACATTCTGGTATAAACAAAATTCATATTGATCTCCAAAATAAATTTAAAAAAAAAGAACAGGAACAAAATCTGGGACTTTCTGGCCTTTTTAATCAATCTGGATGCACTCTCAGTATAAGACAACTTCTTCTGTTCCTAGTAGGGACGGGGGCAAATAGTACAATTATGTTTCCACCTCTCAATTGAAGCCAATCACCCCAATGTTTTTGTGATTTCATAACAAATTGTCTGCATATATTTAAACATAACCTTATAGCCAAAGGGAGTAACATTCTCTTTGAAAAAAATAAATAAATCTGCAATTCTACAGCTCCCAGAATCCCCAATGGCCACGACCCTTTGGGGTATTTTAAGATATACTCAAAAATAATAACTTTGTCAAGCTCTGCTTTCTTTACAAATGTTTGTTTGTTCACTTTATATCTTGCCTTTCTCCTGATATGAAATCATGGTAGCTTAATGAGCAAGTTAAAACAAAATACAACTAAAAACCCAATGCCATAGTTTTAAAATACACCACACACACACACACACACACACACACTAGCTATAATGTTAAAACATGTTTAATTTTTTAAAAATTGTATAATAATTTAAAAATCAAGATATAAATGCAACACACCCACACCATTAAAGAAACACTTCTGCACAATCGATGAATTGCTGAATCCCTATTTTAATAGTGAGATCTTTATCTCCTGGCAAAAAGAAAGGGGGCCAAGTCAGCCTTCTTTATTCCATGCTTTAGGAGCAGCCATCAAGAAGGCCCTCTCAGATGTTCTCTTCAGGCGAGCCTATGCCAATGTTGGAACTGTGAGAAAGATACCCCTTGAAGAGATTTAGACTTGAACAGGATGTACAAGGAGATATGATCTTTCAGACAGTTTAGGATTCAGTCACAAGACTACAGAATACACACAGATATTCTACTGTAAACATCCATGGGTAGTCATGTTGGCCATATAGGAAATTCAATAACATCAAAAATCCACCAAACAGTGATATCTTTATTGGGCCAACCTAAATGCACAATATACATGTTACAAGCTTTTGAAACTCCACTGGCTTCTTCATCAGGTAAGGTGTTAAAAACTGTACAGGAGAAACATAAAATAAAATGCAGACCTATTACTAACATCCTCAATTTTTTTTCTCCTGCATACTTTTTAAAAGTTGGAATCATACAAGCCATTGTATTCCCTAACAAAAGAAAGAATCATACAAGCCACTTTATTCCCTGTTACCAAATATGGATGTGAGAGCTGGACAGTTAAAAATTGAGACAGGAAGAAAATGAATTAATTTGAGATGTGATGCTGGAGAAGAATGCTGAGGATCCCGTGAAAAGACAAAAAGACAAATAAATGGGTCCTAGAGCAGATCAAGCCATCTCTCTGGAAGCCAAGATGACAAAACTGAGGCTGTCGTACTTTGGA
The DNA here is from genome assembly GCF_019175285.1 of Sceloporus undulatus. Taxonomy (NCBI): domain Eukaryota; kingdom Metazoa; phylum Chordata; class Lepidosauria; order Squamata; family Phrynosomatidae; genus Sceloporus; species Sceloporus undulatus. The sequence continues at coordinate 23,602,050 of NC_056526.1, read as the reverse complement.
AACATCATGGGAAGGCACGACTCACTGGAAAAAAACAATAATGCTAGGAAAGGTGGAGGGAAGTAGAAAGAGAAGAAGGCCACATGCTAAATGGATGGACTGTATTACGGAGGTCACAGATATGAATGTGCAGGACCTAGCCACAGTAGTGGAGGACAGGGGGTCTTGGAGCTATCTCCTCCACAGGGTTGCCATGAGTCGAGATCAACTCAAGAACAGTTAACAACAACAACAAATATATTTTAATACCTTGCCTGATAAAGAAGCCAGTGAGCTCCGAAAGCTTGCAACATGTATATTGTGAGTTTTGGTTGATCCAATAAAGGTATCACTGTTTGGTGGATTTTTGATATTGATAGATTCTACTGTAGTTTAAGATGGCAAAAAGCAAATTACTTTGGTTTTGACACTCTTCTCAAGAGCAGCTATGGGGAGAGGATGCAGGGTAGGATAATTGTCATTACATATCTAATTCTGGATGAAAAGGTGAGGCTTGAAAATGAACACTAAGCCACTTTCTGGGGAAAACATATTCCTAGTTCCACAGCCAATGGTAAGAAGCATGACACATCAAGGGTCTTGCAGTGACAGAAAGCAAATGGAAGCCTAAGAAATTCTAGTGGGTGATTCTGAATCCATTTAAATTGACTGATCAATAAATCAGAATTAGAGTGCTACCTTTCTGAGAAGTCTGCATTTGGGGACATACAGTTCTAGAACACATACTGAGAACCACAATTCATACAAGTTAAAGCCAACTGCACTGTGTATGTGTGTGTGTATACAGATCTTTCAAAAACTGGAGTCTGCTCTTCAGTTCTTCCAAGAGGATGAAAGAGAGGGAGAACTGTCATTTCAGAAACTGTAATGTCAGTGTTGGAGGTTTGTACACATAACATTGTGTATATATCTTTTTAAACTTCTAAGCTATGGAAGAATGAGAAAGCTTTGAAGTCTATGGCTTACAGAGGCCTGTTAAAATCAGAATTGTGTCCTTAATCAATTACGTTATTTATTTCAAATCTGAGAGCTTTCAATTGGTGAAAATAAATCGAGCAAAGCTCAAGAAGGTTCCTTTTAAAGGCCACTGAAGGAAGCATAAGACAGACGTTTATTAAATTCTATGTCAGTAATCATTTACAGAACAGAAAGCTCTCTTCAGTTTTTAAGAACAATTTTCTTCCCAAGAACCCAGGTTCATTTTTGCCCTCTGGTTGATTTAGTTATATGGTTCATGAAACCTGCAAAGGTCCCATCCCAGAGTATAGGATTTTAAATCATATGAAGGTGTTTTTTTTATGGAGTAGGTGTGTTTTAGTCATGCTTTTAACATTTCTATATTTTTACAAAATTTAAACTGTTTTTATATGATTTTAATTGTTTTTGATTCTACTGTAATTAAAAAAATATATTTTTAACTGTGAGCAAACTCAGGTCCTTGCTGGGAGAAAGGCAGCATACAAATGAAATAAATACAAATAAATAAATAAATAGGGACTTAAGTTAAATCAGGAACAACTCACTCTGGAACCCACTCAGCCTCTCTGCCTACCCACTGGCCAGCTAACTTGTCATGATTCACTCACCGCAAGTGTGATAACAATTTCAAGCTCTTCCTCTGCAATGCTAGAAATATGGAAAATGCAGGAAAATTGCAAGGTAGGCAGAATTAATGCTTTCATTTTGTCTTCCCCATTAGCTGAGCCATCAAGACCGCCATCCAATTTGGTTTTCTTTCTTCCTATAACCCCCACTCCCTTGAAGAAAAATTGTTCCCTTTCACTGAATATATCAAGAATGTAATGCACCACCAATGTCCCGTTCAAGATCCTGACTGGATGCTTCCTTAAGAGGCAAGGGTATCTCTCAGTATGTATAACTGAGTAGACTGATATTTGTTAATTTTCATTTTAAATAAATACTGAAAGAAGACTAGGAGAATGAGATACACATACCTTATGGAGATAGTCTATAAAAAATAGGAGGACTCAGTGCATCCCAACTGAATTTTGAGATAGCTAGCTAGCTTCCTTTCTTCCTTCCTTTCTTTGAATGCAGGGCAGACTGGAGGAATAATTTTTAAAGGAAGGACTTTATTTTATCTCCTTCATCATTGTTCTTTGTGTCACATAGTTCTGCTCTTCTGCTCTTCTCCTTCCCTCCTCTCACTCATCTCTCCTCAGGTGGTAGTGCAACACTACACCACACAACAAGTATGGCATCCATGCTCATATTTCTGTAAATCTTTGCCCAAGGCAGTTTCCCTTGAAGACACACTGGCTACATGACTTCTAGCCATGTTCAACAGCATCAGACATTCACGTGGATGCTGGCAGTCACTCATTTCTTGATCTCAGAATATGTGTCTATCTCTGTCTTCTTCTCTCTGTATATATAAGATGTGTGTCCTGCTCCTCCTGCCCCAAACAGAAATATCATGACAGTTTGCTTTCAGTGTCTTCAGAACTTCTACACATTTTTCTCTTAAATAGTGAGGTCCAAATCTGGCTATTTCATTTTCACCCACATTCATTTTTTTTTTTAAAAGAAGGACAACACCATTTTAATTCTGATGGAGTTTGGGAATTTAGGTAAGCAGCTGTTTTTTGTTTTGTCTTTTGTTGTTATTTTAAGTGGCAAATGAAATTTGCAATTTTCCATGCTGGAGAAATTTAGTAAGTATAGAGATTCACAGCATGAGTAAGGCCACCTTTTCTCTGCTTGCCATGCAGCTGTAAAGGATGAGGACACTCTCCGAAGAAAGGGTTTGCAACACTTATTCAGCACCAATAACATATAGGAATTCAATGCCCAGTTTTTAAGAGCACCCTGCCCAGATAGGACTTGAGGCTCATAGTAGGAACATAGGAGGACACTTTTCCTGTAGCTTCATAGGGTGCATCAACATTGCAGAAGCAATTGAACACAGTTTAACTGCAATGACTCAATGCTATGGAAATCTGGGACTATTAGTTTTGGGAGATATTTACCCTTACCTGTCAGAGAGCTCTTGTGCCTCACCAAACTACAAACTCTAGAACACCATACCATTGAGCCATGGAAGTTGACGTGTTGTCAAAGTGCTTTATTTCTGCAGTGTGGCAGCAGCCCCCAGATATGCCACATAGACACATTGAGACTGAGATCCATGGTTTTGCACATGCAGTTCCATGTCCTCTCCCTAGGAAGCCCTGAAAGAGGCCCTTGATGCTATCACTTACTCATGGAAAGGGAAGGCAGGGGTTGATTTGGGCCATAGAGAAGCAGCTCGTCTCAGCTCAGGGAAGGAATGAAGTGCACTTGCAAATGGAGTGCACCCACCATTTCCTTCCCTCAAGAGCCCAGAGCAGCTGGATCTTTATGGTCTAAATCACTTTGCCTTCCTCTCTCTCCTCACCAGTAAACATCAGGTGGCCCTCCTGTGGGTTCAACAGCTAGTGGGCAGTGGGAAGTTTTGGGATGGAGCCCAACTGCAAAATACCTTTCTCCATCGCATCCATAAAAGGGACTTATGTGATTGTATGTTGCCCTCTCACACACAAAAGTAACTAACAGGATGCCAACCTGTAAGTGTTACTGTCTCACACTTTTATTTTTTAAATCTCCAGTTGAGATTTCTATGAAGAAATGCATGCATTTGGGTGGGTGGGAAATGAACCAAACTAAATTCTCACCCCTCCCCGCTTTTAAGGTCAGCCTCTAAATTCATCTGGAATTTCACACCATGTGAAATTTGGCAGCAGGGAGCAGGCGTTTCTGAATGATAGCAACCTGGACTAAGGGAGCTGCTGCAAGGCATGTGACTGGCTCACCCTCAGCAAGTGCCTGAATAGTTTATCAAATATCAGCATATTTAATAAAAACAATTCCTCCCAGGAAAAAAAAAAGATCATGGGAATAATCCCTACTAAGCAAAAATTACTTTATTTTAAACGATATCACCCAAAATCTATTGTCCATACTGGCTGAGGGATTCTTGAAGCTGCAGTGCAAAAAATATAATTCTGCCAAGGTCTCGCGTGAACTAATGCTGAAGGAATGATGGGAACTAGCACTCCATCGTCACTGCCCTTATCATTCTGATCTTATGCCAATCAGAAGGTCAAATGCAAATCTGTTTGCATGGCAACTGCTGCCATTCCCACTTGGGAACTGCCTTGCCTTTATGCACTGTGTAATTTCTTTGGTTTTCCCAGGGTGATTGAGACCATAAAAATGCTTAAGAATTTACAGAAAAGAAAGATGGATTATTTGCATCATTACAGAGGATGTGGCAGGAATATTTACACCCTCCATCACCCCTACTCCTTTTAAAAATATACTCACTGAAAGCTACTGAGGTGTCAAAGAGGAGGTGATAGAAAAAAATCTGGGAAACTAAACAAACAGCCATGTCACAAGTACTGGGTAGGGCAGCCAAGAATGCTGAAGGAATTCAGCAATGAAGTGGTGGAGGCTGATAAGAAAACTGTGCTGTCTGGTGGGGAACAGATACTTCACCACTGGGCTTTATGGAAGAAATCATTGTGGATTGCTTGAAGAAATGGCCCTGGAGAACCAGGGATCCAAGGTGGTATCTGGAACAAAGTGCTGCAACATGAAATGCTTCACCTCTGTGTTCCATCCAGAAAGCTATGCCTTTTGGGTACTCTTTGCTCCCTGTCTAAGTGGGTTTTTCATATCCTTCTCATTTTAATAGCTTACATTCTACTGAGCATGTTTAGTCCATATCAAGATGTCTTGTGATTTTTTTCCATAGAAGTTGTTTCTGTTTTGTTTGCTCTTCTGCAAACCTTGGGTTTCTCCCTAGATCTACTGCAAACTTCAGCTAGAATGCCAATTGGACCATTTGGCTACTGTCCATTACTGGTAACCACATTGGCCCTGTCTGCAAAGACCAAATAAAACAGCCTTCCTTGACCTCTCAGTGGGAGTCTGGATGATGCAGGGCTGAATCCCTGAGTCTGCCGCAAATAATCCAGACAAAGACTGAGGCATTCAGCACCAAACTCAGGGTATACCCCTCTTACCATGGATTTTAAGAAATCTCCAGTTGCTCCAGAGCTTCCTGAAAGATCCAGAGCTCTCTGTTCTGACACCAGACAGCTGTGAGGCTGTATATGTTGTTCTGACCTCAGAAACAAGTGAATTGCCTCTATCTGGCACTGGCACGAAGGACTAAGGTAATGGGGGGGGGGGGGAGAGACTAAGGAAGCTCTTGAGATGTCCTCAGAATATCCTGGCCAGTGCAGACTGCAACATTAAGAATCTACTACAAATCAGTTTACTGTTTACATACATGCTGTTCAAACATCTATTCTTATTTTTGAAACAGTTCTAACATGCCCTTCATCCTTTCATATAACATGGTGGCGCACCAGATAAAATAATTTGATTATGATAAAAATGGTGGTTGGCATCCTGTTAGATGTAGTGATTCCCTATTAGATGTAGTGATTTGGTCTTCCAGGTGTTTTGGACTTCAGTCCCCAGAAGCCCCGGCCTCCTTGGTCAATGGTCAGCAATTCTGAGAGATGAAGTGCAAAACATGTGGAGGACCAAAGTTTGAGAACCACTGTCAAAGTACAATAAAAAAGAAAAAAAGAAATGACTTACAACCTTGTAACTGTTTTTTAATTGCATTTACTACTGTGTCACCATTACCCTGACTGCAAATGCCTCTAAAGCCCACCTTAAAATCCAGACACCTATATTGAGTGAAGGAGTTCTGCTGTGTTGGTGAATGAAGGACTGAAGGCTTATGCATCCAGCTCTCTCCTGCCAACAAGCTGTGGTATGGAGAGTAGTTGGAACAGGAGGACCCCTCAGGTACTTTCTTCTGCTCATTGCTCTGCAGCTCGCTGTCCGCATCCCCACCCCCTGACACAGTTTGCTACCATTAGAGTTAACTCTTTAAAAATTACTTGTCTAACAAAGTCTTCTTTTTACCACACAAAAGCAGGCCGTGAGTTATATTTTGGCTAGAGACAGGCTTGAGGCTTCAAGAAAGCCTTTTGTATTCTGAAGTAGAAAATCAAGTTTTACTGTTCTGTTTTTATGGTTTTTCTTGTTCCCTGCAAGCCCTGCACTATTGACAAGTCTGTGTGGATAGTCTAGATATTCTTCCTAACAGACCAGCTGAAGATAACATATAGACTTATAATTCCAACACCATCACTTTTCTGCTCCTTTGCCCAATGATTTTCACAGATCTTTGCCTAACAGAGAAACATTTATTCTGGAAGTAGGCACCAAGATTTTTTGTGCACCTCAGATGAGCCTAACAAACGTATTAGCACAATATCGATTTTGGAATTCATTTTATGGTCAACACAGTCACTCCTGCTTATGTATGCCTTTACTTTTTTGTCTCTCAAAAGTAACTAATCACTGCATGCTGGTTAGTTGATGAAGCAGCACAAATCACAGCACAAACCAGGATGTGTAACTTGCCATGTCCCCCCTTCATAATTCAGTCAAACTACACCCCTGTAACTATCAAGCCAATTAAAAAGAAATTTATGTAAATTATCCTAAATACCCTAAAGCACCAGACCCAATCTAATAAGCAGAGTCAACCCTGGTTAATACTTCGATGGGAGGCCACTAGTGAATTCCAGGCTATATTTCAGATGAAGGAAGTTCCACAACCACCTCTGAGTATTCCTTGCCTAAGAAAACCCTATGAAATTCATCAAGTTGCCATAAGTTGACAGGTGACTTGAACACACACGAGTTACATTGATAAAGGCTTGAACCTTTCCCCATTAAGTTACAGTCATGATATAACACAATTCTACTTTGGTATTAGGAAATTGGAATGGAATGCAAATAACTCATTATTTGTAACTTGCTATATGTAGCTTCTGCATGCAACTACCTTTACTCAACTGTAAGTTGACCTCATGTATAAGTTGAGGGCAGGTTTTTGGGCCAAAATTGTGAATTTAGATATGACTTGTGGTTAAGTTGAGAGTAAAACTTAGGAGTATGTAGCAAAGGATGCAAAGGATGAAGCAAAGAAAAACAGTACCAGAAAACCTACAAAATTCCAGCAGGCATAACTGTTTGTGCTCATACTAAAGGCTTCATGGATGGGAGAATATAAAGGGGGAGTGAGTGATTCCAGAACGGATGACACTCTTGGAATGGTTTCTTTTTTAAATAAGAATTAAAGTAGAGTAGATACTTACATTGACCCGTGGATAAGTCGACTCAGGTTTTTGGAGTCAATTTTTTGACTAAAATTTCAAGACTTATACATGAGTATATACAGTATATGGAATTCCACTTCTCAGGGGTTCTGCAGACAGGTTCTTAAAAACAGTGTTCTGATAAGAGGAAGACACCTGTCTGATGCCAGCACAGAAAATGATCTAAATGATTCCCCTGCCTGGATCTATTTGATCCCTTCCTGCCCCATAGCAAATGTTTAGGAAGAGACAAAAACAAGCCTTTTTAATGTTCATTGAACAAAAGAAATATGGACCTATTCATTTCCTCTCTCCATCCCTCAGGCAATGGGTTGAAAATAAACACTAACTCTCTTAGTTTTTGTGGGTTTTTCAAGCTATGTGGCTGTGTTCTGGAGGAATTTATTCCTGATGTTTCACCTGCATCTGTGGCTGGCATATTTAGAGGTTGGTGGCATGGAAGTGAGTGTTTCTGGTTTTTAAGAAAAAGAAACTAAGTGACGGGACAGGCCCCCTGCAGACATCTTGTCTAGGGACGATTCAAACCTATGAGTACCTCTGAATGTAATTACTGTATTTATTGCATGACTATCATGTCTTTCTTTCCATGTCTCCCTGAATTTAAGGTTCCCATTTAGTTTCAAGTGGTGCAAAATATAGAATCATCAAATTAAACAATCCCTTTTGCTACTGTTTAAGAAAGCTAGAAGGGGTTAACTAGTTTGGTTAACCAGGAGAATAAGACAGTAAGGTTCGTGAGTTTCATTAAGAACCATTTGCCCATCTCCATTTAGCCAATCTGAGGACTAAAAAACATGATGTACTTAAATTTATGGAAGCCAGTGTGGCATAAATGGAGATTTGTCAACCAGTCCTGGATGGGGTCACACTTCCCCTAAAGGACAAAGTTTGCAGTTTGGAAGTGCTCCTGGACTCGTCTCTACAGTTGTCATCTCATGTGGAGGTGGTGGCCAGGAGTGCTTCGTATCAACTTTGATTGATACGCCAACTGTGCCCCTACCTGGCCCAGAGGGACTTTGAAACAGTAGTACATGCTCTGGGAACCTCTAGCTTAGACTTCTGTAATGCACTCTACATGGGGCTTCCTTTGTACCATGTTTGGAAGCTTCAATTGATCCAAAATGCTGCAGCCAGATTGGTCACAGAAACATCTAGATCAGACCATATCACTCCAATATTAAAATCTTTATATTGGCTGTCGATCAGCTTCCAGGTGCAATACAAATTGTTGGTCATTAACTTTAAAGCCCTACATGAATTGGGTCTGAGTTACTTAAGGGAACGCCTCTTCCTACACAATCCACTCCGTACTCTTAGAATATCAGGGAAGAAACTACTGGAATACACAAAAAGCAGATAAGTTACAACTTCCCATAAAGCTTTCACAGCTGCAGCCCCTGAACTATGGAACAACTTGCCGGAAGAGATCCACCTTCCACTGGAAGCCTTTAAGAAGGCACTTAAGACGGATCTCTTCTGGCGGGCCTATCCATTTGATCTGCTATAATTGATCCTAAAGAACACCCCCACTTCCGATTCAATAGTATGGGAACAGACGATGGTTGGAAATTAAATGATTGGTAGCAGTATTGCTGATCATTTTATTGTTTGTATTTTTGAATTTTTTGTTGAATTTTTTGCTATAATCCTGCCTCAATCCACAGGGAGAGGCGGGAAATATAAACAAAATTCATCATCATCATCATCATCATCATCATGGTTTGAACCCTGGACCCTGGAGAACAGGATTTGAATCTTGGCTCTGCCATATAAACCTACTGGGTGACATTGGACAAGTCACACTCCCTCAGCCTCAGAAGATGGCAATGGCAAGCCCCCTCTGAAGAAACTTGCCAAAAAAATTCCATGACAGGTTGGCCTTGGGGTTGCCATAAGTTGGAAATGACTTGAAACACACAGCAACAAACTTAATTTTATACTGAGATTGTACTGCCAGCTTTCTTTCTTTCCTAGTGATTTACCATATCACTTTAGATATGGAAATGGACAAAATGGCAGACCTTGATCACATGTTGGGTAATTCATTAATATGCCAAATAAATAATTACTATAGGACAATATATATAAGTAGATGTCTACCTCGGAACAGAAAAGCGTGAATCCACAAGAACCACAGAAATGGGAGGCAAGTATGGAATTCCACTGAAGGAATAAGAGAAGCCAGTTCAGGAATCCATGTGTTCCCCTGAAGACAACCCAATCTGCTAAAAACATTTGAGTGGCCTGCCTGCATCACACATATTAAAGTAGTAGTTCTTAAAAGACAACCTGAGATTATGATAAAAATCAAGGAAAGTGTTGGAAAATGACAGATCTCTTGAATGTTCTGGTGTAAACTTCAGCCTAAGCAGTAGATGTGGAGGGTGATGAATAGAGCCAACAAAAGTTCTAGAAGCATTTAGGAAAGGGACAAGGAATTCTACACAGGAAGTTATCAATGGCCCTACATTACTGTAATGTGTTGATGAAGATAAAAGAAAATGAATCAAATGGAAGGACTCTGTAAATATTATAAATGAATGCATGTGGAATATGGAAAAGGATCCACAAAAACCTCCTGGTTTGGCTCTCTTCCGTACTCTATGTAATTCAGGCAGAACTTCTGAAAGGGTGAGGGCATACAAAAAGAGTGAATTCATGACCGGGTATGGCTTGGACACCATTCTTTCTGAAGTTAAATACAAGTTCCACTGATTCAATGGCTACAGGTCTACTGTAGAAGGGACCAAGATCATGACACAGGATTTTGTGTACATACACACACACACAAAACAAACACAACAGCATAATAGCACAACAGGCAAGCAGCCCCAGTCTTTGGCTAAATTTCATCCTTGGGGAGGGGGGCATCATTTGTCACTTTTCATCATCTTTCTTTCCCCCCGACCTCCTCCCCCCATCAATATATATAAATAGTTGTACACTCCAAAATAGGAGGGAGAGAACCCACAAGAACCACATATTTTTTTTAAAAAAGGAAAAAAAATGTAATACACTTGCACAGTAGGAGATACACTGTTGGAGTATGTAGGCTGGACAGGGAGATAGATTTCCAACTGCTGACTTCTGAAAATCACTGGATGAGCATCCCCTACATGTTTACACATTAAAGAAGCAAACAGGGAAGGGAGAAAGAAACTAATATGGTAAAGAAAAATAATTAGTTCAATAATGGAGGCTGTATAGCCAAAAGACATTACTATGAAGAATATACATAGAGAAGAGAGAGAAACTACTAGTCAAGCAAATGCATTCCTTCTTCACTCAGCTGAACATTACAATAAATACAGAGCTCTGAAATCAAGTTCCAAAGAAGAAAGGATTTTTAACACATTGCTTACATGAAAGTCATGCCATTAAAAAAATATGTCAGTCCAAAAGAATCATAGTTATAATCTGATCCCTTATTGTTATGAAGTCACCTATGTTTGAAAAATCTGGATGGAGTATTACAGGAAGAAGAGGAAAGCGCAACTACCAGGACCTCTGGAGCATCTCAGGGAGGTCATGGAAGATGCCTTCATCATTGCACTCCTAGCTACAGGCCCATAGTGAGATGCTTCTCAGTCATTCTTCACTTTCCACTGACCACTACATGTCTTCATCAGGGGAGGCCACATGAAAAAAGTGGGGTTTCAGAAGTATGTGGCCATTGTGTGAGGCAAGCAGAAAATTCTGACATCTGCAATGACCAAAAAAGGGGGAAAAGAGAGATATGTAGACATATGTTGGACTTGTAGCTTGCACATGTCACTAACGGATGCCATCCATGCATCCATCCAGAATTCTTACTGTGAGTAAACTTAAAGTCATTATTAAATGTTCAGTGAGTAAACTTAAAGCCATTATTAAATGTTCAACCATCTCAAGAATAAGATAAATGGCAAAGTATGAGACAAATGGATGAATAATCATGTTGATATTACAGTGTTATATAACTCACTAGATCATTTTTGTTTGCAATATCATATTCTGTGTTTGTTACAATGTGTTCCAGAATAGGTCATGAGAATTATGAGCTGCATTGGACAGGAAAGAGAAGAGCCCCCAAAAGCAAAGAAGGAATATGACACAGCCTGAAAAGGTGAAGGAGGAGGATTGGGAACTTGATGCAAGTAAAAGCAAAGCAGAGGAAACACACTTAATCTTTTCTTCTTCTTAACACACACAAACACACACACAATAATATCATAACAATAAAAAAACTGAAAGGCAAAATTTTAATGTGGTTGTGTGTGTGTGTGTGTATATATATATATAAATGTATTTTTCTTGTCGGTGACATATAATTCAGATGTTGAACTCAAGGTTATAAAGGCTTGCTAAGGCCAAGAGATTAGCAGGCTTCAAAGTAGGATTAGTTATGTATATGGATAATGAAAATGTTCACAACTGTGTTAGGAAAAAAAAGTATGTATGTTTTGCTCCTCCTCTCTAATCAAATGGGATGAATGGCACAAGTGTGTGCCTGTGTGTGAAAGAGAGAGATCCTACATGCATTTCCCAAGCTTGGAAGACCTTGTTTAGTCTTTCCATCAGTGAAAATGAATACAGATGATACATGCAATTAAGCAGAGAGTGTATGCCACAAATGAGGCCTGTAGGCCATTTGGACCTGGATACTTAAAAGCATCCATGATGGGAATTAATTTAAAAAAACAACAACAACCCTTAATTTCCTCAGCCTCAGTTTTTGGACATCCATTTTAGATTTGTAGCTTGTTATGACCAATTATATTTTGCAGAGCTTAGAAAGTTACAATTAAAAAGTAATGATTTCCAGTCCTAGCCCACACAAAGCTAGTTACCATTATAGCCATTTTTAAAAAAAGTAACATAGGGTTGTTTTGTTATTCATATGTCACTTTTAGTTTTACTTAAATTTTATTCTAACATTTTATTCAAATATTACTTTTAGTTCACTTTTATTTTAACCTGAGATCCAGAGGGTGCTGACTTATGGTCTAAAACACACACAAATAGTGAAACCACACACCTGTAACTATAAAAAGAACTGCTCTACCACTTTTTTGATTACATCGACTAAAGTAGCTATCTCTCTGAAAACTGCAAAGCAAGTGGAGTTCTTCCTCATTATATTTGAGGCCTCACTAGGTTTGGAGGTCACTGGTTACAAACCTCAGTTTGAAAGTCACTGGCTATAAGTAACTAGTTACTCACAATTAATTCCCTATTGAAAAATGAGGCATAATGTAATTTTAGAAAAGCAAATCAGTTATGAGTAACTAGTTATTTGCAACATAGGTCTTCCAGACTTTGAAGTTCTGTTATTCAACAGTCCAGTGTGAACCCTACAAGAGATGCTAATCATGGCTGGAATGTCCAGACGTTTATTTGTTTCATTTTTTTCATCTGCCTAAAGGCATATGAGCATAACACAATTAAACAAAAATGTAACACACAATTTTAAAAACCATCAAAGAACAGCATTAAAGGAATACAAGAACAACAACAGAGGGGAGAATGACTTAATTGCACTCACAATGGGGGAAGCAATAAAATCTTCAAGATGGGATGTACAAAGTAATCAACAGAACTAATTAAAAGTTTGAGGAAAATAAAAATTTTATATCCTGCTCTGTATGTCTGCAAGGGTAGGTTAAAGTAAATTCTCCTTCCGGAGAAAAGTGGTACAACTCCCACCATACTCAGCAAGCATCATGGCAGTTGTGGTCTCACACTTCTGGAGGGCATTTAAACAACTTTTAATCTCTAGAGGTAATATACCACACAAGATGTCAGAGATATGAGGGTTTAAACCATATCCAGGTTACATCCTTGCCTTGTCTTGGCATAGATATGTGAGGAAGTAAAGTACTGCAAACTGGAACCATACCATTTCACATTGCGAATTGTACCGTACAACTACATGCTACCCATGTGATATTGTGGGCCAACCTGTGAGATCCCAGCTTATGGTCCTTATGAGATATACACCTCATATCCCACTGTTTGATTCCAGGACCCTCCATGGATACCAAATCCATGGGTGATCAAGTCCCATTATAAAGAATGGTGTAATAAAATGGTGTCCCTTATATTAAATGGAGAGCCAGAAGTAGTGTAGTGATTTTATCATTGCCCCTCAACTCTGGAGACCAGGGTTTAAATCTCCTCTTAAGCATAAAAAAAGGAAGTAGACTGAAGTCTACAAAAGCTCATGCTGCTAACTTCTTTATTTCAGTTAGTCTCAAAGGTGCTAAAAGATCTTTCTGCATACTGGGTCTTCAGAGTCACCATACATTAAAATGACTTGAGGCACACAACAACAAAACAACAATATAGAAAATGGCAAGTTCAAGGATTGCTTTTTAATTTTTTTCGTTGAATATTGTCAAGCCATAGGGTTGAATCCAGAGATGCAGAATCTGTGGATATAGAGATTCATGTGTTTGGGCAGGGACGTAGCCGGGGGGGGGGGGGTCTGGGGGGGCGGGCCCCCCCCCCCCCCCTCCCAAGCCTGGGGGTGTGTGCTGCTGCGCCGCCGCACTCAAGCCCCATTATAATGGTGGCACTTAGTCTGGACCCCCCCCCCCTTCCTAAAATCCTAGCTACGTCCCTGGTTTGGGTAGCACAGCATTCCAAAGAACTGGATCATAATGCATTTTCAAATGACTAATGAACAACAAGCAGACATATTTCATGCTAACAGTGGCAAGAATGCGTGAGGTTTTGGAATCATCTCAAGTAGTTACTGAAACAAGTTGAAATGCACCTAATATATCATCAAGAAAGCAAGTTGTTAGTTTGCAAGAACATTACAGGAAGTTGTTCTCTGTGTTTGTTCAATAACTTTTGGAAGGCCCTTCACATTCTTCAGCTTCCTCAACTTTCCTAATCCCACTACCACCTATCTGAAGCCATAAACTAGTTTTGTTATACAGTGGTGCCTCGGGTTACGAAATTAATTCGTTCCGTGGCACCGTTCGTAACCCGAAAAGCCTTCGTAAGCCGAATTGCCATAGGCGCTAATGGGGAAAAGCCGCGATTCCGTGCGAAAAAGCCGAAAAAAGCACCAAAAGTTTTTTCGTAACCCGAAAAAACATTCGTAACCCGGAACAATGTTTTCCTATGGGATTTTTTCGTATCCCGAAAATTTCGTAACCTGGGTATTTCGTATCCCGAGGTACCACTGTAGTGCTAATGAACTCACATAGCAGTGACATATGAACTCCCAGATACTTAGTCAAGTTCTTACAGTTCCAATAATGTGTCAAGGACCTCTCTAAAGAGCCATGGGTGGTCCTACTTTTTCAGTTTATGACAGGGGTGACTCATGTGTCACTGTACAGATATCATTAGATTGCAATCTCACAATCCTTTACCATTGGTTTTACTAGCTAGGGTTGAAAGAAGTTGCTGTTCAACAAAATCTGGAAAGGTGCACAGTCTCCAACCTTGACTTTGAATTTTGTTGGGACTGGAAGACTTACTGCCTATTGGTCTCCAAATCTGGGGATCAAAGCTGAATTGAATGAGCTGAGGACAGAATTAGTACCTTCCTCATCTTCTGGATACTTTAGCTGTCTAATAACTTCCTTGTCTTCTGGCTACTTTGTCTACCCTAAACAGACAAGTGCCTTCTCTGCAAAATTGACTACTTTTTTGTCTTTCTGGTGGTGGCTTTTCAGCCCTACTCCCACCTTTAAGGACAGAGGAAGACATGAGGAACTTCTATGGGACTACAATCTGACTTCTTCAAAGGAAAGTAGAATACTGCTTTACACAGCAGTCCTACCTCTCAGACTACTTGCTGACCCAGGACAGTAGAGGAACAAGTAGTCATCTTTAGGATGGAGTAGGATATGGAAGAGGGCTGTTTCCAATTGTCTGAGGAAGTGCTTTTAAAAAAACCTGTACAGCTTCATCACTAGAGATGGCTTGTGATTTATATGGTTGAACTGAAAGCTTTCCATGGGAGTAGAATTCAGACATAGTCATGTTAGTTTGGAATATCAGTATGTAAAAGGGAATTTGTAGCACTTTTGAGACTATGACCCCTTTGTATGGTTTTTAAGTTTTGGTCACAGATGTCAGGTAGAATCCACACTCATTCGGGTTATTTAAGATTTCCTGGGACACTCAGAGAGTGAAGGGTAGTTTGTTTGGTCTATTGCTCATTCCTCGTTGACTTGACAGGTTGCAGAAGTCAAGGACTAGCCTATGAATACTGGAAACTGTAGATCATCTTTCCACTACCAATTGTCTTCTGTATGCTGGGCAATCAATTTCTGACCATTGACTATACTGGATGAAATCCCTGTAAGCCAAAACCATTAAAAAACCAGGGATACTTAGACTATCAGACTAATGTATACTGCCAAGAGAGAGATGGCTTGCTTACTGATGTGGGCAGCAAAAGTGTGTGATCTGTATAAATTATGGAATCTGTGCCCTCAAGCCAGCATGCTATGGCTCAACTTGAGGTTTTGGGATGCTTTCCACACTCTCAGACAGTGGCAGGTTGACTGCACTTGCTCCTTGCTTATTTAAGGGCTTGTTGTAGATCTTTATTTATGAAGGGAAATAAAAAGCTGTGAGTTTTTAGCCCCTAACTGTCATCTTGTGTCTCATTTTAGATGGGGAACAGAATTAGCAGGCAAGATTTCTCCCAGCACAGAAAATAACATGACCTGCATCTTCACTAGTGCCTTGTGGCAGTATTTACTATTTTAATGAGCCATTTTGAGTATAATTTGCAGCAGTGGTGCATACAGGTTTTGGACACAACCTAGATGTGTCTATCCAGGCTTTCCCCACTGCCTCCTCCACAGTTCAGCCTTTCCAACTTTCTGAATGTGCCACATAGAAGATTGGTGAACTTACTAAATGAGGTATAGGCCTGTTACAGACTGCCAAAATAAAGCTGCTTCGGGTCTCTTTGGAGGTATGCTATTTAAATGATGCATGCATCCTAAGAATCCAGAAGCTGCACCAAAAGCTGCACTCCGGTGCTTAGGAATGGAGTGTGGCTTTGGTGCGACCTCCGGAATCTTAGGACCCACGCATCATTTAAATAGCATACCTCCAAAGAGACCCGAAGCAGCTTTATTTTGGCAGTCTGTAACAGGCCATAGTGAACATTTCTTACATACTATACAATTGCCATCCTATGGAATCCTGGGATTTTTAGATTTCTGAGAGATTTAGAGTTCTCTGCCAGGAAGCTCTACTGCCACACCAAACTCTAAATCCCAGTGTTCTACAGAATGTGCCCATGGCATTTAAAGTGGCATCAAAGTATTTTACTTGTGTGCTGTGAAAGATAGCCTCCTGTTCATGGAAGGAAATCTTGGATCCAACACAAAATTTTGATTTTGATGCTGTCATGGTAAATAGCTGCTATAAAAGTAATTTAAAATAGCAACACCAGACAGAACATCCTGAGACCCTAATTCATAGGGGAAATGGCAAAAATTATCAGATGCCTTCAAGACTCAAGAGAAGACATGATGGGTCATTCCTTGAATCTCAGACGGTGTGGGCAGCC
Source organism: Sceloporus undulatus (assembly GCF_019175285.1). Classification (NCBI taxonomy): domain Eukaryota; kingdom Metazoa; phylum Chordata; class Lepidosauria; order Squamata; family Phrynosomatidae; genus Sceloporus; species Sceloporus undulatus. The sequence goes on along the minus strand of NC_056526.1, from coordinate 23,585,304 downwards.
AGTAAAGGGACTTTGAAGAAGAAAGTAGAATATCATTCCCTGAATGACAAACCAGAATGAGCTTCTGAGAAAGGTTATCACTTATTATCTTAATCTTAATTTATTTATTCTACATCAAGGAAGAGGGGTGTTTCCTTAAGAAGGAGCCACTCTCTGAGTGAAGAAATAATATTTTCTCATAGTAAGGTGATGACTCTAGAGGCCAGAAGGAGGTCATTATAGTGGGTGATTCAAATATTAAAAACACAGATAATTTTGTAGAAATTGGACCACTGGATAAGAAGAAGCAAATGGTGTACTAAATTGCCAGCCAGCTCTAGGAATGATTTGCATCTCTCTTTCATGCAAACTGCCATTTCCAGGAAAGGAATCATGTAGTGGGGATAAGAGATGAAGTTCTAGACCATCTCAACAAATTAAAAATTAACAAATCACTAGATGGCATCCACTGTGGAATTCTTAGTGAACCCAGATGTGAAATTGTTGACCGTCTAACAAAAAGAGGTAATTCCTTCCTACAATTGGCCACTTTCCAAGCCATGGATAGAGAAGCCAATGTAACACCAATTTGTAAAAGAAGCATCCAAGGGGACTTGAATATTACAGGCCAGTTAGCATAACATATGTTGTGGGTAAATTGGTGGAAAACATTATTGAAGATAAAAATTACCCAGTATATCAAATAGGGCTGTCTAGCTCTGGCTCTGAGAATAGATCCGCTCCTATTTGGTCCGGGAAAGAGCTGGCTTTCCTAGCCCCATGGCACCTTCAAGGTGCTCTGGTGGTGTGCGACATCTAATGTTATTTTGCTGGAGCATCTTGAAGCCATCCATGTCTGGGCAGCCAGATGTCTTCCAGGTATCATTGCAGTATGTGGTGTGTAAATGCCGCACTTCCAAGATGCCCAGAAGACATCTTTAACAAGCCATCTGTTCCAACCCTAAGACTTCCACTGTTTTTATTGGCTATGCCAACTAAGGCTCATGGGAGCTGCAGCCCAAAAGCATCTGGAGAACCACACGTTGTCCACCCCTGCTACAGAAGGACATATCTCACTGAAAAAGAATTAACATGGATTGCACAATTATCGATTCTGTCACATTGTTCTTTTAGATTTTTCTGAGCATGTGGAGAAGTACTCAGTAGACACTGTGCACAAACACCTCCCCAGAACATTTGACAAATAAAAACTCAGACACATGTAGCAAAACAACATCAGAGTGTGGTGAAGATGGCAGACATTTTCAACAATCTAGGAGAATCATAGAGTTGGAACAGACCACAAGGGCCATCCAGTCCAACCCTCTGCCATGAAGGAACACACAGTCAAAGGACCCCAAACAGATGGCCATCCAGCCTCTCTTTAAAAACCTCAAGAGTAGACTCTACCATTCTCTGAGGCAGCATATTTCACTGTCTGACAGCTCTTACTATCAAGAAGTTCTTCCTGATTTTTAGGCTGAATCTCTTTTCCCTTCATCAGTTTGTTCACTCTCCTCTAGAAACACACACACACACACACAGAGCGCAATCAGATTAGTCTGGCATGACTAGGAGAAGCTACAACAGCTTGCTTTTGCCTGAGTCTACTGGGAAAGGCAAGATCCCACCCTCTTTTCTCCTCTTCCTCCTGAGTTAACTGAATGCAAAGAACTTTTGCACTCTGACCTCAGTTTGCACCACCTGAACTAAGCTGAGGACAAAGGGGAAAGTGCGAGGAGGAGGGAGATACTGGAATATTTTTAAAGTAGCTAGATAGTGAGAATGTAGAGGATTAATTGGGCTTGTTCCTGCCACAATGGGTCAGTTAGAGGGAATGCCTCATGTAGTTACATTTTCATAAGGTTTTTGACAAAGCCCATCACAAAAGACTCCTAAGCAAATTAGCAGTCTGTAATAGTTTCATTATTCCGATAGGAAGGGGAGAGACAGGAGAAAAGTCCCATTGGATGCTTGACATAGAAAGAGTGTAAGATAATTCCAGACTCTAAAACAGGGCTGGGCAAAATTTGGCCTTCAAAATATTGCTGAACCGCAGCTCCCAATATTCCTCACTTTGGCTGTGGATGGAAGCTGCAGTCCAACAATGTCTGGAAACCATCACTTTCCCCACACATGCTCTAATAAATACCCCAAACATAGAAAAGTTTAGTAGCTTGTGATGTGCACAGAGGAAAACAAGTTTTTGGACTCATGTATAAATTAACACTGATTCTTTTATTTCTGCTACTTTGCCCAAGATTTCTAACAGCTATGGCTCTGTCCAAAGATGATGCTCTGCTTTGTTTTACTGTTATCTTAATCCCTGAAAACAGAAACATATGGTTAACATTAACACTTGTGAAGAACCCGCTGTGTATAGAAGTTTTCCCATAAAATTTTGAAGATGAGTAAGATGACATTTAATGCATCCACTAGCCCATCCCCTCTGCTCTTCAGCTGATGTAGATCAGTTGGTGGTGACAGTTGAAAGATCTATCCATGGTGTGCCAAAGTTTTGCAATATCTCATGGAGCCTGACAAGTGTCAGACACTGGAGAGCAACAGTAGAAGATAACGAGTAAAATACTGTCTTCTGTGAGAAGAACCAGAACCATCCTGCATTGGAAATGATTTGAAAGGCCTCAGATCTAAACTTGGCCAGTCAACCATCTTGGAGTATATTTTTATGTGCTTTCCATGAAGTGGTGTCCAAATTACATGAAAGATTATACAGTCAGCCCTCTGTGTCCATGGATTCTTTATCCATGGATTCAAGCACCCACAGCTTGAAAATATTTCAAAAATATATAAATTCCCAAAAGCAAACTATGATTTTACTATTTTATATAAGGGACATCATTTTACTGTGCCACTGAATTTAATGGGACTTGAGCATCCATGGATTTTGTTATCCTTGGGGGATGGTGGTGGTGGTGGTGGTGGTCTTGGAACCAAACCCCAGCAGATACCAAGGGCCCACTGTATTTCCCTATTGAATTTGCCAGAGTTTTCAGATCTTCAAGAAATGTTTTCCCTTGGCCCCACCACCATCACAGGCCTCTCTGGCTATGACACAGTGATGGCTCCCAGGTTGTGGAATTTTATTCCACAGGAGGTTATGCTTATCTTCTCTGCACTCTCCTTTCACTAGAAGGGAAATATTTTAAATAGGTATTTAATTATTACAGTAATAACTTGTAGGGAATCTTTTTATGGGTGGGTGTGTGATGTATTTTAAACATTATTTTGATGCTTTTAAATATTTTTTCACTTCTAATGGTATTTTAATATGATAATCTTTTAAATGGTTTTAATTTATTACCTGGTTTTTAGTTTTATCTTATCGTACCATTTTTGTATGAAAAAATGCAGTGACTTAGCAGTCAAGATGCTGACTCCGATGATCGCAAGGTCAGAAATTTGAAACCCAAGCACCCCATGGTGGTGTGAACTCTTGTCACTAGTCCCAGCTTCTGCAGTTTGAAAGCAATATGAAAGTGTAAGTAGATAAATAGTTACTTCAGTGGAAAGGTAATAATGTTCCATGCAGTCCTACTGGCCACATGACCATGGAGTTGTCTTTGATAATGCTGGCTCCCTCAGCTTAATAATGGAGATGAGCACCACCCCCTACATGACTAGACAGTCTTGTCATAGGGGAAACCTTTACCTTTTTTGTAAGCTGCCTTAGGTCCCATGCCAGGAGAAAGTAGGTACATGAATAAAATAAAATAAATACTTGAACCCATATGCTCCTGGAAATGTATCAAGGAATTCTGAGCTTTCTTCAGGTTCTTAAATACAAAGAAATAGTAAGAGCAGAACCCTTCAACCCCATTATTTTCATTGCTCAGCTCTGCCGACCTCTTCATGTGTCTAGGCATTGTTTTGATCAGTTTATGCCTCTGTCCCAGCCTCTTACATAGTGGTATCTTTCAGAGGTTTTGGATTACAGCACCCATAGGCTCTAGCCAACAGCACCAACATTGAGGCTTTAAGGAATCATATCTGCTCTTTTCTGAACTTCTAGTTCTACACTTTTCTAAGGTTCAGTGACCTATGCTTTTTCCCACTTTCATATAAAATGTTACTAATTCATCTAGTTAAAGAGGAATTCAGAGGGAATTCCAATCCACCAAACAAAGCAATCAAAAAATCCACTCAGCTGCACCAAAAAACAAGCTCTGTGCATGGATGGACATTTGAAGTTATCCACTCTACATGTGGGCTGAAGAACTGGGAAGCCCATTTTACCAAATTTCTCTGGGGAAAACAGAAATGATCCAGTGCTTTCTCAGCCTTATCATTCCAGTAATGCCAGTGTTTTTGATTACTTTTTTTCCTGCTAAAGTGTTTGTTTGCTTGCTTTATTTTGCAAGCACTACAAATGGTGGCAGCAAAAAAGGCCTCCATTTTGCATCTGCAGTTCCTAACCTAGCATCACTTCATTTGGGGGAAATGGTGACTACCACAAACAATGGTGCAGAAAACTTTGGAAGATGGCTTTTTCCCCTAGGGAGGGGGCTCAGGAAAAGAAATCTCAGTTATGTCACCTGAAACATGTCTTCTGAAAAATTTCAGCTCTACTAAAACCTAATACCCATCTGAGTCGTAATTCATTTCCTTCGATATCAAAAGAAATAATTCAAAGGATCATAAGGGAGGGATTATATGGGCTAGTCTTTCTATATCTGCCATAACAGATGTCCACAGCAACAATAGACAGAAATATGGAGTGTTACTTATAGAAGTCAAAAGAAGAAGAAAAATTAAGCTGTTTTGTCTAGTGGGTGGTCTGAGTGATTCAAACAGATTTGAGATAAACTCGCACACTTTCTCATCTTCTGTGTGAAAGTGTGTCATTGGAAGAACTGTTAGCCACCTCAACAGTTATGGCCCTTTTAGAGTGTCAAAAATCCAGCATGAAATTTTCACCAAAAAAGGTTCCAACATGCAAGAAGAAGAAGAAGAGGAGGAGGAGAGGAGGAGGAGGAAAAGAAAGAGGAGGAAAAGACAATAAACTCTTTTATTCTCAGCTAGCAGTAAGATAAATTTTGAAGCAGTGAACACTCAATTTATGTGTATTGTCACTAAACTATGACAATTCACTCTGCAAGTTGTATTTTAGCTTTTGCACTCACTGGCCCAGATATTACCTCACTTCAGCATAGCATAAATATCTGATGGTCAAGTTACATTATCATCTCCTACACTGAACCAATGTGGTTCAATGGTTAATGCACATGGCTGACAATCCATTGCACTATTGCAATGTACAATGCACAAAGGCAATGTATAGAGACGCTTATTCAAATGTTACTCTGTGTACTTTATTGTTCTACTGCATGTAAAACAGTCGGGGATGCTTTGATTGTCGCATGGCAGGGGGTTCGACTGGATGGCCCTTGCGGTCTCTTCCAATTCTACGATTCTATGATTCTATGTGCAACTCTACTAGATACAACCATTGTGCATCATCCAAAAGGATTCCTTGACATGCACAACTTGTACCCATTTATGTCAGTAACTTGATACAGGCCATTGTATGCAGGGTCATCAAAACTTTTAAAATACAGTATATAAATCATATTTCTCACCACACGGCTCTTATTCAGATTGAGATGTAGTGGCCCTTCTTTACTCATGCTCCCTGAGTCAAATATTCTGTCCCATTTCCAGACTATGGTCAGAGGCTTCAGAGTAGGTTTGGGCTGGGGGAGGTTTGGGCTCTTCAGAGGGAGGGAAAGAATATCAAATTCCAAAGTACCCCCCCCCCCCCAAAACAGGATCTGCGTATGCACAATAGAAAACTACATCTGTATAAGTCTCTAACAGCATGTCAACTCTCCTATAAATTTCAGGAGGAGTTGGGGCACAATGGAGGGAAGCTGAATGGGATAATTCTGGTGAACAGAATTCCAAGTTGTGCTGCTGCTCCCTACAATGTGGTCACAGGACTGGTTTCTTTAAGACATACTGACCTAAATATTATTGTTTCATTTAAACTGGAGTAGCTCTATTAAATAATTTGATGAATGGTGAAGCCCACTGATTCAACAGATTTACTGTTGAAAGGACTTTGTAACTACATTCCAAATTCAGAAAACATGCCGGGGTAGCTGTGTTGGTTATTTAGTAAATTCAAACAAAAATCCATCAAACAGTGATATCTTTATTGGCCAGCCGAAATGCACAATATACTTGCTGCAAGCTTTCGAAGCTCTACAGGTTTCTCCATCAGGCAAGATGTTAGATACCAAACAGGAGAAAAATTAGAGATGTTAGTAAGATGCCTGCATTTTGTTTTTTCTATCCTTAGTTAAGATGGTAACGGGAGGGTATCTTTAGCAGGCCAGCCCCTCCTCCTCAGGCCATGCGGCAATTGGGCAAAGTCCAGGAAATTTAAAGTCTATTTATATATCAACAAGGACTCCTCTTTTGCAATCCAATATGTCTCCATTCTTGTGAGGCCACAGGCCTCTTTGTAGGCAGAGGACAATGGATTCCTCAAGAAGTCTCCATGTTCCTGATGAAAAAAACATGCAGGCTTCTTGAGGAATCCATTGCCTTATGAAGAAGCCAGTGGAGCTTCAAAAGATTGCAACAAGTATATTGTGCATTTTGGTTGGCCAATAAAGGTATCACTGTTTGGTGGATTTTTGTTTGAATACACTCCAAAGTAATGCAGTTTGACACCACTTTAACTGTCATTGCTCAATGCTATGACATTCTGGGATTTATAGTTTTGTGAGATTATTTAGCCTTCTCTTTCAGATAATGGAGGCTATCATACTTTGGCCACATAATGAAAAGACATGGATCACTAGAAAAAACAATAATGCTAGGAAAGTTGGAGGGGAAAAGAAGGAAGGGAAGACTGCAAGCCAGATGGATGGACTCAATCAGGGGAGTCACAGGTATGGGTTTGCAGGGACTGAGTAGAGGAGTGGATGATAGAGAATTTTGGAGGTGTTTCATCCACAGGGTCACCATGAGCTGGGGCTGAGTTGATGGCAGCTATCAAAAACAACAATAAAGAAAAAAATAGTTCAGTAGTTGAAGCTGCAAAGACACCTACTACCCAGTAAGTCCATCTGAACTCACAGGGAGTAAATAAATATGCTAAGATTGTGCTATAAATGGAATAGCTTGTCGGGGAAAATAGTTGTAACTCATCATTAGTTATATCACATACATCCCCACACAAAAGTGTGCCCACAGCAAGAGCCCTCAAAGTGTGTTTCACATATAAATAGCAAAGAGTGAGTTATCAGAGGGTGGTATCCTATTTTCCTCATCACACATTATAAAACACAATTCCCACCCCCCACAAAGCAGAATTGCAAGGAAGACTGACAAACAAAAGAATTAGTATGCTTTTATAAGAAGAAAATCTTAGGGGTCCCAGTCATGTTAAAACCATAGTTTCTTGAATAAAACAGCTGGCTTCCTCCACCAAAGTCCGCTGCAGGTCAGATGAACCTCCTTATGTACATTTACAACTGTCCTATCCACAGAGTGAAAGTTTAAGGAGAGAATACTTAACTGTCAGAGCCAGCTATGAAAATGCCAACAATCAGAATTGATTCTCAGTCATACAGCATAGCTTGTAAGAAAAAAAATAACATCAACTCATTTTCCAGGCTTCATTGTATGCAATACAATGTAGCAAACACTACATTATACTACATTTATTTATAGATGTCATACATTTTGTCAAATGTATACGTTCAAGTTCCTCTTCAAACCAGTGTTCAGCTGTATTTGATGTAGCATCAATTCAAACATCAGCCACGTCCCATTCTCCTATAATTGCCTACAATTTGCGAAAACATCAGGTACATTGATTGCCGTGGAAAGATTTGGACAGGATTCTGAAGTTACGGTTCCGATCTCCCTATTCAGATGAGTAATGAAGTCCTCTATTGTCATGTTGGCCTTCCATCCTCACCATATCCAATCATCCATGCTGGGGTAGGATAATGGGATTTGTTGTGTAACACTTTCAAAAAGCAACAGGCTGGGGAAGGTTGCACTAAGCCAGCGTGGGGAACTGTATGTCTTGTGGGGACTAGGTTTCACCAGTGGTTCATGCTTGGTGAGCCAGACATGCTGTTATACAAGTTCAAGTTTCTCTTCAAACCAATGTTTGTATTTGGGGGATGAGGCCTGGGTTTAGAGATGTTAGGAGGGCAGGTAATCTTTTGTATTTGTGGGTAGTTTTAATGACTGTTGGGTCATTTGGGATCAGTGGACCATTGGTTTTGGGACATGTTCCAAGGGGTACAAAATGGAACCCACAAACCACCCATGATCCACGCTTTCCCCATCCGTGCACTGAGTGGACAGTACACAATGATATAATTATGTAAAAGAGATATCAAGTATATATATATATATATAAAAATGCTGACAGAACTCATAGATTCCTCTTTTTGTTGACTTTCATACTGGCTGCCACACATTTCTCATGGGCAAAACAAAACAAGACAACACTTACCTTGGAATAAACTAGATCCATATCATTCAAATTTGTCTCAGGTTGTCTGGTAGTGCAATATGAAAACATACTTCAAAAATTTGTCCCAATGGCATTCATGGGACTTACTCCTAGGTAAGAATGAACAGGAATATAGCCCTTTAATGTAAAACTGGAAACAATATATACCCTATGTGAACTTGCTACTCTGAGTCTGTATCATCATGTACTCAAAAATTTTATTAGGGCTGCAAAACTTAATTGATTGGTTCTATTAGCCCTTTAAAATTAATTAACTAAAAGGTGCCCCTTACTAATTGGCAGAAGATTGTTTTATTCTCCTAGGCATTTTAGTGTTTCATTTTTAAAAGACGAAGAAGAAGAATGTTGATTAATTGATTGATTGATCTTAGGACAGCTCTTGTTTTCATTTCAATTATCATAAGGTCATAGAATCATAGGCCCAAATCACACGAACAGCTGCCAAAACATTGGTATTTGGCTCACCTTGGGAATGGCCATTGAGGACAGGGGGGTTTCAATCCACTTTGGGAAAATGCAGGATTGAGCTGCTTTTTTCCTGTCTGTCTGCTATGGCCCATAGAACCATAGAGTTGGAACAGGCCTTATGGGCCATGTAGTCCAAACCCCTTCTCAATGCAAGATGTTCAGTTAAAGCATCCCCAGCAGAAACTATCCAGCTTGTTTCTGAAGATGTCCAGAGGAGAACCTACCACCTTTCTAGGCAACTGGTTCCATTGCCAAACTGCTCTTACTGTAAAGACATTCTGCCTCATGCTCAATCAAAATCTACTTCCCTGTAACTTCAAACCATTAGACCTGGTCCTACCCTCTGGGGCAGCAGAGAACAGGCAACCCCTTTCCTTTCTGTGTCAAACCTCAACTATTTAAAGAGGTGATCATATCACTCTCAGTTGTCTCTTTACTAAGGTGAACATTCCCAGCTCCTTCAACTTTTCCTCATATGTTTTGTTCTCGATGTCGCCTGTCATCCTTGTTGCTCTTCTCTGAACCTGCTCCACCTTGTCTATATCCTTCTTAAAATGAGGCCAGACCTGAACACAGTACTCCAGATGAGGACTGACCAGTGCAGAATATAATGGTACTATTACTTTCCTCAATAAATATAGGCTAAGATAGCATTTGCCTTATTTCCTGCATCACCATACTGCTGGCTCATGATTTATTTATTTATTTTCATGTTTTCAGACTAGGTTTGATGGTGTTTTTATGTGTGTTTTTTTAATTTTTATTATATTCCACATATACAGTTATATTTACATTCACAACTTACGAGGTAACAATTGTATACCTACATTCCATCATTCCTCTATTGATTTACTCCTATCGTATTCTATACTTCCCTCCCTTACTATACTATCTCCCTCTTCACCTCCTTCTCTCCCTTCCCTTCTTCCTCCCTCTCCTCCTCTTCTCTTTCCCTCCCCCCTTTTCCCTTTCCCAACCCATTTCTTCTATTTCCTTATCTGAAGTTATATTACCTTTTTCTCAAACTGATGCAGTGTCTATGGATGGCATCTCTCCTCTGAATGCCTGTCTTGGGGCGGTAATGGACTGGATGAGGGAAAACCGACTCAAGCTGAATCCAGGTAAGACGGAGGTACTTGTTATAGGAAACCCAAGCCCAAGTATGGAATTATGTCAGCCAGTTCTGGATGGGGTCACACTTCCCCTGAAAGACTCTGTCCGCAGCTTAGGGGTGCTCCTTGACTCGTCGCTTCACCTGACAGCTCAGGTAGATGCGACAGTCAGGAGCACTTGTTATCAGCTTCGGCTGATACGCCAGCTGCGCCCCTTCCTGGAGCAGGGAGACCTTGAAACAGTTGTACATGCGCTGGTCACCTCTCGATTGGACTTCTGTTAATGCGCTGTATATGGGGCTACCCTTGTGCCAAGTTCAGAAACTTCAACTTGTACAAAATATGGCAGCCAGGTTAATTACAGGTACTCGTCGTACCGATCACATAACACCGGTTTTGAAATCCTTTCACTGGCTGTCAATTAGTTTCCGGGCAAGGTACAAGGTGTTGGTGATTACCTTCAAAGCCCTACATGGCTTGGGTTCAGAATACTTAAGAGATCGCCTACTTCCATACTGTCCGTCCCGCACTCTAAGGTCCTCGGGGAAGAATCTACTCCAGCCAATAAAATCTAGGCTAAGTTCAGTCACCCAGAGGGCCTTTTCCATCGCAGCTCCGAAGCTATGGAATGACCTACCGAAGGAGATCCGTGACATTTGTACTCTTACAGCCTTTAAGAAGGCTCTTAAGACGGATCTCTTCCGGCAGGCCTTCCCTACCTAGTTCTACTCCCCATTTACTGTGACTTATGGCACTCTGTCCACCAATTCTTCTCTTAAATTTAATGAGAAGAATTAAATTAAAATTAATTAAAATAAAATCCTTGCCTCAAGAAGAAGAGCCCTCCCTCCATGACATCATCATCAGACCTGGGAGGGAGTGAAAAAGAGAGGCCCAACTTCCATCAGGCCTAACTGTGAATGTACTCACTTTGCTCTCTTTAATTTTATTGTATTTTATTTATTTATTGTATTTTATTTTATTATCTTTATTTTTACTGTTGTAACCCGCCTGGATTCCTTGTGATTGGGCGGGCTATAAATAAATCATTATTATTATTATTATTATTATTATTATTATTATTATCCTTCTTTTCTTTTTCCTTCCTTTCTATTTGTTTCCCTTTCTTTTCTTTTCTTTTCTTTTTTTTAGTTTACTCTCTTCTTTCCATTAACCTATTCCAACACTGTTCTATTATATTCCATACATCATCTTCTTCATCTTCATCCTCATAGTATAAGTCTGGATGAGTGGGAAAGAACGTGGGAAAAAACGAATAAATTTACTTTAGCCCCAAACCTAAAAGAAAATTATTATAAAATGTTTTACTTGTGGTATATTACTCCGGTTAAGATATCCAAAATGTATAAAAACACAAATAAGACATGTTGGAAGTGTAAAAAAACAGATGGAACCTTTTACCACATGTGGTGGTCATGTATAAAAGCTAGACAATTTTGGACCGAGATACATTGTATGATAAAAGAAATAACAGGGGGAAGGTTTCAAAAGAATCCAGAACTGTATTTGTTGAATATGACTTGTAAAATAGAGAAAGAAATAGAGAGGAAATACTGGAATATAATTCTGTACATGGTCTCTATGGCTAGATTACTATACGCACAAAGATGGAAAACAACGCGAATACCATCTATAGAGGACTGGTTTAATAAGGTGCTGGAAATGAAAGACGCAGACAAGCTTTCCCGAAGTATAAAAAGAAAGGTGTTTTTATGTTTTATGGGATGAAGCCAACCCATAGCGCGATGGAACAATTTTCTCTTCTTCTCCCTGCAGCTGTCTAACCACCCACAGCAGAAGGGGGGTTGTTCCTGAAGCGGGTCTTACCAAATGTAGTGGGGCTGAAAAGGGTGGGAACCTAAGTCAGAAATTACTTGAAGGCACACAGCACACAGTGGAAGCACCTTATTGGATTCTGGCCAATGACTCTAATCTTCAGCTCCTGAGTGGTATAGAGATGTAATATATACACACACACACACACACACACACACACACACACACATATATATATATATTGAAAGGGCTGGATTCAGATTTAGTCATATTTCCAGTAAACCAACTCAGGTCCTGTAGATTTTTCTAATTTTACTCTACACATAATTGAACCTGGATCAATCTTGTATTTATACAACTGGGGGCAGGGGGGAATGTGTGACCAAAGCCTTAAAGTAGGGAATTTCCCATTTCTCTTACATATAAGAGGAGTGAACCTCCAAAATAAAGTGTACCTGATGTGCATAACCAGAGGTATCCCAACTCTGATCTAAACACTAAAGAATTTTTGAATTTATTGCACATGCAAATGTTTGGATTTATAGCACATGCAAATGTGTGTACAATTAACAATCACTTTGACTTTGCTTGAATCAACTAAGACATGTACAATTAATCCAAGTATGCTTAGCCAGTGTGCAATTTTCTAATCTACATAACAATGTTCAAGGTTGCCATATATCAATAAAATTAAATTTCTGTTTTTGTGGTCTCTACTTTTAATGAACATAAGCTTCCTCGGTGGGGAGGGGGGCTTGGAAAGTCTGAAAAGCAATCCATTTATTTAAAAAAAATAAATAGGTGTTCAAAATGTTTTGCTTTTCTTTAACCCAGAGGCTGACAACTTTGGCTGGGGACAAGTCTCACCACTCCCTATGGAAACATTGTTTGTCTTCTTTTAAATAAGAAATACCCTGTAAGAATTCATTTCCTTTGTAAATACCAATTTGAGAAAAAGTACTCTTTCACTAAAGCAATACTCTTTATGTAGCTTCAGAGGAGAAGCTATATTCCTCGACATTCCCAGAAGCTTGATTCTCCTTGCTGTGAATAACAACAAAATTCCATCAGCAGTGGCTGGGGGGCTCTTGGCCCAGTGAAATTGAAATGGGCCACAGTGTGGCTCCACAGGTCATATGTTATCCAGCCCTGCATCCATCCATACAACACCTCTGGGCAGTAGGAGGACATTTCCATCCTTCAAATGCAGATAAGAGATGAATCTATGAGAGCATTAACTCATTTGAGGCAAACTATCAAGTTCAAAGAGGAGGTGAGATTTCAACCAAAAGCTTCTTGGATCTCTCACAGCTCACACTTTTAGCTGTAATGCTCCAGCCACTAATTTATTTCAGATATTACTAGGCAGTAGTCTCTGCCAAATGGCACTCAAGCAGCATGCAACGTTAAACAGCATAAAAACATTATAAATACATAAACAATCCTAGAAGCTAGAAGAGCCAGCTGGACCAAAAACCATGACAAATACATTAATGGCAGGCTAAAAACATGGCATAGCCCCAATGTCCTCAAAGGGACTTACTCTCATACAAACACCTGTTGACAAAATAGCAGCCAGAAAGAAGCCAAATGTGTGTCACCAAGGTACACATTCCACAAAGTGGGCACCTCTGTTAACAGTGCCCCAAAGGGACGTCCCTAACAAAGAACAGGATACAAAGCAGATAATTTCTTGCAGATCTGAAGGGAAAAAAATTATGGGCAAAGATGTCTCTTAAGGTATCAAGCCCAGTACTGAAAATCAGAAAGACCAACAATCTCTTTGTCTTCTGACTTCTCCTCACAGATGTCACCTAGGGTTGCTAAATCAGAACTATGCCAGGACCTGAAATTCTGGGACCAAAACCTGAGATCTAGGTTCTTACATCTGGTGACAAGGGCACAAAGAGGACTCCATGGGAGGTACCATTCAGAACATCTTACCCCAAAGCCTCGCCTGAAACTGGTACTGTATGATATGTAGTATACCAGAGTCTGCATTCAGAATTTCCCTGAGAGTCTGCAAATTCCCCAAAGTCCTGCAAATATTCCTGAGTCACTTTTTTGACAATAAAACTTGAGTGGCCTAGGCCATCTGCTCTCATCAGTCTATTAAACCCAAGGGCATTAAGAAGACCAAAAGCCAGGATTCAGTCATCACAATCCAAAAGGAGATGTGTCCGAAGTTCCTGGAATGGCAATTGAAAGGTTACAGAAGTGCCACTGGATGGATCAGGGGCTGTGTCACCATAAAGTGTAAGATTGAGGCAAGCAGATATTTAAGCAGAAAGAATTTAGCCATATCAACTGTAGGTTATATAGCTCCATAAAAGAATAGTAAAGAACCCATGTTCTTACATCATCTATCAGTCTCTTTCATGCTGAATTCAGTGCCATCATTAACGTGATGGGAGCTAAAATTGGACCACACCTTCCATCAAAAGGCTTAGGGTCCCTGCAGTTTGCAAGAATACTCCCCCCCTTTCTGTCCACCTTTAAAAGAGGCAAACATATCAACAAAACAATTGAGCAAGAGCTGGGGACATGTAAGAAATTTCAGAAGCCATGGAGTGTTGGGTCCATTGGAAAAAGAAGAAAAAGGAAAGGAGAAAAATATGAAGGTGCGGAGCAGTGAATTGGGACAGTCCAATCCCTTCAGTGCCATGTAGAATTCTGGCTGTTGAAGTTCTGTGAGATATCCCAGGATAGCACTGAGCCATGACAGTTAAAACAGTATCAGACTGTATTATTTCTGCAGTGCAGATGCAGCATGAGGGACAATGAATCTATATATCAGATTTTTGTTTGAATTTTAAAAGAGCTGCCCAAGGTACTGAACCTATTTGGGATAGCTCATTTAAATTTTGGACTAAACATGGCATGGATTCATTACCCCACTGTCACAGGAACTAGCAGTTGCCACTGGAAAACCATCATTACCTGACGAAAGGTTTGTGTTTTTATCAAATTACAACCTGGAGGGACAAAATTACTTTGCCTGTATATTACTTGACATTTCCTTCTTATTGTTCACAGTTACTTTTGAGCACCATTTTGAAGAGTTTTGTTTAATGCAATTATCTTATCAATCTTAATTCCCCCCTTCCAACAAAAGAAATTATTAAAAGAAATAGAGGCCCCCTCTTTGGTCTTTTTTTTTTTTTTTACCAGTAAGCAATAATCTTTTTATTTAAGCAGTCCTTTGATTCTTAAATTATGTGGCAGAATTGCTGTTAATCTTTCAACTTTATACTTATGTTGTAAATGTGCTTAAACTGTTTTTAATCATATGCTTTCTTCACGGAATTACTTATTTTTTTTAATGCTTATAAAATATTTTAGTTGAAGTTTTCTTTTAATTATTAAAAACTACTTTGGGTCCTGTCTCAGGACAAAGGTAGAGTATGAATTGAGGGAAGGAAAGAAGGAAGGTGGCAACCCAATGCATGATGGAACAAATTACTTTTAAACATTGCAATATATAATGAGAATAGATTACTTTTCAAACATGGTAACCAGCAACAGGAACAAATTACTTTTTAAAAGTAATTTTTGAGCTTTCATAAGAGGATAGAAAAGAACATTAGGGCACAGATCCTTTTACAGAAAGGTGTGGCTCTCTCTTACTGCAGTGACTAATTTGCTTAAGCCAGAGGTAAATAAAATGCAGTCCTGGACATATGAAGACTTTCTGTTTTTGTGACTCTTGACGTCTCCAGATTCATAAAATGACTTTTTTCTAGCAAAAGGAGTTATATTCCTTTCCTAGAAACCTTGAGTAGAAGCATTTTAACTTTTAAATATCTTGCATGCTTTAACATTTAAAAAGAAACAGTTTGCAGTCATTCTCAGTTTTAACCCATGCTCTGGCATTTTTGCAGCCTGGCATAGTGCTGGACCTGAAAATCAAATCCAAACTCCAACAGCATTTGCCCATCCCTGCCTTAGGCTTAAGTTACCCCATAAATAGTTGAAAGAAACAAAAAGCTCACAAAGGCTTGCCCCCTGTTGCCCCCAAAGTCTCACCCAGGCTCATTTGGCGGAAAAGGAAATAGGATATCTATGCCTCTTGCTATCCCTGGTCTGAATTTCATTCTCATTCTATATCTTACCACTTATTCTGGACATTGAGCACTGAGTGATAGCAGCATCACCTAGCTGGAAACCTCTCTTCTCAAGATAAAGATGAAAGCATCCCCAGAGGTGTCAGAAGAAAGTGCTATATATTTCCATACACAAACGGCATGCTTACAAACACCCCCATGAGCAAATAAAGAAAGTCAATTCTTTCTGTTTTTGAACTGGACAATAATTCTTTGGTGAAAATAAATAAATAAATAGAGGATATAAACAGCTTCTGTCTCACAGAGAATGAGAGAGAGAGAGCAAAAGAAGATCATTGGCTCTCAGATTTTTCACATCCGAGGCTTAAAACAAGAACCAGCATAATACAATGATTTCAGTATTGGTCTAGGACTTTGGATGAACAGGGTTCAAATCCCCAAAAAGATAAGGATTTTGATATGTCTGACCTTGGGCAAGTTACAATCTCTCTGCTTTAGATAAAGACAATGACAAACTTCCCCTGGATAAGTTTTTTCCAAGCAAACCCTAGAACTGAGTTGCCATAAATCAGAGTTGAGGTGAAGGCACATAACAACAGGTGCTTAAAACATAAATTAGACAAATGTAAAGGTACCACCTCAACTGGTTGGGATGCTCACTGAGATAATAAATGTCTTGCTTTCATAACATTCAGCACCTGGACAAAATAGTCTTGTGCTGGAAAATGTCCATCACATGCAGGGAAAGCATTTGCATCTCTTTCGAAAGGCAAGGCAAGAAAACTTCTGCAATCAGCCCTAGCCCAAGGCTGATAAAGGGGGTGGGGTGGAATCAAGCATGCCTCCACCTGGGATCTCCTTGAGACCTCCCTGTGATCTGCAAGCTTGTTTCAAAGAGTCCATTAGGAAGAAAGTGGTGTTTCTCTACAGTGGGATGCTGATTAATTAGGCTTCAAATAAGTGTGACTCTGATTTACTGCAACCACATCCCCCATTAAGCCAAGATTGTGCGTGGGAGTCACAGCGGTGCTTAATTTGAGGACTGTCCCCCACCCCCAAGCCCTGGCAACATGTTCAGAGGGAAAAAGCTTGTTGCGGATAAATAACAGTGGAGAAACAACCCTTGTTTGGGAAGATTAGGGCTCTTCCTCCTTGTTCCTTTTTTTCATTCTCAATATTATTTATTATCTTACTGTGTGATTATTTTTTATTGCAATTTTTGGCACCAGACACTCCTTCTCTGAACACATGCAGCAGCCTCCTCAGCTCAAGGCTGTTCTAGAAAACGTGGAGCTTACATTCATGGAAATAAGATGAAAGAGTTGGGGGGGGGGGAGCATTGGCTTTGCAAAAATCCATGGGGAAAAAAGGAAATGCTTTTTATGACACGAAGGGGAGAGGAGGGATGGACTGTTAAGAGATAGCTTTTTTGTTGTTGATGTGAGCTTTTACCTCTGTCTGTTTTAGTTTTTGCAAGTCACCTTGCAATCCAGCAAGCCAGCATGGTGTAGTATTAGACTACGGAGACTAGGCTTCATATCCGTGCTCGGCCATGGAAACCCACTGGGTGATCTTGTGCAGGTCACACTCTCTTGGCTTTCAAGGGAGGCAAAGGCAAATCACTTCTGAATCAATCTTGCCAAGAACACCCATGATAGATTTGCTGTAAGGTCACCTTAAATCAAAAGCAACTTGAGGGAACACAACAACAACAAACTACTTTGAGTCCCAGGTCTGAGGAAAAGATGGGATGCAAATAAATATAATTAATAAGGAGAATAAGGAGTGACCACACTTCCCCACAGGGGAAAAAGGATCACCCCAGCCCCAAGAAAGATTTGCCAACAACTTGCACTAAGCAGCACTCTCCAAGTTCATCAGACTACACATCCTATCTGTCTAAAAAGCTCCAACTCCACTGTGAGTTGGCATCTGATGCATCTAGAGAGCCCCCAAGTTGGTAACATGTGACTGTCATTATTAAAAGTGGGAAAACATGATGATGAAGGTAGAAAGTAGAAATGGCTTTGGAGTTCCTGTCATGACAAACTCATCTTATAATAGGACATATAAAACGCCATATTCAATATGTTCCCAGTTCAACATGATTCTTCACGATCTTCCAAGATCTTTCTGGTCATAATACAGCTAATGAAAGAATCAAATAAGTACAGTATTAATTGTCACGGACCTCTCAGAATGAGAAAAGCAGACCAAACCACAGTCAAACATGCTACCCATTGTCAGGGCTAAACTGAGGACCAGTTTCTGTTATGGTTGTGGTTTCCACTTGATATTTGGAATATATATTTATATATGTTGGAACTCTGCCCTCTCTACTCATCATGAGACTACAGGAACATGCCTTATACCAGGTCAGGCTGTCAATCTGTCAAACCCACTATTCTCCTGTCTGACTGGCAGCAGCTTTTTAGCTTTTCAGGCAATGATCTTATTATTTGCAGATTATGTTAATGTCTTCCAAAAGGAGGAATTAAAATGACTAACCCCAAAAGCAATAAAACGAGTACAAGTAAAACTATAAAGAGTTACATTTTTAAATTAATTGTGAAATTAATTTTATTTCCCATTGCCTTTTCACCTAATGAAGATCCCAAAGATTTGAACCAAGAACCTCCTGTATGTATGGGATGTGAGCTGGCATCAAGCAATGGCTTGTCCCTCTTTCTTGCCTATACATATCAGTGTCTTTCTCATGTATAAATATACTGTGTGTCCAATTCTGCCTCGCATTGGGAGGCATGGAGACGCACCATCCATGATGCTGCAGCTTTTTTCAAAAGCTCACGCCGAACGAGTCTCGAAAAGAAACAACAACGCAGAAAGAACCGCAACCCAGAAACATCACCCAAAGAGTCTTTCCTAATGGCTTGGGCCCAGGATACCTTGAGGACTGCCTCTCCCCATACAATCCGCCCCGCGCTCTCAGAACATCTGGGCAGCAGTTATTGAGGGTCCCAGGGGCCAGACTAGTCTCCACGACCAGGAGAGCTTTCACCATCTTGGCCCCGACCCTTTGGAATTCTCTGCCCAACGAGCTCCGCTCGGCCACCTCCCTGGCCCAGTTTAAAAAGGGGCTTAAAACTTTTCTGTTTAAATCAGCATTCCCCGACATAAGCCCCAATTAGTTCTCCCCCCCCAGGCCAGCAGTGGCAAGCTGGCTGATTGTTTTAATATGTTGTAATTTTAATGTAAATGTAATTGATGTATTGTTGTTGTTTTTACGATGCTGTACACCGCCCTGATTGTATAGAAGGGCGGTATAGAAATAAAATTTTTATTTATTATTATTATTTCCGCTGTGCTTTCTGCAACCAGACCTGTTTGTCCCGGATTGGCCTTTTTAGTCACCAACGCGCTTATACAAAGTGCGGGATGAGTCCTTCTTTAATCTTCATTCGTGAAGCAAAGCCAGAGAGAATTCTGTCTACTGCAAAAAGTAGCAGATGGATGGACTGCCCAGGCAGGGTATCTTCATACATTCCTGAACTGATTGCTTGTGGTCTTAGATCAGTGGTCCTCAAACTGTGTGCTCTAAGAGATTTTGGACTTTAGTTCTCAGAAGCCTCACCCATGTTGGCCAATAGTTTGGAATTCTGGTAGCTGAAGTCCAAAATCCCTTAAAGAGCACAGTTTGGAGACCACTGTCTTAGATGATGGGAAAGGAAGCATGCTCATATCATATTCTTGCTCCCATATCCCAATATGAGAGACCCTGGTGGCTCAGGTGATACCACAATACACACTTTGCTTATTTTAAAAATGGTTTTAGGATAACATGCAAATAATCGTAATAATAGGGTTTTTTAAGTATGGGTCTTTTTCAAATTGGTTTACTGACTTCCATCTGCACTGCAAGATCTCACCTAAGGTGCTGCTCTTTCCATGAGAAAAAAGCAACCTTTTTGCCTCTAGATTTATCAGTCTGAATGCCCAAGATGTAGGAATAAGGAGGGAGAGCTTTCAGTTTGGCATCCTTAGTGGATGCCCTCCTTCAGAATGTTATGTCCATTATGACAAAAATGAATCATGTGTCAGAATCCTCCTTCAAAAACATCCTTTTTATATAAATAAAATGCTTGGGGATGAGATTAAACTCTTAACCCTTCAGTGCTTATACACTGTGAGTGTTATACACAGCAAGTGATTGATACACAGCAAGGTTATAATTTTGAAGCCTATTAGTTCAGAGTAGCTTCTGTTAAACTCCTATGAAACTGGGAGGTTAATTCATCCCAGAGCAACCAGACTCTGGCATCACACATTTTCTTTTCCTGTAGAATTCTGGACACTAAAATGCAGTGGATGTGCAGTGAGTACCCACTGGTGGATAGTTTATATATAAATAACCAGCCATGAGAATCACAGGGCAGATGGGGTTGGGAACAGGGGAACAGCAGGAAGAAGAGAGAAAGCTACTTTGCTGTATTCAAAGAATGTCGTCTTGATCATTTCTGTGCCTTCTCCCTACTTGCAATTACCTGAGCTACCTATTCTTAGGATGTAGGAGAAACTCCCCCCTCCCAATAACATAACCTGGAAAATGTAAGACCTTTTCTTTCTCCAAAGGATCATTTAGATCCATGCCTCCCTACTTATTTTATATTTATGTGAGTAAAAAAGCCATGGCTCCACAGTAGCAGCTTTCTTCCCAAACCAAATGGAACAAGGCCAGGCAATTCATTTTTGCATATTACAAAATTCTGAACTGGAATTAAAGGCAATCACAGGCAACTTGTGCATTGATCGACATATGTTTGTGCAGGCAGGCAGTTTTCTGTGTGTCCCTGCACTGGGAAACTATGATTACCTAACATTACTCAGATGTATGCCCACTGAATCATAACACAGAATGTAGAACAAGCATTCATACACAACTGGAACTTTGCAATATTTGAAGCAGGCCAGAAATCTTGGCCCACTCTTTCCTTCCATGTTTTCTCTCTGTTCCTTCTTATGGTTCCTTGCTGTATGTCCCCCCCCCCCTTTGGCAAATGCTTCACCTTGATCGTCATCATTCCCTTTTAAATTTTCATTGCATACATGATGTATTTTAGATAGGCACATTCTGGCTGAGAGGCTATGTTAAAACAATCATTTGCTAACAAAGCAAGGTGGGTTAAAGGGTTGAAATTCCCTCTCACTTTTTCATTTAAAAAACAACAACAAACAAACCTCTTCTTCTGAGATCCCAAATGTCTGCTTTTTTCAAAAAGCAAAGATATAGCCTGCAGTCTGTCCTGCATCTGTCCATTCATTTGGGGTCACAGATGTTTTCTATATGGTGTTTGCTCATTATAAAGATATGGTGCTCCCTTATACTGTAGCCTTTCGCATCATCCTGGACTATAACTCAAAACTCTGCAGCAATTGTCAGCTGAGTTGATGGGTATTGCAGTCCCACATGTCCAGGTACAATATGGCCAATGAAATCTCTTCCTGGAGCAGGCTATTGGTCCCTCTAACCCAGCACAGTTTATTGCAAGTGAAAGTGGCTCTTTAGAAATTTGGAGAAAAGCTTTACCGAGATCTACTCCTTGTGACCCTTTTTGAATTGAAAATACTGGCTGCAAAATGGGACCTTCTCCATGCAAGCATGTATGCTTTGCTAGGGACCTTGGCACAGAAAAAGCAGAAAGCCCTGGGCTCACATACAAATGACAGCATCCTCCTCCAGCCTGGCTGCCTCCAGATGTGATGAACTACACCTCCTAGAATCCCCAACATGCTATGCCTTCCAGACTTCTCCAACTCTTTCCCCCAATGAATAGCTGGCTGGAAGATGCTTAGAGTTGTAGTTCAACTCATCTGTAGGACACCCCACAGTAGCTGCAATCGAGCCAACATCAAGCTCTTCTAAAGCTCCAGTTATAAGGAAGTCAGATATGTGTTATGCAGACACATAAACTAGCTGGCCAGCATTTCCTTGCTGAAATTTATGGCATTGAAAAGTGTTTCCTATCTGCTGGGCCATTTCCAGTACTTAGCCAACTGTTTTTTCCCTGGCTATTTACATTCCATCTTCCTATTCCCTACAACCTTTGGTCCCCCATTTTTCCTGATCAGGGACCACCTTCCTTCCTAAGCTCCCATTTCTCTTTGAGCAATCCATTTTTTAAGAAACTAAAAACTCTTTGGTCCATATGCCAGGACATCTTCCCTGCCTCTATGAATATCAAAAAAGTGCCTCGGTCCTGTACTAAAATAACTTTGATCCACTATTTTTAAAGCTTGACAACGTGAGCTCTAGTCCAGAAAAGTTTGTGTCATGATAAACCGATCGGCCTTTAAAATGCCAAAACAAACAAACAAACAAAAAACCGAATGCTTGAACTTTTGTCTGCTTATATTGTTCTGAAAATTTCCCTGACAAACTGTATTATCAAATATAAATGTCTTCTATATTTCCTACAGATGTATCATTTTCAGTTTCAAGGAGATTATGATCCCAATAGAGATCAGCTACTTTTCTCACAAGTTTCATCAGATGGTTCTGGTTTCTGAAGTCCGAGCCCTCATGAATTTAGAAACAAGAAGGACAAAAAAGGATGCTAAATCCCCCAAGCAAACAAACTGGGGGGGGGGGTGTTACAAGAACTTGGAGATAGAGCAAAAGGAAAAGAGGATGTCCTACCTGCAATCCAGTTACCCAAAGTTTCATTCCCTTCCACAATCCTTCTGGCAAATGATGAAGTCCACAGAAAGCTGGATGCTGAAACAATGGTGAAGGGGAAGGGTGCAGATTGTTAGGATAGGAATCCAGCGCTGGCCTCCGTATCTTTTTCTTCCATATCTTTCGCAAAAGGAGGAGGAGGAGGAAAAGGAAAGGAAAGGAAGAGAGAAAGATATTAGTTGATGCTGTGCCAGAGTGATGGTAGGGGGAAAATGCTCAGAGGCAGCAATTCCGTCTTCTGAGGAAGCTCAAGGAGACTTTGGTCCAGATAAATAAATACCCCAAATACCCTGAAGGCACCAGATCCTTCCATCATCATCATCACCATCATTTATTTACGGCCATAGACCAAAATATCAAGTACAATTACTTACAGCTAAATTCATAAAATTCATGAAGCATAAAACTCATAAAGCATACATACATATATGTATGTACATACACACATATGCAGCATACATATAACAGATTCATAGCTGAGAAAATTTACAATTAGTTCCCAGAGATTAACACAAGAATAACTAAAATCACTTCAGTTTTTTTTAAAAAATCAGCATTCTAATTTTAGGCGTTTTAGGCATCACCAGATCCTCTCTGATCTTGGGAGCTAAGCAGGGTCAGCCCCTAGTTAGTACTTGGATGGGAGACCGGGAATGAAGATCAGGTCCTGTAGTCTATGTATTTCAGAGGAAGGAGATGGCAGAAAAAGCACCTCTGAGGATCCTTTGCGTAAGAAAACCCTATGAAATGCATGGGCTTGCCTAGAAGCCATGCACACACACACACACACACACACACACAACACACACACACAGGCAAAGAATACTCAGTGGGATCTTGCCTTGAGAGCAATGGGGTGGGGATAGTTCCTGCCATATAGAGACAGCCACCCGATCCTTCAGAGCCAAATTCGTTGGACTGAAAGAAATTTCACACACACACACACACACACAACACAATACCCCAGATCTTCTCTCCTGGACAGAGTTTACATCGGGCTGAGCCTCTTCCCCAGCCTTTGCTAAATCGAGGGTTTTTATTCAGTCTCCATCCCTGCGCGCAATTTTGGAAAAAAACAAAACGATATTGAAAGTCAGGAGGCGACCTACCCTTCGATTCGAATCGAAGTCGACTTGTTTATATATAGCCTGGCTTGGGGGTTGGCTCTGGGTGGCCAGAGAAGCCCCAGAGACAAACCAGTTTTGCCCCCCCCCCTTCCCACAAAATAACCAATAATAATAATAATAATAATAATAATAATAATAAATAAAGATGATGATGATGATGTAAATAAATATAAGTAATCTTTCACATGCTTTCCCCCTTCTTCTTCTTCTTCTTCTTCTTCTTTAAATAAATAATATTTCACATGGTTTCCTCCTCCTTCTTCTTCTTCCTCCTCCTCCTCCTCCTCCTCTTCACCTCAATCCGTTCTGAAACTGCTTTCCAAACACACGTACAGACAGACGAGCCCCATTCAGACCATTCCGAGAGACCCACAGCCCCAATTCTGGGCCCCCAATGTAAGGCTGATCACCTGTGACATCACCCCTCCCAAAAAAACCACTACAAAACAAAAGCCAGGGTTCCTGCCACTAGATCCCCCTCCCAAATAATCCACCTCTATCAATAACCAATAGCCAATCATCATCACAATCAATAATCAAGTGGGACCAGGACGGTTGTCCTTCCTCGATTCCCCCACCCCAAAGTTGCTTAAAAGGGTTTCCCCTCCAAAGAAATGACACCTTGGTGAGAGAGTCTGGAGGCGAAGGAATCCGGAGAGATCTCTTGGATCGCATGGGACGGGCTTCTCCTGCCTTGTTCCTGTGGCGCGGCAGTGGCGGCGTCCGCACTGGCTTGGACGAAAGCGGGATAAGAGGGAAGGAAGGGAGAGAAGCCGGCTCTTTGCTGGCGAGCCTTGCAATTTTCTTGCCTTCTGCCGGCGAGGGCCGCTTCTCCGCCAATGACCGGCTCTCTGATCGCTGATTGGGCAACAGGGTGGGCCCCCTCCTCCAATCAGAGGCAGAGGAACCGGGATTGGGCTCCAAAAGCTTACTTCTGGCTGCGTCCGCACTGCAGGGCTAACCCGGTTTGATACCGCTTGATCTCAAGGCGATAGATTTCTGAGAATGGTCCTTCCTGGGGCACCAGAAGAACTATGCTGTTTTAACTTCATGTTTGAATATTAGGAATATTTAATGATTTATTTCTTTTTCCCAATTTTTGTCCTCCGCCTTTTAGAGTTTTAAATGTTTGGAACCCGCCACCTTGAAATAAAATGGGTCAAGATTATAAAGGTGTCAGTGAGAGGGTTTGGTCTGATCTGGAGGAGATGACAGGGACACAGGAGTTAGAAAGATGGAGGAGATAGGTATTTTCATAAAATAAAGAAATACATGTGTGTAAATATGTATATGTGCATATGTACATATAGTATGTACACACACACATACATCTATTTATTTATTTTATTAAAATGTTTATATCCTACATTTCTCAGTGTGGCGTTCTCTCTGTGTGTGTGTGTGTGCAGCGCATGTATGTATTTATTTTATTAAAATATTTATAGCCTACATTTCTCAGCCTGGCATAGTGATCTGAGCATTCGACTAGGACTCTGGAGACCAGGGTTCAATTCCCAGCTCAGCTATGAAACCCATTGGGTGACCTTAGGCAAGTCGCACTCTCTCAGCCTCAGGGGAAGAAGGCAGTGGCAACCTTCCCCTTGAGAACCCTTGCCAAGAAAACCCCATTGTAGCTCCATTTTAGGGCCACCATGAGTGGAAACAACTTGTATACTATGTGTGTGTGTGTGTGTATCCAACTTTCGCATTCCTATAAAATAAATAAATATATGTATGTATTTTGTCGTTCTTGTTTTGAGTCTTCAAGCCATTTCCGAGAGGCAAACTTATCATGGGGTTTTCTTAGCAAGATTTTTCAGATGAGGTATTATATATATTATGATAAAAAATGTTTAAGTCCTGCATCTCTCTAAATCCTATATATTATCACAGATCCTATATTCATTTCATACTTAACCCTAATTCTTACAGATTTATAATTTGGTTGTTGTTATTTATTAGATAGAGCCAGTGTGGTGTAGCGGTTTGAGTGTTGGACTATAACTCTGGAGAGCAGGGTTCGATTCTCAGCTCGGCCATGAAACCCTCTGGGTGACTTTGGGCAAGTCACATACTCTCAGCCTCAGGAGACGGCAATGGCAAACCTCCTCTGGACAAATCTTGCCAAGAAAACCCCATGATAGGTTCGCCATGAGTCGAAAACAACTGGAAGGCACACAGCAACATTATTATATAACTGTATTCACCATAATAGCAATGTACGGTATTACAACAAAATGCTGTATCATAATAAATGCACTGATTTATTAATTTACTATATACAATACATACATTTGAGAAATATATAATTATATAATAAATATATAATTTATTATTACATAACATCAGACTGAATTTCTTTCTCTGTTTCATCCTTGCTTGCTTTCCATCTGGCTCTTACACTTCCTCCTTCAGCTCTTTCTTCTCTCAGAAAGGAAATCACTGAAACTATGAGCCATTTTACAGTCTGAGATTCTGCCCTATTAACACTAATAGCATTTACATGCTGTTTGTAGAATACAGAAATAGTTAGTAGAGGCTTGTTTTTTTAATCTGAGCATGAGCAGAGTTCCTGCTGTTCCATCTTGGAGTAATGGGAAATAATATTATTCTGCTAATAACTGTGCAGACAAAGGATTTCAACATGCTTGCAATGCAACTTTAGTTGTATTGCTGACCTCTGACACCAGTCTTGGTCAACAAAGGCTGCATCTGCACTGCAGAAATAATGCAGTTTGGCACCACTTTAATAGCCATAGCTCCATCCTATGGGATCCTGGGATTTGTAGTCTCTTGTGGCACCAGAACTCTCCAAGAAGAAGAAATATCTTACAAAGCTACTAATCCCAGACTTCTATAGCATTGAACCACAGCAGTTAAAATGGTGCCAAACTGCACTAATTCTGCAGTGCAGACACAGCTAAAGAGCTAGCTATTGCCGACCCATATATTGTGGGAGCTGTTCTCCAGAAAAAATAACTTTTTCAAACTCTTTGTGGACCTACTCTTTGTAGTTGATGAATGATTGATCCCTTTGGACACCGAGTGGGAAAATAAAACCATCCTTTCCCCCTAAATGCAGTGGCCTTTTTACTCTGTTTTCTGCACAGTTTATCATGCTGAAATATTTACGAAGCTTCCCTCCATGGCGCTCTGACAAATGAATTAGGGTGAGGAGATCCATTTGGGTGAACAACTGCAAATTCTCTTTGGGTGTAAACCATTCCCTTTTAATTAATAGTCATTAGACTGAAAGCAGCATTTGCTGGGCTTTAGGGAATTTGTCGCTTCTTTCTCAGAGAAAGAGCCAGATCTAAATAGCATACATTTGCCTGCTTTGTTTTACTTTCTCTCCCTTCCCCCCTTGCTTTTTTTCAACCTATCAGGGCATGTTTGAAATAAAATCATCTTCAAAAATTTCCTTCAGCGGGAATAGCTTGGTTTTGAGGGGAAATGTCAGTGTATGTGTATCACTTTGATTCAGATCAGAAATGGCCAGTCAGTGGTACATGGCCTGTTTCAGCATGCAAACTCACTGGCCATGTGGTTGTGCATGTAGGGCTCATTGGAACTATAGTATAAAACATCTGGAGTGCACCAAACAATAGCAGCTGGAAGCTCCCATGTCAGGGTTACAGGTGAAAGTTTAAATGATAGCAAATCATATCCCTCAAAGAAATGTACAGCACCTTTAAAGATCAAGGTAAAAGTCAGAATGAATTCACTGCCCCAAGACAAAGCTGCCAGTGTTATCCTGGGGGAGATGTTGTTCTGATCCATTCACTACGTTGCACCAGGGAAAAGGTTTCTTCTTTCATTTCCCAATGGAAAGGGTGGCTCTCACTTTGCAGCAGAGTACTTGCATGCTCAGAATGGGGTATAACTGTATCAGAGTAGAATAACACCCCAAATCCACAAAACAGTGATACTTGTATTGGGCCAACCAAAATGCACAGAATACATGTTGTGAGCTTTCAAAGCTCCACTGGATTCTTCATCTGGCAAAGGTGTTAGAAATTATACAGGAGAAAGAAAAATATAATTCACAGGCCTGCATTTTGTTGAGATGCTGCCGCTGCTGTTGTTACTCTCAGTTAAGATGATATGGAGGGATCCTGTATGATTTTTAACACTGTTGCTTGATGAAAAATACAATGGAACTTAGCTTGTGACATGTATTTTTGTGCACTTTGATTGCCACAATAAAGGTACCACTGCTTTGTGGATTTAGGATGTTATTCAGTCATGTGGAAGCTTTGTCCATCATCCCAGACATCTCAAAGAGAATTTAAATATTTCACATTTACAGACCCACCCAAGATTTGTTTCTCAGCAGTAAATCCCCTGGATGCTGATGGTATTAACTCTCAAATACATAGGCTAAATACAACCATGATTCTACATGGAAATAAAATTTCATTGTACTTGACAGTCTTAACAAAATCAACATTTTGGCACCTCCCAAGATTTGTTGCAAGAAAATGGGCACCATGCCTCAAGCACTCTCACGCTGGGGAGGCAGCCAGGGAATTTCCAAGAAATGAAGAAGAAATAGGCCTATTTTAAACCTGAATGGCTATAATGTGCATCAGGTTTAAAAGTGACAGTAAAGAGTGGCAACTGGTAGTTCCAATGTCAGCAGGGTGGTAGATCCATTTTGGTTAGTCTGAACCTTTAAAAAGCTATTCAAAATGCTGAATCTAGTTTGGAGTCAGTTACAGTACCATGGATAACACCTTTAAAGGCTGGGCTGTTTGTTCATTTTCTTTTTTTGACAATCCCTCTGACATTGGAGCCAAAAGATACCACCAGGAGTAACACACTTTATTCAGTGAGGGAAAGCTGTATAAATTTAGGGAAACTGCACACATAAATATACAAATAAGGAAAAAAATGCGATTTTACAATGCATTAATTTCAGTGCTGGGAGAAAAGTTTGCACATCTGAATATAAACCGAAAAAGGGAAAAATGCAGGTGGGATTTGGAGAAATGCAACAGTGTCTAGGGTGAGTAGTCTGCACAACTCTACTCTGATCAAAGATGAAAGTGTAAAGGCAGCCTTAATGCTGAGCAGAAAGAAAACAAAAATAATGACCACAGAAGAAATACATAAATTCAGTATAGAAAATGAGGAAATTGAAATAGTCAAAGGATTCCCATGCCTAGGGTCAAACATTGATCAGAGTGGTAACAGCAGTCAAGAAATAAGAAGAACACTAGGAATGTGTAGGGCAGCTATGAAAGAGCTAGAAATGATCCTGAAGAGTAAAACTGAGCACTAACATCTGAATAGTTCAGGCCACTGTATTCCCCATCACCATGTATGGATGAAAAGCTAGACAGTAAAGGAAGCTGACAGGAAAAAAAAATCAATGCATTCTAGATCTGGTGCTGGAGAAGAGTGCTGAGGATACCACGGACAACCAAAAAGAAATCTCCCTGGAAGCTAAGATGATTGCACTGAAGCTGTCATGCTTTGGCCACATAATAAGAATGGATGGATCACTAGGGGAAAAAAATAATGCTAGGAAAGGTAGAGGGTAGAAGAAGGAGAGGAAGATCACATTATTTTGCCCATCTTTCACCCCATAATTTGACTACACATGGATTCCAGCCTAGCTTCTTCAGAGTTAAGCACCCCACAACCTAGGCCTAACCAGACAAATTTGACACTTTTAGTTTCTCCCACATACATTAAAAAAAGAAGAAATTAAAAAAATTCTTCTATCCTGAAAATGAAGAAATTTGAAATTTTGGGGGGCAATTCTTAAAAAGATAATGAACTGAAAAGAAATTCTCATCCATCACCAGTTGAGTCACTGTCATGCTGAGGGCCAGAAATTTGAGAGATAGCAAATATCTCCATTCTTCCCCGTCAAAATCCAGGTTTTTAATCAGTTCATCATTTCCATCAAAGTACAAAGCAATAACCAGCACTGACTTCAGGAGGCTCATCAACATTGAACCTTTCCAAGTGTGATGGATAAAAGCACTGCAAGTAGTGTGGGAAGGTTTGATTACTTGCATTATGTGCATTCCCAAGAAGCTGTTCCTTCTAGTTTAAAGCATTTCAAACCCAAGCAGACACAGATGAAAACAGTATCTCCTAACCAGAATAGCTGTACCTCAGTGATAACAGGGCACTTTTAGTACAGTGTACAGCTGGGTATGAATAGCCTCTTTGTGCTTTTATCAAGGTGGCACAGGCTGTCAAAGATGGGAACATTTAACTGAATTCCTTGGTTGGAGGAGAAGTTCTTCAGCATCTTCCTGAGGTTGGAATTCATCATTAGTGTCTGCAATTGCTTCTTGTGAAAAATGTTTTCTTGTCGATGTTACTACAGGCTGGAGCTATCGCTTTTGTAGCCTGGGTGCCATTTTGCATCCTTGACAATGACTCCAATCTATCATCGATGCAGGATATTGTTGAGGGCAATGGTGGTTTTCTCAAAAGATGTGGGGATCAAGTGAAGAATATTCACCTAAAATTCTTAAAAAATTGACTTCTTTGTCCAAAGATGAGAATCACAGACATACTTTCAAATAAATAATTTCTGATTAATTTCAGTGCAACCCTAGACTAAGGCTTTATTGACTGTTATGTAAAGCTTTGTATATTTATAATGAGACATAAACTCTAATTTCTTTCCTAAGCCTTCAGGCAAAAGACAAAACATTTTTCTAATCATGAAAAAGTTACTTTTTGGACTATTTCCCAAATCCCCTAGTTGTAGTCTAAAAAGGTAGCTTTTCCAAGCTCTGAGTTCTTTGATATGTTTGTCGAAAAACTGTAATGTGTTTTTTGCATTATACAAATGATCCAAAAGGGACACTGTATCTTTTCTTCTAGTTTCTCTAGATCAGTGGTATCCTTTATTTTTATTTATTTTTTTATTTAATTGCTTTGGAAACAGTTGCTCATACTTCTAGGTAACAGAGAGAAAGAGAAGCCTGAGCTCCAAATGGATGTTGGCAGTGATGGTGTTTTGTATTAGGAGTTACAAGGATGTGACAGATGAATCCAGACAGCCCAATGTTATGCTTCACTGTGCAGTGGCTGCATTGCATCAGATTTCTTGCTTGATTCCCACTCTCTGTGGTTCTAGCAACCAACCATGGTCTTCAGTCAGGGAACCAGCAGACATTGCTATCTTTGGATGTTGGTATTCATGGACCTCATTCAGGTTGAGAATGAAGGGGGAAAGGAACAAGGGATGCCTGAGGTACTTTCCGGAGCACCAGGGTGCTGCTCTCAATGAACAGAAGGTGCTCATTGTGCATGTACCTAGCTTGGAAGCTTCTTAACCGAGCCATTATACCACCATATTACCTTGAGCATATCCATTCTCATCTCATTTAAGAAGCTAAGCAGAGTCAGGACTGTTTGATACGTGGATGGGAGACCACCAGGAAATACCAGGGATATCCAGGTATGGATAAGGATGAATCCTGGCTAAAATACTACACAGTGATGGAAAGTTAACAGTACTGGGTTAGTGAGACCAGTAGTCTAACTCAGTCTAAAGCAACTTATTGTTCTTCTACTGTTGAGAAATGGAATAGTAGATTAAAGAGACAGTGACATGATGCTCTGATAAGGAAGTTAAGTGTACTCTGATCCCACGGTACTCTACTGGAAATCAAGACTCACAATTGTAGACAACAATTGACAACACAGAATAACCTTAAATGCCCCTTTAAAGCATAATAAATGGGAGAGGCTATGGGAAGAAACTCCGAAGTGAGGTGCTGCTCCAGAAAAGGCTCTGTCTCAGGTACCTAGTTATTGAGCCTCCATAGTAGGGGTTGGCACATTATAACCCTCTAAATATTTCCTGAGTATAACTTTCATGATCATCAAAATGAGCTAAGCTGGCTAGCTGATAGGAATGGCAATCCAATGACACGCATATGTCCACACATTGCCTACACCTGCTCTATGACCCTATATAACAGAGCTTCTAATGATGGTAGGAAATTCCTGGCAAATTCATACATTGTACCAAGGTGTGTAAACTTTTAGGTAGGTGCAAACCATCTTCAAAAAATTACTAGAATGAAGATTCTTTTAAGGGAAACTGCTACAGGTAATTTTAAAAGAAATGGCCATGATTGCCTTCCATGCCAGTGGTCCAGTAAATCTACTCTGCAGCTTACTCTGAAGTTTAAAGAAATGGTCAAAGGTGCTAGACCTGTAATGCCTTCCAAAAGAGTTTAGTTTCAGAAAACAAAACAGACCCACTGCAGTTGTGCCCTCCTCCAGCAGAGTCTGACAGCCACCTGAGTTCTCCAATGGAAAAGAGGGTAAGAGAGACAGCTCCAAGTCCTTAGGAAAGGCGAAGGCTTCAGTGTCTGGCACAAACCCAGTCCCTCCTCCACAGGTAAAGTGAAAAGTTACACAATGCAGTGGGGAAATTCCCTCTTGAAATACAGTCTACAAATTGTGTGGGATTGAGTCAGTGGCCTTTATAAATCAGTGATCTCCCCCCCCCCCTTGCTTTGCTGGAAGCAAACTTTGGCATGATAGACTGGCGCTTTGCACCAGCTTGCGGTCAAAAGTACGGCTTGGGAGAGCAGAGGGTCTGCATGCTCCTGAGCATTATCATGCTGCAGGTGCCATCTTGGCATGCTGCCATTTATACGGCACGGGTGATAATGATGTGGCTCTTGTGCTGGGTCCAAATGGCATGGCACACGAGGGACATCACAGTGCCACTCCTGGGCACTTATAGCGCCTCGGCAACAGTGGAGAAAGGAGCAACATTTCTTGGTTCCTTTTTCCCAGCTCATCGTTGCCGCACTGTTTGGTTGGTGTGGCCACGATCCGGGGAAGAAATGGGCAGCCTCTGTCCGCTCCTTTCTCTTAATCTGTATAGGCTCTTGGTTTCTCTCTCAGCTTGCGTCTACTGTGAGATAAGACCCTGTGATTTACAACGTGGGTCTGTTTCTTGACTCCTATATCTTTCTACTCCTATGTGGACTCTAATTTAAGACTCATTACCTGGGACTTGTTCCTTTGGGTACTGCACTTTTGGTACTCTGCATTCTGTTGCAGCATGAGAACAGGACAGGAGCCATCTAGGATTCAGCATGTTAGACAGCACCTTTAAAGTCCAGCATAAAAATATGGATTGTATTTACTGCCTGAATGACATGAAAACCATGACTTTCCACTGCCTCCAGCCAAGTCAGACATGGGTGTGCCGGCTCAGGATGATGGAGTTGTGTTCCAACACACCTGGATTCATTGGTTAACTGTTTCCACAGTACACTGAAGGAATAAGGGGGCTCCAAATAATTAGATTAGATTAGCCATATGCAAAAGAAGACAGAACTCTTAGACTTTCAGTAGTGGCTGTTCAATCTACATTTGCTGAAACATCTGATCTTCTGAACAACTGTCCAGTGTAGAAGATTCCAGTGCTCTTTTACATCTCTGGCTATCCTATATTCTACTAAATTTCATAGACTCGGCCATAGCCCTGGGTATATTTACATTTACATGGAAGGAAGCACCACTGAACACAGTGGGATGGACTATTAAGTAAGCATGAACCCAATGGATTTTGCATCCATGTGAAAGAATGCAAAGTTGCAGTCCTATGGAGATTTGTATGTGGGTAGAACATTCTTGGTTGCTGTTTTAAAGTAATTTCCTTAGGAATAAGGCCCATTTCATTCTTTGGGACGTGCTTCCAAATAGTCATAATTATAGAATCATAGTACCATAGAGTTGGAAGTGTCCCTTTGGTCCATCAGATCCAGCCCCCTTGTCAATGCAGGATCTGCAGCTAGACTCTTCCCCACCAGGTACCTGTCCACCTGTTTTTTCAAGACATCCAGAGAGGGAGACCTCACCACCTGTCTAGGCAATTAGTTCTATCACCAAACCGCTCTCAGTTAGAATTTTGCTGTAGTCTTTTAAGCCCCATAGGATTCTGTGCTGATCACTCTTTATTTTGTCATGCACAAAAAAAGTATGCAAGTCAGCACCCCCACCCACCCATCCACCCAAAAAAGAAAAGAAAGCACCAGAGAGAAAGGAAAGCTGAACACACAGATGGGATGAGGTTTGCTGTACTTCTTCATGTGCCTCACTTTTGAAAAACACTGATTTGCACATACTGTAATTAATTCTCCAGGAATCAAGGTGCATAATCAAATATTCACAGTACTCACTAGAGAGAGGCGAAGTATGCATGTAGTTTTCCCCACTGCCATGCCTCTTCTAACTCAATGATGACCTTGAATAAAGAGTTTCACAAAAGAAAAAGTGCAAGAGGTTGATTGGAACAGATATATTCAAGGTGTCACCCTCCACCTCCGCCTCTAGAGTCTGAGCCAATGATGGGGGTGGGAGGGTATTGGGCCTGGACCTCAAGCTTAATAAGATCCTCATACTGAAATATTATTTTTAGCACCTGATGAGTTTCACACATTCTTATGCAAAACCATAGTGGTCCCTAATGTAACACTTTCTCAGCTTATACCTGCAAATTTAAGCATGAAGGCAGGATATTAGAGATGTGTTTGTTAATTTGGTTGGAAAGAACAAATTGTGACTCATTTTGGTTCCTTATTTTGTTTTCTTTTTTTAAAAAAAATCTTCTTGCTCTCTCTCTTTCTCTTTTAGTCATTGTTTTTAATATTGCTGAAAGTGTCTTACAAAAAGCTCAGGTTAAGCACCATCTTTTTAAAAAGATAAATCAGAGTCCTTCAGGAAGCAAAAAAAAATCTGACAACTATTTGGGGTCAGAAGATCTGTAGGTCCATCTCCCTCCATCATCAGCAAAAGGATCAAATTTGATGGCTTCAGTACAGCAGTCTTACTATTTGGGCAGATGGAGCACTGCTCACCAAATCCTCAACACCCTTCCCAATCTGTGGATGTGGGTATGTGGGGTGGGGGCACCATGTGTACTTAGACTTTACAAAGGAGTTGGCTGTATAGCAAACTGAAGGTAGATGGCTTCACCTTTGGTGACTTCTTTGTCTGTGTCACTGGTGACTCCACCTTCCAACCTACCTGTGGGTCACCACTGTATGTAACCCACCACTGAGTCTTGTTATTGTTAAGTACCATCAAGTCACTCTGTTAATAGCCCTGCTCAGGTCTTGCATACTCAGGACCATGGCTTCCTTGATTGAATCTATTCACCTGTAAGTTTATCCACTTTGCACTTTCCCCACTGCCTTCTACCTTAACAAGCATTATCTATATGTAATTATTTTGAATTTACAGATGTTCCTTCCTGGAACTCCACAGCTGTTCTAAAAGTTGTACAGAAGAATAATGTAAATTTCCCCTATATTTACCACTACTATTCCTGACATCATGCTGGGTACTAATGTGGCTACTGGCAATGTATATGGTTTGACCAGATTCTATTATTATTATTATTATTATTATTATTATTATTAACCTTTATTTATAAAGCGCTGTAAATTTACACAGAATCATGGAATCATAGAGTTAGAAGGGATATAGGGGCCATGCAGTCCAACCCTCTGCTATGCATAAAAAAGCCATAAACTAAAACCATGGAACCATAGATTTGGAAGTGTTCTCATGGGCCGGTGAGTTCTCTGCTGAAGCCTCTGCTCAGTGCAGGATTTATAGGGTTGCCATAATTGTCCACTAAAACCCCGGGACAAAATGTAGGACAAAATCTAGACCAAATTGTAGGAGAACTGCAGGACAAAACTCAGCCCAAAATGTAGGACATTTAAGAAAAATAGAGGACCTTAAATGTCCTAAATTTTGAGCTGAGGTTTGTCCTGCAGTTTGGTCTAGATTTTGTCCTACATTTTGTCCCGGATTTTAGTGGACAATTATGGCAACCCTACAAAGCATCCCCAGCTGGTAGCTGTCCAGCCCTTTTTAAAGACATCCAGAGAAGGAGATCCTACCACCCCTCCAAGATTCTAGTACAAATAAACAGGGAAGAGAAGGAAGAAGAAAAGTAGTTGACCTTTGATTCTGGGACCCTGGATGGGGGGGGGTCATGTCTGGGGTGACTGAGCCCTTCTGAAATAATCAGGCACCAGGGATCAGGACCACTAAGACACCTGTGTAGTTGAGCCCCCAGGTGAATGATCTGCCAGAAGTATCTTAGTTCAAAGCCATCATAGCATTCTATATTTTCCCCTTTCCTTGATGTATTAATTTTATGCTTAAACAATTTTAAAATGTTTTATTTATTATTCTGTCATCATCTTCATGGTAGTTGCCTTGTTAACTGCTTTAGTTGGTGGTATTACGGCTATTAGCTGGATTCTGTGCTTTTACTGTTCTGTAAAAACATACCCATAAATACTAAAATTCCTAATGACCTGTCTGCCAGGGATGAACCCTTCTCCCATATACACATCTTCAGAATTGTTCCATGGTCCCTGCCTTGATTAAAATCTAAAATCTTTGGGCTTGATACTACTTTATTTGTATTCCCAAAGGTACTCCTTTTCTGCTTCCTTCATTTTAGCATTCATATCGGAAACAATTATGAATTATGTTGTATTCATAAGCCATTTTTTCAGGTCTGTCTCTCTGACATCCTGTGGCTCTTGGGTAAACAACGTTCTTTTAAATCTGGCATAACATCTGCTATCAACAAACTCCTTTATTCAGAACAGGAAGGATCCAATCGGCCAGGAAAGTGTACTGGAACTGGTCTATTGCAATGGTTATAGCTACATTTTATGCCAACATGCATGGGGAATACATTCTACTGACGCTTGCTACTGAGCTATAGGGTTTTATTGTAACCAAAGCTCTATATAGAAAGCAAGTGGTGAAAATCCTGTGGCCCATCAGATGCTGCTGGACTGCAACACCCAGCATTTACTTTGCTGGCTAGGACTGCTGGAAGATGCAGTCCAACACTTTCTGGAGGGCTACATGTTTCCCTGCCTTGCTGTAAATGTTTGTAAATGCCTCATTTATTCATTTATTCACTGACTGATTACTGTTCTATCCTTTTCCCAACATGGGACCCAAGGCAGCCTACAATGAGGTAAAAATAGGTGAATCTAAAAAATCTGATGATGAAAAAGTTAAAACCCAATTAAACAAGATTATCATCTCAAAATGTCATTAATTTTAAAAGGCGTAAAATAATTTTTAAAAACATAACATTAAAGATAAAACACAGTGCACGTACCATTAAAAGGCTCACCTCAACCACTGAACCATCAGATGCCTGTCTAAATAAAAAGGAAGGCGGAGAGGAGCCCAGCCTAGCCTTCTGCAGAAAGAAATTCCACAACCTGAGAGCAGCCGCTGAGAAAGCTCACTCTCTCCCATCAATGTCATATGAACATGTGAAGAAGCAACAGTAAACCATTGAGCCCAAATGCAATTGTCAGTCTCAGCTAGATTTGACCAGTTCAGTCACACAAACTTACATAAGTGTTGACTTAACAAGTTCTTATTGGGTCAATGGGTCTGTTCTACTTCAGACTAACAACTGGTTTTCAGTCCTCAGACTAATGCCATTCCCTTGGTGTTAATGCATGTGGCAGTTGCTCCCTCAGGCAACTTGTGATCAGTCTTAGTGCAAAGAGATTGCTCCTGTGCATGAAAGGTATCCTGTGCTGTCCTACTTTTATTAAAGCAGACTACTTCAGACTAAATTAAATCATGTGCAATTTGGAACCCCAAATAGCTTCTTCTGACAGTCTGCAAGGCCACACACCCAAGAGAACATGTCCAGGGTACTGCATTGAGTCACTTCAACAAACCTGTCTGAGCACTAAGCAGGTCTTTTGTAAAACTAATAAGCCTTAATTGCCCATTCAAGATCAAGACAATGACAATACTTTTCATGACAACTGGGATGCCTCAAAACAATATCATTGGTAGTATGGTATTGTACTTTCCCTGCTCTTGTTTCCAATGAATCAGGAGAATTCCCGCAGTACATTGTACTGTACTCTAAGCCTGCAATTTTATAAACCAGCACAGCATAGTGTAATGTTTTGAATCCTCAGCCATGGAAACCCATTGGGTGACCTTGTGCGAGTGACATGCTCTTAGCCCCAGAAAACCCTATGATAGATTTGTTTTAGGATCAACATGCATCATAAATAACCTGAAAGCACACAATAGCAAACAACAGAAAAACACTGGTCCCCCAAATCTCCATCTAACTTAGGTGCTAACTTAGGCGCAAAGCGCCGGCCTGGATACGTGCTAGGGTTGCCTCAGGGCATCCTTTCCAGATGCCCTGCAACCCTAGCACGTAACCACAGTGTTGTAATGGCGGCACCCTGTCTACATGGCTGCTGCCATTACAACATCACAGCTGCACTGCAGCCAAACAATGCGGCATGGACATGATGTCCTGTCACCGCTGCAGGGCAGTTTGGAGCTCCTTCCGCCACACATATCGCTGGTGCGGCCTTTAAATGGATGCGCCAGTAATACAGAGAGAAAGGGGCCAAGCGGCCCCTTTCTCCCTTTCCCCACCACTGTCGGGGTGTCCTTGGGGCATGAAACCCCAAGGATACCCCTTTCCAGGCCACGGAGAAGCAGCATTTTGCCGTTTCCCCAAGGCCAAGAAAAGCAGTGGGTCGGGGCTTCCGGGGCTGCTGCTGAGGCAGATGAGGCCCCGTTCTGTCGGGGAAAGGGGTGGATGCAGGCCGCCTCAAAGGGGTGGTCTGTATCCCACCATGGTCAGTTATAAGCAGTTGAAGTCCAAACCACCTGGCCAACGTTTCTGCATTAATACTGGTTGTTGTTGTTGTTGTTGTTGTTGTGTGCCTTCAAGTCATTTCCAGTTTTTGGTGACCCTAAGGCGAATCTATCATGTTTTTGGTTTTGTTTAGTTTTTTGGTTTTTTGCAAGTTTCTTCAGAGGGGGTGTGCCATTGCCATCCTCTGAGGCTGAGAGAGTATGAATAGAGACTGATAATAAACCACACTGAATACAGTGGAGCTTACTTCTGGATAAATCTACATGAGACTGTGTCCTAAAAGCTTTATGCAAACTAAAATGGAAAAAAATGCATACACATTATAGGCTGGAGTAAAGAAACTATGAGGAGAAAGAAAATGAAACCCCTAAACAGTTTTTTGATTGCATCAGAGCTTGTGCAGTGCATCAATGGATGGATTCAGTCTCTGTTTTTACATTTCAGTAGTTGCACATGCTCTTGAACAAGTGGACTTTTGGGGGGGGGGCAGGCATTGGACATAGGATCTGATTTCATGTTTCTTGTGCAACATTCTAGCTGTAAATCAGCTCAAAATACCATAAAGGTACCAGATCCCATCTGATCTTGGAGCCAAGCAGGATCAGCCCTATTAGGTTTTGTAGGCTATATTTCAGAGGAAGGAACTAGCAAAACTGCCTCTGAGTCTTCCTTGCCTAAGAAAACTCTATGAGATTCATATGGTTGCCATAAGCAGGCTAGCAATTTGAAGGCACAGGCATGCATGCATGCAAGCACACACATCAGTTCTCCTCTGAGCATAAACTGCCTTCTATGTGTACAAGTGCACTGCTGGGTCAAACTGACCCAATTCACACTAGAGAGCTAAAGTGAAATGTGGGATTGTTTGGGTGGACAGAAAGAGGAAACAGATTTACAAATAGGGTTGCCATAAGGCAGGACCTCCAAACCGGGACAAATGTAGGACAAATGTAGGGCCACATTTTCCCAGGTGTGTCTCAACTTGGGAGGGATTTATGGGGCAGATCCAAAGCCTTTTTTCTTTTCAAATGGGGGCAAAGCCTTGAGAAGCCCTTGACCCCTGAGAAGAAGAGGAGGGGGGCTTAGAGAGAGGAAGAAAGAGAAAAAGAAGATGAGGAGGGGGAAGAAAGGAAGAAAAAGGAGAGGAGGAAGAGGAGGGGAAGAGGAGGAGAAAAAAAAAAAACGGAATAACAAGAAGAAGAGAAGGAGGGGAAAGAGAAAGAGGGGAAGCAGCTTGCCTGAATGCAAATTCCTCCCTGCTTGGATGTTGGAGTATGCCCAAATAAGGAAGCAGAGGGCTGGCCAATAGAGGCAGGGCAGTGCAGCAGACCCCACCCCTGCTGGTTTCAGTCGTCCTGCTGCTGCTCCAGACAAGCTGCACAGGCAGCACTCTATAAAAGGGAGGCAGCAGCCTGGGAGCTCAGAGTTGGGCAGCCACCTGGGAATGGGGGCGGGGGCGGGGGCGGGACGGGACCGGGCACGCCCCCCAGGAGTGTATTAACATCTGAAAAATACCAAATGCAGTCCCCTCCCTCTTTGAACAATAAGCACAAAAATGACTAATGACTAATGCTGAGTACACTTGCTTGGAAATAAAAGTCCAGCAAACCAACTGTGTGTTGGCTCTCAGAAAACATGGCTGCAGTTGTCTATTTGTGTCCCTTCAAGGATTATTTCTACTGACTTAAATGTAGACATGTGTTCTTCAATGTTTTCTCTTTCTGAGACATGCCATAAGCCTCACAAATGGACAGATTTCTGGGATAAGATCTGCCATTTACCCCTATGGGTCTCAGGAGTTGCAAAGTGTTTGGGGGGGGGGGGTTTCCCACGCAGAGAAAAGAAGGTCCAAGCAATTTCTTTTCCACCCCACTCAAAAAACTTTAATGGTGACCCATTTTAAAAGTCTATTGATTTATTTGGTAGCCTGCCTGCAACTTGCAGGCCACAATGATGTGACTAAGTTAGACTTGGTGGGCACCAAATTGTCTAGGCCAATTCTGTTGAAAGATCCACGAAAGAAATAGCACTGGCAAGATGCCAGAGGATGGATCCACAGGTATTATGAATTTGTGTAAAAATAATCATTACAGAAATGTTTTCTGTGCTGTTGTCATTATTAGCATAATAACATAACACTATTCATTCCAGTGCTCTAAAGGACATCCAAAACACACAGATAACTGAATGTTCAGACAAATATGAGGAAGTACCTTTCCGAGAGCTACATGGACAGCACAGTGAGTTCAGGAGGATTTTAAAAAGCAAACAGTGAGTTGACAGTATTAAAGGTGCTTTGGCACAGATGCTAATTCAGTGCTAAGCACCACATTTGGGCCAGCAGGTATTCAGTCTTGAATGTCATATAATCCAGGATAGAAGCCATTTTCAAACTGAATGCACATTCCAGGCTCTTTTAAGGTAGTAATTTGAATCTCAGATGTAGAAAATGAAAAAGCCAACATAATCAAGGAGATGGCCTGAAAATATCGAAGCAACCCGATATTTGGATAACAGGGTTCTTTCTGCAGTGTGTTACTGTGTATATAGTGTTTTCTGGTAGATTGCAGCAAAAGAGTGTGCAGGCTAGCTTAAAGGCATACAGACCTTTTAAGAAGACAGAACTGCTGATCCTGAAAAGTGATTATTAAGGCACTTAATAGCTCATCTATACCACAGATGAAAACTGGTTTAATAGTGAGTCTCTGATGAGGGAACCCTGCATAATGCCAATCTGTCAAGAGGGACTAGAGACCTTTAATGTGGTATCCTGAATACCCTGTCCTCAGCAGTTTTTTGGTGAAAAGCTACAGTGGCTAAACTGATTTTTTAATGATACAGTTTTATAGTACAGATGTGTCATCCCTATTTTTATTGGAGATATATAAAAGCCCTTTGAAAATGTTACCCTATGGATTTCCTGAAGTATTTTTCTTCCAGTTTTACTATGGTCTGGTGAACTCTATGTACAGTATGTGAAAGAGAGAGGGTGAGGAGGAAGGTTTTGAAGAAGATTTACAGGTTGTCACAGAGATGCTACTATAGGCCACCTTCTCAT
Organism: Sceloporus undulatus; assembly: GCF_019175285.1. Taxonomy (NCBI): domain Eukaryota; kingdom Metazoa; phylum Chordata; class Lepidosauria; order Squamata; family Phrynosomatidae; genus Sceloporus; species Sceloporus undulatus. The sequence goes on along the minus strand of NC_056526.1, from coordinate 23,543,786 downwards.
AAAGCAAAGGAGGCCTTTTGGATTACATCTCCCGTAAGTCTTCTGGGGAACTCTGAAACACTTGGAGGACCAAAGATGCCACAGTATCTTTTGAAAATGAACCTATCATGGCTTTTTTGGGAGTGGGGGGATTTACCATGGGCATACTTGTAGACTCTTAGGCCAAGAGAGTATAACTTGCCCAGGGTCACCCAGTGGGTTTCTATGGCTGAGCAGGGATTTGAATCCTGGTCTCCCAGAGTTCCAGGCTGGCTCTGCCTAGACTATAATGTGCCTAGACCATAACGTATAGGATTATCTATCATAAAAATTGCATCTTTGTTCTCATGTCCAGGGAGATGGAGCTGCTGGGAAACGAGGCTGGGTAAACCAAGCAAAGTCACCAAGGTCTCATTTCTGTGACCCTCGCTCAGCAGCAGAACACACGCTGTGAAAGTAGAAGGCCTCAAATTCACTCCCTGGCATCTTCAGATCACAAGTTGACAGCAAAGACTTCTGTCTGTGACCCCGGAGAACTGCTGCCAATCACAGAAAACAATACTGATGGAGGGGCTAATAGTGTCTCTAACCTGGTATAAGGCAGCCTCTCATGTTCCTAGGAGCAGGACTTGAAAAGTTATTTTCAAATGTAGTTATTAGCTACAATTATACCATCCCAAGATATCCCCCCCCCCACAGTAGTTAGTTACTGTTTTAGTTGCAATATTTGAAAGGAGCATCTTACTTTTCTGTTCCTCACAATTAACTAAAAGAATAGCTTCTAGTAACTTTCAGAAAACATTTGGAGGATGCCAGCTGCTGCCTTGCAGTGCAAAACACTTGTCCCTCTAATCCACCTTGTCATTGTCTCAGCACCTACAACAGAACACGCGGCATCAGCACAAGACATAGCACAAACAATCGCTTGAACAATGTGATATTTCTCCTGTACCTTTTACTGAGGCCATATCCCTGTAACTAGAAAAATAACCACAGAAGCACACTTGTACTGTAAAAGAGATGACATTATCCTTCCCTGAGTTACAACTGCAATGTAATTTATTATAGTGTTATTTATTTTTTGTTAAAAAAAGGATTAACTACACATCACTGATTATCTATTCCAAAGCTTTGCCAAACAGACTTGTAATAGGATGGTCCTAATCCACTTGGTAAGTAGATTGTGTAAATAAGTGGATCCCTTTCTTGTCCACCAATGAGCTCCTTGTGAAAAATCAGTTTCATATAGCAGTGGACATGGAGCTAATTTGTCAGAAAGAGATCATTAGTGATAAGGAAGTGATTCCAAAGCTGTTCATACAATGTGTGACTGTGTTCTTCCCCGAGGGGAAAAAGTGATTAAGGTTCTCTTTTTTCAGTTCATTTTTCATAATCCTTGAGGGAAATAGGCATTCTTTCATATAACTCATCAGTTACTCTCCAAGTCCAACTAAATTTCAATGAGATTTACTTTCAAGGAAGCCAGGAAGATAAGTCTAGATTTCATGATGGGCTCCTTTTTCTAAACAGCAGGACAAGGAAAACCAATACTAGAAACCTTTTATTATTGTGTGCTTTCAAGTACAGTGGTGCCTCGGGTTACGAAATTAATTCGTTCCGCGGCACCGTTCGTAACCCGAAAAGCCTTCGTAAGCCGAATTGCCATAGGCGCTAATGGGGAAAAGCCGCGATTCCGTGCGAAAAAGCCGAAAAAAGCACCAAAAGTTTTTTCGTAACCCGAAAAAACATTCGTAACCCGAAACAATAATTCCCTATGGGATTTTTTCGTATCCCGAAAATTTCGTAACCTGGGTATTTCGTATCCCGAGGTACCACTGTAGATGTCAACTTATGGTGACCTTGTCATAGGGTCTTCTTGGAAGATTTGTTCAGAAGAGGTTTGCTATTGCTCTCCTTTTGGGCTGAGAGAGTGTAATTTGCCCTAGACCATCCACTGGGTCTCCATGGCTCAACAGAAATTTGAACCCTGGTCTCCTACAGTCCTAGTCCAACACTCAGACCCCTACAACATGCTATGATAAGCAGACACATAACAATCCCACTGTTCATTAGAATTCCCAAAAGTACACCTAGAACTGCAGGCTTGGGTAACTCTGGAATACACTAACTAAGAACTTGAGATATTCATTGACTTTTCTCCATCCTTGAAAACCGCAAGATTTCTAGTTGTAAAGGTAATTTGAGATATCCCTTGGGTGCAAAAGAAAAGGATGAGTATCCATGAAGAAGCATAGTGAGATACCTCTGCAGCAGAAGGAAAAGCAGCTGATTCAAGGGCATTGGAATGACTATCAAATGCATCGAAATGGTCCCTTGGTTAGAATGCCTCAAGCTCTTGACTGCAATTCCACCTCCTCCAGCACCATACACCAAAACAGCACAATTAAGACTATCTAACCAGAACATTTGCAGGATCCTTTGGAGGGAGAGATATTTAGCAGAGTTTCAGCCTGAAGCTTATCTGGAGGATGGCAGTCACTGTTTCTTCACTCTAAGTAGTGTTTCATCTGACCTTTCCAGAAGTCCTTTCTCCATATTATTTATTTATTTTTTATTGCAACAGCTCTTCTGAAACCTTTGTGACTGATATCTACCCAGCGGGAAACAGCTGTATTTCTGGAACATTATTACATTTTGGTAGGGGGTATCATCCTTTTGTCATTTTTAACCAGTTAGACATAATTTTGGTTCTGCTAATCATATCTCTGACAACATTCATTTGACATTTATTTGGACATTTTTGCTTATAGGGGACCAGCTGCTGGTGGTGGACACTGTTTCCACTTAGTCTTCCCTGCCTCTAGATCTACTCCATCAGACTCTTTTTCCCCACATTTTACTCCATAAATGGAAACAAAATTACCATCCATCATTTAATTTAATCATTGTGAAGGGGACTGCAGCACTGGATGTACCATCTTTCTGATCCTGTGCTTTAGTATTAGCATTGCCCCTCATTCAGGTAGAGACCACTGGGAAATCAATGGGGTAGAGGCCAATATATATATATACTTTTATATTCCTAAATTTGGCTTCAAAACTGCACTGAGGGCTGCAATTCTACTTACCAAAGAGTTGGCCCCTTTGAACCCAGTGGGATTTAAATCAGAGTAAACATACAGAAGGAGAGCCAGAATGATGTGGTGATTTTAGCATTGAACTATGACTCTGGAGACCAGGGCTCAATTCCCAGCTCAGCCATGAAACCCACTGGGTGACCTTGGACAAGTCACACTCTCTCAGCCTCCAGTGAAGGCCACGGCACACCTCCTCGGAACAAATCTTGCCATGAAAACCCCATGATAGGTTGGTCTTCGGGTTGCCATAAGTCAGAAAGGACTAGAAGGCATACAACAACAAACATACAGAGGACATGACGGCATCTGACTAACATCTCTTCTTGTTTCTGCTTTTCCTCCTGTTAGGTTTATAGCATCTTGCCTGATGTAGAAGCCCATGGAACTTCGAAAGCTTGCAACAAATATATTGTGCATTTCGGTTGGCCAACAAAGGTATCTATCACTGATGGATTTTTGTTTGTATTTAACACAGCTGAGTCGTATTACCAGTCCCAACTAGATTTTAGCCATTGAATCAAGTGGATTTACCTCCTCCTTGACTCATCCTGCAACACTTGATACAATGGATCTACTCTAGTTAGATTAACAGATCTTCAGCCACTGCCTTTACATTTAACTGCAATGTTCTTTGCAACTGCAGTGCAATGGATTTCAGCCTTACTCTGAAGCTGCCTCTCTTTCTAAAGCACCTAACTTGGCTTTGAAAGGCAGTGTCTCTTAGATCTTAGAGGCAGGCCATATAGCAACTTTTCTCCTTGCAGTCCATCCTCTTTGTGTCCTCCTCACTTTCCAGGCCACTCTCCCAGTTCCTTACCCTGGGATTTCCAAGGAGTCTGCTTTTTGTATGCGGTCTGGTTCACAGGTGCCCTACCAAAAAGACTGGAAAACGCAGCCTCACCTGCATGTCTCTCTCTCTGTATGCAAGTGCCATCAGAGAGAAATTGCCTGCTGAGCAGATACTCTTCAACCCAGGGAACTCACAAGCTCCTCTGGCTCCCCAGGTTGGGAAAATAATAATAATCAAGGGTTAAAGAAAGGAATCCTATGGAAACCTACTTGGTGACTCTCGGCATGTCACACTCTCTCAGCTTCAGAGAATGGCCATGGCAAAAATCAAAATAAAAAACACACCTTTAAGGAAACTTGCAAAAAAAAACCCTATAATAGGGTCAGAAAGGACTTGAAGGCACACAACAACAACAACAACAACAACAACAACAAGAAGGTAAAGGCATTGAGGCTGGATATGCCTAACCTGAATGGCAAAATTCAAAGATATAGTTGTGTTAGTCTGTAGACTCAGTAAGCAGAGATCTTGCAGCACCCTTGAGACTCACTGAGAGAAAGAAATTGGCAGCAGGAGCTTTCCTAGACTTCAGTCTCCTTCCTCAGTTGCATTTGGTGGAGTGGAAGCCAGGCACAAACATATACAGTGTATGCCATTGGTACGTGAGGATGTCATTTCAAAGGATTTGTAATTTGGACTGACATCTTTACATACCAATGGTGCGTATGTGTATGTGTGTGTGTATCTGTACCTGGCTTCATCCACTCCACCAAATGCATATGAGGAAGTAGACTGAAGTCTAGGAAGGCTCCTGCTGCGAATTTCTTTTCTTCAGTGAGTCTCAAACATGCTACAAGATCTCTCTGCATACCGAATGGCAAAGTTATAGCGGAGAAACAGGGGAGGGTCTCTTGTGAAAGGGTGAATTGCACCCATGGTGTTGTGATCTGAGGGTTGGGGATCAGGGTTCGAAACCCCCACTGAAACCCAGGAGTCCCGTCACACTCTCTCAGCCTCAGAGAATGGCAATGACAACTCTCCTCTCGGAAGAAACCTGCCCAGGAGAGGCTCGCCTTAAAGGGGGAAAGGGCTTGAAGGCACCCAACAATCACAAAGGAGTGGAGGAGGGGAGGAGAGAGAGAGAGAGAAAGAGAGAGGGGAGGAAAGGGGGAAGTTGGGGCTTGCCTGGTGATGCCAGGGCATGCAATGTCAATGCCCTACCTGGAAAGGAGAAAGGCGAGCTGCGTCCGGATCCCAGGCAGTCCCTGTCCGACAGAGAAAGCGGATGATGGGAGCCTTGGACCATGATGCTGGGGCTCTCAGCATCCCCCAGGAGCCTTAAGGAGACGGAGTGGTCCTCTGCCTCAGCATCCTCGCCTCTTGCGCTGCCCCTGGCTGCAAGACATCTCCTTGGGTCACCCTCCCAAGCTTTCTGAAGGCGTTTCAGCGCCGAATTAGTACTCCAGATCCTGGCACTCTTTCTCCACCCCCCTCCAATGCCTCCCTCCTTTTCACCGCCTTCCCCCCTCCCTCTTCGCTTCTGCCTCCCAGACCCCAGAGCATCTCTCAGCCCGACCTGCCAAGGGGAGTTTTAGCCCTGGATTATGACAAGAAGATGAAGAGGAGAGAGAGAAACACGGGGGGGGGGGTGGTGGCGCTGGGAGAAGGGGGGCAGACCCAGGCTTTCCTTCCCCTTATCACACCCGACTCAAAGAAGTTATGAAACCAAGGCGACTCCAAGCTGCATCCACAGGAGTATAGGGTCAGATCGAGGGAAGTCATACTGCCACTTTGTTCTGCTTTGGTCACCTGGACTGCTGTGTCCAGATCTGGGCACTACAGTTCAAAAAAGGATGTTGAGAAGCTGGAGGGTGTCCAGAGGAGGGCGACTAAAATGGCCAAGGGTCTGGAAACCATGCCTTATGAGGAAAGACTTAGGGAGCTGGGGATGTTCAGCCTGCAGAAGAGAAGATTTAGAAGTGGTATGATAGCCCTGCTTAAGTATTTGAAGGAGTGTCATATTGAGCAGGGAGCAAGCTTGTTTTCTGCTGCTCCAGAGACTAGGAAACAGAACAGTGGATTCAAACTATAGGAAATGAAAATGAGATTCCACCTAAACATTAGCAAGAACTTCTTGACAGTATCAGCTGTTGGTCAGTGGAGCACACACCCTCGGAGGGGGGTGATGTCTCCTTCTTTGGAGGTCTTTAAACAGAGGCTGTTGGGGATGCTTTGATTGTGAGTTCCTGCATGGCAGAATGATGTTGGATTGGATAGCCCTTGGGATGCCTTCCAACTCTTCTCTGATTCTAAGACAGCAAGAAGATCCCACAGACCACACACAGAAAGATCCAAGGTGCGGTACCCAGCCTTCTTTGCTAGAGAAGGCAGAAGACCCTTCAATCCCTGGATTCCTTAGGATGGAGCTGCAGGACCTTAAGTGGCACCAAACTGCCTTATTCCTACCGTGTTGTTGCACCCTGTGTGGAAGCTGAGATCTAGAGTGAGATTTTGTCGGTTGTGTAGGAGTGCTTACACCTTGGGGAGTTTTCCAGGCTTTGTGTGTGTGTGTGTGTGTGTGTGTGTGTGGTGGCAGGGCAGGGGACCTATGGAGGGTTGGTTAATTTTGTTATTTTGATTTAGCTACTGGTTGAAATCCCTCATCCCTTGCATGTGAGCCCTGTCCCTTCCCAGCACTAGTGCTGGTGCAGAAAGTTGGCTTTGACTTTGCTTTGCAGTGGTGGTTGCTCTCCCCAAGGAAAGGAAGGGGTGCCATGCCTTGCTTTCTGCTTCCAAAATCTTGTTTGTGAGGGTGACAGTGAAGCAGGAGCTCCTGATGAAGAAGTCCTCCCCATTACAACCTTCTTAAGTAAACCAAGCTCTTCTCCCCAGAGTCATCTGGAAATAAGGCTGCAATCCCACAGCTGTAAGATCCAAGGAAATGTCACAAGCCTTTTCAATTTGTATTTTTTCTCAGATTGAGCTTGGTCAAGTCACACTCTCTTAGCCTCAGAGAATTCCAAAGGGCAATCAGGGATTTAGCCAAGGTTTGTCCGTGGGGTCCGGACCCCTCCTTCCATTAGATACAATGAATGGTGTATGCTGCTGCGCTGCCGTGCCCAAGCCCCATTATAATGGTGGCACTTACTTGGACCCCCCCCCCCTTTTCCCAAAATCCTAGCTACGTCCTTGGGGCAACCCCCCTCCAAAGAAACTTGCCACAAGGAAACCCTATGATAAGTTTGCTTTAGAGTCTCCCTAAATCGCACTTGAAGGCACGCAACAAAAACAACCCAGTGCCTAAAGATGGACTGGGATGGGTTGCTTGCAACACAAGGTCCATTTCCTCGGGAGTAAGAGGGACTGAACTGAATAAGGTTTACTATGACATAGTAGAGTGGCTGGCACATGTCCTTAGAGGACTCTGGCTTCACAGTCGGGGGGGAGTTTAAGATAAGGCGGTTACAGAGATCAAAAGTCAAAAGTCGGGCGGCAAAACGAAAAGAAGGGAGAGAGAAAGAGATACCACCCCCAATAAACTGTGAACATGGGAATGCGAAGTAAATTTAGAGATTCCACCTCGGAGGGTGGTGGAGTCTTCTCCTTTTGAGGTCTTTAAACAGAGGCTGGATGACCACCTGTTGGGAGTGCTTTGATACTGTGTTCCTGCATAGCAGGGGGTTGGGTTGGATGGCCCTTGGCGTCTCTTTCAACTCTATGATTCTATGATTGTATTAAGACTAGTGAGTCAGTGTTGGCATTGGACTAGGACTGTGGAGACCAGCTGTTGGATCCTGGCTAGGGCATAGAAACCCTCTGGGCGACCTTGGGTAAGTCACACTCTCTCAGCCTCGGTGGACGACAATGACAACCCCCTTCTGAAGAAACTTGCCAAGAAAACCCAAGATAGGGTCTCCATAAGTCAGAAACTCCATGAAGGTGCACACAACAACAACAACAGCATGATGACTTCCATAGGACCCAGAAAAATGGATGCAAGCTACAGGAAAAGAGATTCCACCTAAACCTTAGGAGGAACTTCCTGACACTAAGAACTGTTCGACAGTGGAACACACTCCCTCAGTAAAGTTTCCTTCTTTGGAGGTCTTTCAACAGAGGCTGGATGGCCAGCTTTGGGGGGAGAGTGCTTTGATTGTGAGTTCCTGCATGGCAAAAGGGGGGGTTGGACTGGATGGCCCTTGGGGGGGTCTCTTTCAACTCTATGAATCTATGATTGTATGAGCTAGTTCTGTGATCCAGAAAGCAGATGCATTTATGTAGTCTAACATTTTATAAAATAAATAAATAAATGAAATCAGTCAATTCTTTCGACACACTAGGTATTTTTTGACAGGCTCAAGCATGCCAGGACCTCTAGTGAATGGTAACGGTAGCCTGCCTGGAGTCTTGTCCCCCTAACCCCTTTCCACTGCCAACATTGGGGATATTTACTGATAAGAGAGACATCAGTTCTTTCGATAAACAGAGGGATTGCATGGATTTAGTGCCAGGAGGACAGAAAGTTGTCCTTCCAAGAGGCGATGACCTCAGGAGAACTGACTGTGGTCGTACCACTGGAGAGGGCTGGGTGGGCAAGGAATACTATTTACGAGGGGCATTTACAGGAATTTAATACACTCTCGGTTCCCCGTTGTTGTTCTTAACTATGCTTGGGAAAAAAGCCAAGCGTTTAATAGTGTTATCATGATCGGATTTATTGGATGGGTTATGGCATGTAGTAACACAACCGCCTATGACCCTGAAGTCCAGGTTGAGTGAATGTTGATGCCAAGGCTCAATTTCCTACAGAAAAAGGGCAAGATGGGGAACGGAAGCCTAGAAAGTCTACTTCGGTGGAGTCGCTAAGGCTGCTTTGCCTTTCGGAGAGATTTCAGCACCCTGGACAGCTCTGGGTTCTCTTCCTTGTTTGGCGAGGGACGGACAGCTGCAAAAAGATCTGGAAAGGGGTTTGAAACCTCTCCTTCCTACCTCCCTTGGTGCCACTATTATGGTTGATTTGGAAACTAAACCCCATTGATTTTTGCACAACTCAATAAATATGGGTTTATCTGCTTCTGAGGCTGACAGAAAGTGTATTCACTTTCCAATTCTCCAAGCCCTTCTTTAGACTGCATTTATTTACACAAAACAAAATGTGTGTGTGTGTGTGTGTGTGTGTAGTGTGATAGTGTGATAGTGAGAGAGAGAGTGATAAAAAAGATGTAGATAATAACACTGATTACCCACATGTCCAGAGACTAATCTCCCAAATGCACATTGTGTTGCTCAGAATCACTTAAGACAAAACAAACTTCCCTCCTTATTGACTTTGTGTCCTGTCCTGCTCAAAGTCAGCATGGCCATTCCCAGACTTTTCATGTCTTGCCACATAACAGGAAAGAAGTCAGACAACCACCCTTTCCCAGCATTCCTCGCTATTTGGCTGTGCTGGGTAGGGCTGCTGGGAGTTGAAGTCCAACAACATCTGGAGGGCTGTGTTAGTCCCATTTTGCTATAAAGCCCTAGTTTCCAAACTTTGGCCCTTCAGATGTTTTGGACTGCAACTCAACAGCCACCCTAAGCAGCTTGTACAATAGTTAGGGATTTGGGCTGCTGAAGTCCAAAACATCTGGAGGAGCAAAGGCTATGAGTCATTGATATAGAGAGGTTGTAAATTCCATTCTGCATCAGTGATCTTATTTCAGACCTGGGACAATATGTTGCAATGCATGGGATGCTCCAGGTTTCCAACTAGCTCAAGTATTATGGGGATATTTGATTCCATCCCCTCCCCTAGCTTTCCAGATTTCCTCCTCCTTTCCTCAGCCAGTATTGCATGCCCAACTGAACACACTCAGTCTTTACTGGATATCTAGCTTATTTTGCACCTAGTATGGCTTAGATTTGACTCAGAGGCATGTTCGTCTATACCAAGGGATCCTGCAGCACCTTTGAGAGAAAGAAGTCTATAGTCCCTTATCTCTCTTTGTGTGATAGTGAATCACTGAAGACTGGAAGCAAGAATGCAATGATGCAGGAGTTCATGGGCATTATCGTATATTGCCATAAACATGGAGCTTAGGCAATATGATTCATATAATGTGATTCTTCTTTCCCTTACTTTAGTATTGACTGTTTCAGAGGAACAAAGTGTATAAATAACAACAGTCATCTTTGGAAAATCAGTATTGTTCTTGTATTTGAACTTTCATTACATATGCTTACTTCTTTTTGTTATTACAGTTCTGGAATAAAATGGTTTTTTCTTTATTCTTAATTCTTGTTTTCTGTTCCTGTTGCTGTACCGGGTTTTTCTTCATACAAAATAGAGAAGTGAAGTGAGCAGCAATTTTTTTGCTGCAGTAATAAACAATGATTCTTGAACGTATGTTCACTGAAGAGGGCTCAGTAACACATTGGGAAAGGGGTGCTATAGATTTATAGCTGGGACATGACAGATGCTTTAGACTCCAGTTCCCATTAACCTGTTAGTATATCAGTGGTGTGCGATGATGGGATTAGTAGGTCATCAACATGAAGAGTGCCACAGGTTCCTCACTCACACTCTAGATTATAATGAATTAGACATACATACTTAAGCATGAAAGGGAAAACATCAGAGCCATTCATTCTGTGAATATCTCATCTGCTGAACCAAATGGCACAACCTCATGGTTCATTTGCTTCTATAAGCTGAAACCCTATATTCACTAATTTAGGAATAAGTCCTGTTAAATATAATTTTGAGTAGACATAATAGGATTGCATTCTAAAGGCACTGACCACAGACCATCCTCTTTAAGCACCAACTGTAGCTATTGACTTATTATACATGGATACAATTAGTCTTTCCTTGTTTGAACATAGCTGCGTAGATGTGTGCTTATATGGCCTCTAATGAAAAATCAACTGTTTCCTTTTGCTTGACTTATACTGAAATGATGGCCATTGTGTCTTGCTCCAAGGTTGCTTGCCAAGTACAAGAGATTGAGAAAGCTCAGTTTCTGATCCTTGATATCCCTTTCCAGGAAGGGCCAATAGCCACTTGGTGTGGTGTCAAGAGGAAGTCTTTAGGAAGACAGACTACCAGCTTCCTCCTCTCTGTGAATTCCATCCAGATTCAAATTCATTGATGTATCAGCTCCCGCTGCAGAGGTATTACAAAGAAAAGAGAACATCAAAGGAATGTACATGCATAGATATCAATGGCATAAGACAAGGGAAGTATTGCAAAAGAAATCAGATTGGTGACAGGAACAACTAAAGAACAATAAGACACATGCTGAACAGATGCATGTTCATCAAGCAGAAATAATAATGTAGAAAACAGCAGCATGACACTTTGAGAAAAGAGCTTGTGGAAATAATATGCCTTTGTATGTAGTAGTGGTGGTTGTTGTTTTAGAGAGAAGACAGATCCCATTACAGTAGAGAATTCTCCAGCTGTTCCAATACAAATTGCTTGATGTATATTGGCCAATACGGTCAAGCATTTTAGATTTGAGAAATCTGGTGACAATCATTATGTAATTATGGTTGTTAGGCAACCTTGTTCCTATAATGGTAAGATCCTTTGTTCATTTAGCAGACGGGCCAAAATATTTTACCCACAATATTTACAATATTTAAAAAGTATATTTACTCATGAACATTCTCTTTCACAGTATGGTCTAGATCAAAGGTTCTCAAACTTTGATCTCCATGTGTTTTGGACTTCAGCTCCCACCAGCTTGATCAATTGACAAGGATTCTAGGAGGCATAGTCCAAAACACCTGGAGGACCAAAGACTGAGTACCATTGATCTATTCTAGATCATGTGTGTTAGCATAACTCAGCAATGCTTGAATCTGTGAGTCAATGTAAATACTTCATTTAGACATGACATGTAATGTATTCAAATGCATGGAAAGACTATATTGCCTTTCCCAACCCAGAATGCTCCAGATGAGTTGTAATACAAATCCCATCATTCAAGCCAGTAAAGTAAATGCATGATGAGTGCTACAGCCTATAATATCTGGAAGCCACTAAGTTGGGAAAGGCAGGAATACCATGACTTAACAAGTTCATATCCTGAAAGGTAACCTATGGAAAATATTTATTTCAGGTGTTTCAGATCAATTATGTATAGAGATAGTGGAAAACAAGTGTCCTACTGGTTTGCCTCTCCTTGTGGTTCCCCTATGTACTAGTGATGCTTCCTCCAGCTGTGGCAGACTTTGTTTGATTTCCCTACTATTTGTCAGATGGCAGTAATGTGCAGGAAGTGTGTATGGTGGGAATAACTAATTGAGCCAATGAGTAGAACTGGTGTAGGGTGTCATGGTATCCTGCCAATGTCAGGAGTACCTATCAAAAGTGCTAGATTGAGAAACTGTTAGAGACAGAAATTTCCCATATTGCATAGAGTAATGTTGCTGGGGAACACTGAGAATTTAAAATGGTGGGCAATGCATCTTCCTAGATCCAGAAACCACTACGAAATAAGAATTCAGTTTGGAATGCCTCTTCGGTGATATGTATTGCATTGACAGGACAGTTGGATAACAGGGCTCTGGGGGTAACATTCAGCTTTATAATTCTGTTTACTGTCTGTCTGTCTGTCTGTCTGTCTATAGTGTGCATGCCTATGCTAGCCTTGTGTGTCCATCTCTTTCTTCAGCTGACTGCAAAAGTTATCTTCCCCCATGATTATTGTGTTTCTAGTGGAAGATAGAATTGGGCATAGCATTGCCATTTATTATGTAATTCAAATTGTCTTACCATTCTTGTCTTACCATTGGGTAGCCAAGGAAAACTTTGTTGTAACACATAATTTAGGTAAATTAAACCAACATGTATCAGACTATTATCATCAAATTGAAGGAGAGAAACAAGATTGCACAAGGCATAACCAAGCCCAGCTTTGTGTGGAAAGTAATGTCAATCCACTTGCTGTTCTGTAGAGGGAGAATATAGGATATGTAAGTCAGGATTCTCAGCTGTGGGGAAGAGTGTATACCAATCTACTTGTTCATGTATATTGCAGTCCTCACACTTTGTTCAGAATGCACATGAAGTGGATCCATCAGATGTGATTGCCTTTTTCTCCCCTCATCTATTCATTTTTGAAAGGGATGAACTTCCTTGAATCACCAGGTCATTTTTCTTATTGAGGCAAAGAGTAAGATAGTGTCCATTCTATTCCATATAGAAAAACATTGGCAAATAAGTCTCCAAACACTGCTGATAAGACAGCATACACTCAATTGGAGCATTCAGGGTAGATTGACTAAATGAACAACTCTACCCTCTTGCAGAGGGTAACAGATACTCATGCCATCCAGCAATTGTTTCCTAACTTTATCTCCTCATTCTGCTTAATGGTAGGGCCAGCTCTTCTAGTAATGTTTCAGATACAAATCTTGGTCTTTCTACTTACCAAAAGAGGAATATTAAGAAGACTAAGATGGACAAGATAAATGATGATACTCATTCTATAAATTTATTGAGTTTTCATAGGGCTTTCTCAGTGCTGTCATCTCAACATTAAATTGGCCACCCATGGCAAATACACTGAGCACTGATCTTGCATTCTTTTCACTGACAAATCAATGATTCCGCTTTTTGCTTATGCATTTAATGCTTAAGCATTTAACATTTTAATTATTTTGTTTTATTTTTAATTGATCCATTTGTTTATTGGTTGGATAACTCTGCTGCTTCTTTTCTTGCAAATTTCTCATGCTGATTTTATTGCAGTTGTTGTGTTAAAAACTGACAGAAAAAAAATGCCTGGGATATCTTGCAGATGAAGGAACACATCAATTTAAGAAATAAAATGACAAATTATAATAATAACAGTGGCCTACCATACAAGGTTATTGACAGTATTGCTTACACAGTTCATATGGAGTGCTGCAAGGAAAAAAATGAGTTACTGCTAATGTTTGAGTTAGAATTTTTTCCAGTTTGTCAAGTAGTATTTCATTTCAAGTTCCTCTTTTTTTAATATAAACATCCTAACAATGGTTTTAAAGTGCCCTATAGAAATCTGGTGACTTTGTTATTTTATCACCATCACTGAAAAGAATCTAGTTTTTTCTTTTCTGGAAGAATTGAAGCCTATCTGCAAACAAGAGTTGGACAATTCATTTCCTCTTAACCTCCTTCTCATTTCTCAAAAATGTTGTGTAATTAGGTTGCATGACAAGTACATTGCTGATGCAGGTAACCCTTCAGGCATATAATATATGCAACCTTTCTGATATTACTCGACAAAAGTGTTTCCAAATGATACCTCAGTTCAAAACTGCCCTCCAGCAATACATCAACTGAATTGCATTACAAAGAATGAAAGGGACTCTGTTGAAGACAGGGGCAACAGTTTAGGAGCTCCAAAATTATACAACGACACTGAGGAAAATTGGAAAAGGAAAATGAGAGATTAAATACTTAGATCCTAATTGACTGGGATATTTTTATGGCACTGGGCATGAGTGACCATGTTTATGATGAGAAGGGAATCACTAGTTATCTGGTTAGCCCTACCAGTTAGCCCTACCAGTTTAGATACTGAGCATCTGTAAGGAAACACTTGACAATGTAACATTATTATTATTATTATTATTATTATTATTATTATTATTATTATTATTATATTGCAAAGTATCAGCCCCAGAGGATGGCATTCATAGGAAATCCAAACATTTGTTAGCATTCCAGGCATTTGTAGACAACTAATCATGTTGATCATGGTATCCTAAGCACAGCATATCAAAAGCCTATCTCACTAACAGTATCACCATTCTCATCTTGCATGGAACATCTGAGGTTAGTGGCAGCCTAAAAGAATGTTAGGATGACATCTTGACAAAAGTCATACTGGAACAGACAAAAGGCAGACCAGTAATCTGTTTACACAATGAACAGCGGGACATGAATGAATTAACACCCTTTTGTTTGAATTCTATTGCAACTGGTATTGACAAATATACCATATATGATAATGGAAATAAGATATAGTCCTGGGGACAAGTAGCTATCGATAGCCTTGGTACTTAATGAATCCTCTTCCAGATTAAAGAGGACAAGAGTTCCTATTTTCACAGTGCCCTGCTGACATTACAGTCATGAAGAAACCCTTATTCTCTTTTTCATGATTATAATAACAGAATCACAGAGTTGGAAGGGAATGCAAAAACAATCTAGTATGACCCGCTCCTATGCAGAAATACACAACTAATGTACTCCCAAAATATGGCCATCCAGCTTATGTTTAAAGACCCCCAAAAGTGGAGAGTCCATCCAAGACAGCCCATGCCACTGTTGAACAGCTTTTACAATTAAGAAAGTCTTCTTCATGTTTTGATTGGTCTCCTAGGCCCCATACAGACAGGCCAAAATAAAGCTGCTTCGGGTCACTTTGGAGGTCTGCTGTTTAAATGATGCATACGTGCTAAGAGTCCGGAAGCCACGCCAAAGCCATGATCCAATCCTAAAGACTGGCGCGCAGCTTTGGTGCAGCTTCCAGACTCTTAGGATGCATGTATCATTTCAACAGCATACCTCCAAAGTGACCCAAAGCAGCTTTATTTTGGCAGTCTGTATGGGGCCCTAGTTGTTGGACCAGCAAAAAACACACTTGCTCCTCTTTCTCTCTCATTTTTGTGTACCATCTTCCTCCTGGCACAGAACCCAAGGCAGCTAACAATCAATGCTTCAAGAAAGAAAAGAAGCAGAGAAAAAGGGAAATAAGAACAAAATCAAAACCATGAATGCAACTGTCAAATGACTAGTGCAAAAAGATAAAGAAAATTACTATAATAACCCATATGAACCACCTAGAGCCCTAAGATCCTCAGGAGAAGGCTTTCTCTCAGTCCCACCACCATCCCAGGCTTGTTTGATGAGGACATGAGAGACAGCCTTCTCAGTGGCTGCTCCCATCCTGTGGAACTCCCTTCCATGGGAGGCTATGCTGGCTCCCTCCCTGCTGGCCTTTTGTTGGCAAGGAAAGACATTTTTATTTAAGCAAGCTTTTTAAAATCATGCAAGTCTGGTTTTATTGGGGGATGGGGGGTTGGTTTAGATTATTTTTAACCTTGCATGTTTTAAAGTTTGTATGATAAATTATTTAAAAACTTTTTACTGTTTTAGTTGAACTATTTTAATTGTTTTCAAAGTGTTCTTTTAATGTGTTTATTAGACAGACAGACAGACAGACAGACAGGGAGTTTCCTTGGGTCTCAATTTGGGAGAAAGGTGGGATAATAATAATAATAATAACAACAACAACAACCAATGCAGGGAAAAAAGAAGAGAACAAAAAAGAAACAATGAGAGACCTCTCCCTCAAGATCCTGTAACTCAAAGGAAAGTTCAGATTAAGGATGGGGATTTTCTATGATCAGAAGAGGACAGTTAATAACAACAAGCTAAAAACCTATTACACAAAAGTTAAAAAAATATATATTAAAAGCACCAAGCTGAAAAGGTATAAAGCATGCGTAAAATATGATTAAAAGCATACAGCACATCACACTAAAAAAATTGTCCTGCCACATGAGTTGAGAAACAAAGGTGTTTGCCTGCTGGCAGAAATAGAGCAAAGAAGAGGCCAACCTAACCTCCTATGGAAAGGAGTTCCAATGCCTTCTTACCCATTGCATCCACGAATAATAACAATAACAATAATAATAATAATATAAAAATTATTTATATCTTGCCCCTCTACAAAATGCAATCAGGGTGGCTTACAAAGATTAAAAATATACAATCCAAAACCCTCAATCCCACCTTAAAATACAATTAAACAATGTAAGAATTAAAACATACTTTAAAATTATTGCAATAAACAATAGACCATGATTAAGGTGAGGTCGGAGTTCAGCAGTTAGATTTCTTCCAGTGGCCAGGGAACTATTCAGGGAAGGTGTTGGGACTGAGAGAAAACTCTCTCCCAATTTCTATCTCTAGAAGTTTCCCTTTGGATGATGTTTGTAACTGTTTGCTATTCATCTTTACATTTGTGGTACTATTGCTACAATCATAAATGCCCTCCTCAAATAGCCAGCAACTACAATGGCAGTCTGCTCTTCTGGTGACCAGGGAGCTGCAGGATATGTTGCTAGTCCCCCTCCCACCAGCAAGTTGCGATGTGAAACAGGAACCCTGTTGCAACTTTTTGTCGTACCACAGCTCACTAGCAGGAGGGGCCTGGAAACATCACCCTGCAGTGCCCTGATCACCAGCAGAGCAGATTTTCATCAGCCAGTGCAGATGCTAGCTGCTAAGATAGATTTGGGGAATCAAGTCAGGAAACAATACATAGTTAGGCATTCACAACTACATCTGCGATGCAGGATCTCTGCTTCTTTAATCAAATAGTTGATTAACTGTTTTTAAACAAATTAGTGAAGCACAGATGGATGCTTTTTAGCAAAATCTCAATCTCTCCCTTTTTGAAAATTCTGAAGAAAGTGTATGTTAGCAGCTTTATACATGACAATAATGAGGAAGAGGACAATAACAGAGGTGAAAGAAAAGCTGCTGATCAATGTTAGAATGATAGGTCATCAGTGACATTTCTATCCTGTCTTTTGTCTTTTTAATTCATTCATTTCATTTATTATGGCAAATAGCCAGCATAATAATAAAAAAATACAAATATTACAAGACAGTCAACTGGGTATAATGTATACATGTTAAAACCACTTCATCCATCACAGGAGGAAGTTGTGGGAAGACAAATAACCAAAGATTTAACAACATTTTAATTTAATTTATGTTGTTGGCTCATATTTAATATACTATATGCCAAGCTTCCTGCCTTGTTGCATTAGACCAATAAAGAAAGGTCATTTTAATATTTTTTCCGTTAACTATGAGAGCAGCACACCAGAAACAAAACATTGTAAAAAAAAAAAAGTTCAGTATTAGTTTAACAACCCACTTATTACAATACATCCCCACCAATCAACTAAAGATTAAGTTTAAACTTTTTTTTTGCCTGCCACCCTTTGGGGGAACTGGGTTATGCCCATTACTGAGCTGGGGGTGATGGGCATTATTGAAGTGGGCAGGATAGTAAAAAGGTGCTGTAGTTGCTTAGTTTTCTATTTGATGATGTATCTTATATACTAAGAGCCCATTCATACTATGAAATAACCCAGTGTGGAACCCAGGTTATTTTGTTGGAGTTCATATTGGCCTTGACTGCACTTGGTGCAGTTTGCAGGGGGAGGGCACTAAAATATCAATTTAACCCCATGCATTTGGCACTGGGTCCCTTACTGCTTCTTTTTTTGGGGGGGGGTCCTTCCTCTTCCTCCCTATGGTCTTCCTCCTTTCTCCTCTTCCTCCCGCCCCCCCCCCCCCCCGACCACCACTGCCACCACCACTGCCTCCCTCCTCCTCCTGCCCCTGGTCTTCCTTCTTCAGAAAGACAGTGTGGTTCAGTGGTTTGAGAGACAAGGGTTTGCATCTTTGGTTGGCCATGTAAACCCAGTAGGTGACCTTGCGTAAGTCACACTCTCTCAGCCTCAGAAGATGGCAATGGTAAACCCTCTCTGAAGAAATTTGCCAAGAAAACCCCATATTAGGTTTGTCGCCAAATTGGAAATAACTTAAAGGCACACAACAAAAACAACAACAACAATGAGCCCTCCTGCAGGCCACCCACCTCCTGGTGCCTTTCAGCCCCAACCTACTGAGGGGGCCTGTTCATACTGCAAGTGTGAATGGACAACATAAAATTCAATACTGGCAAACATAGTGAGAACTTTGAGCCTGATCGATTCGGGATGGCATCACGAAGGAGACCTCAGATCTTCTAGGTACAAAATTGTAAGTGTGAATGGGCCCTAAGTTAGTTAAGATGGAACTGTAATGTCAACATTCACAGACTTTCTGAGTCTTACATTTACAGAGGTTATGCAATGGCCACAGAGTATTTGAAGGGGAGAATTATGGGACAGACTGTAGTATGGGGAAGTGCTTAACCCCTCATGTCTATACTAGGTTTCCTTGCTCCAAATGCCCACTTTTCCTCAATGGTTTTCTTCTCAGCTGGCTAGTATTGGTTTCTGGATCCCAGCTAAGAAATCTAAAAAGTTGGAAACTACCATTGCTGTTGCTGGTTGTTTACCCTATAGTTAACTAGGATTCTAAAAAGTCTAAACCATGTTTTAGCTAATTTATGATAGGCACCATGTTATGCTGAATGAATATCATTCACTCTTGCCATGAACCTGAACAGAATGTCAGATGCCAAAGGGTGCAATCAGTAGTGGGGACAAGTTTTCCATGTTCATGGATAAGGGCTCTGCAGCATGAGGAAATGTCACCTGTAATAAAACCTCCAGCACCATAACATGCTGAAGTGATATCATTAAATGGTGGTTATACGATGCCTTATGCTTCATGATACCTAAAGAGTGCCTGAATAATGTAATGAATGTATTGTGAACATTTTACAAACCTTTTCTTCAAGCATGATTAGCTGAGCAAAGGAAAATGGCACAACATTTAATGGGCAGTTTTGTTCTGCTAGATTTTTATTTTTTTATTTTTATTTTATTTTATTTATTTATATTTTATTTTATTTTTATTTATTTTTGTGTGAAACTTCCAGAAACTTCCTCACCACTCATGGTTAAGAATAAAGGATTGGGCAGTCCAAAATATGGATGGAATACATAATCATAATTATTGATTGCAAAGTTGACAATGGGTTTTTCTATACAGAATAATTATTTTTCTATACAGAATAATTCCTCCACAACATTTTGGGATGTTCAGATATGGGGAGATTACTATAGAGGAATATTATTTTTCTCCTATTTGTAATTATTCATTATCAGGCTGAAAAACCACCTTCCCAACGGTCAGGAGACCTTGTTGGGTAGAATATTAATCCAGCAAGAATTTTGTATAATTGTCTCCTGGTATTCTTGTGGGACAGAAATGGCTTAAAAGCATACAACAATTCTTGTGTAGGAACTATTCTACAAGAAAAGCATGTTTGTGGAAGCAAATTGTTTCTGTGCAGAAAATAAGCGTTTGAGCAGAAAACACTATTTCTTGCATAAGAAATCTATTTTCTGTATAGAAAAAATGCATTTTTCTTTGCAGCAGCATAGTTCATTTACAAGACTCTGGGATATTTGGATGCAGGGAGAATACTGCAGAGGAATATTCTTCCAAGTACTAACCAGGGCTGACCCTGTCCAAGAAAACTCTAGGTGAGGGTTATCATAAATTGAAGTTCAGTTAAAGGTACATCCTTTAGAATCTATATCAAAAAATTGGAAATGAATCCTCCAGACACTGGTCGACTGCACTCCCAGGAGCCATAGCCATCACTGTGTCTAGGCCAGGAGTGTCTAACAACTGGAATTCTGCACTTGGCCCTCCTTTATATTTACATACAATTTACATAGTATTCTATTTTTGTTGTGTTGTTGTTGACTGTGTCTTCCATAATCTTGTGTCCATGGATCTGTCAGGAGCTGCAGCTCAAAATATCTGGAAGTTCTTTCAACCACTGCAGTATACTGCAGTATACAACAACTCTTAGGGTCACCCAGCCTTACTCCACCCTACCCTTCAGCTCTACTTCAATTTATGACAACCCTCTCCTAGAGTTTTCTTGGACAGCACTTGGATGGGAAAGTACTTGCACGGGAAACCACCAAGGAATATCAGGTGCAGAGGTTCTTATTCAGAGGAAAAAACTGTCAAAACCACTTTTGAGTATTCCTTGCCTAAGAAACCCTAACTGTTTTGAACTACAACTGTTTTCATCCTCATACAGATTAGATCAGAAGAGGGTAGCCTTTGCCTTCTTCTGAAACTGAGAGTGTGATTGCCTGAGGCCATCCAATGGGAATTTACAGCCAAGAGGGGATTTGAATCCTGGTCTCCAGGGGCTGCTGTAGGCCAACACTCAAACCACTCTACACCACCATTCTTCCAGTAAATATATTCATATAATTACACAGAAATCTTTCCAAAGATTCAAGGAATAGAATTATAAGGTTAAAATCTAAACTTCACCTCATGTGCTCAGTATGAAACAATTGCTCTTACAGCTTAAATGACCTACTCCTTAGTTGTTTGGAGAGAAAGACAAGTCTTTATATGCAAGCCAAAACCAGAGTTTACTTCTGGGCCAGCAAGACCATCATAAGAAAGCAAGAGAAAGTAACCAATTAGTGTGCACCCCCATTCCATAACACCCTGTTTGAATGGTTGTTTATGTGAAGTGCAAAACCCTGCACATTGAATTCTCATTTGAAGGCCTCATCCCGTCACTTCATTTGTGAATACTGTAAAATTAGAATTCTCACACTTTGGTTGAGAAGCTGCCAAATTTCAAATCTCATTACAGACTTTATTGAAGCATTGAGAACCAACTATCCTGTACGTTTAGCAAACAGTGACAAGACTCCATCACATCCATAGCCCTTTGTGAGCAATTGAAACCTGTCAAATTGGGATGGGTGGTGATGGGGAATGATGCAAGAATTTCTCTGCTAAATGTATTGTCAGCTTTCTTTCTTTTCTTTTTTTATAAAAAAAATGTGGGCACTTTAACAAAAACATTCAGCAGGGTTGGATAACAAATTCAAGATAACAAAGTAAACTTGCTTCTTCTGAAAAAATGGGGGTTATCAAAAGTTAGAATGAAGTAACTGAGAGAATGTATGGGAAATCAGGGGAGTTGGGTTGGAGGTGCCTCTTCTTAAAACCTTTCTGTGAGGTTTTCCTTTCCTTTCCTTTATTTTTCTTCACTTTGTTGTTAATTTGTATGATAATAACCAACATCATAGAAGTGTCCCAAGGTAAGGAACGGTGATGGAGGAGGGATCAGAAGGAGAAGTGCTGGCTGGGGCTAAGAAGTTATGACAAATCAGAAGCAATTTGTGGCTTTGTTTTTGTTTTCTGCTCAGTTGTTTTCTACTGCACTCAAACTCAATTAATTTAATACCAAGTGATACATTCCTTCTACATTTTTTTCCTACACAGCAGTGGGATGAGAAAATTAGAAAAGAGCTCAGGTAATATTATTCCCTGGTTTAAAAAAAAAGATAGTTGTCAAACCCAGTAATGCATTTCCAGAATCCCTCCACCGCTTCCCACTGTGTGTCATTTTTTTCTTTTGTGATGAAATTGGAGAGGAGATATAACTATTTTTAATGGACAATCTAATGCCAGGAAGGATTAAGCCCAATCACACCTTTCCCATTCATCAGATTCTGCTCAGAGACTGTCCTTTTTTCTATATTAGCTTTTCAAAGAGAAACGCAGGGATTGGGGATTATGTGTTTTCTGCATAACACATGACCCTGTCATTGTCCATACATCTGGCTGCTAGTAAGAATGTGTGAGAAATTTGTTTCATCAAGTATTTTTAAAAAATGCATT
>NC_056526.1:23503685-23521500 GCF_019175285.1 Sceloporus undulatus | reverse complement strand
TGCACATTATGCACCTCCTGGATTGAAACATGGAGCCGGACCCAATTTATGATCAGATATGCATATACCTCTAGATTTGCAAGGCATTCTGTGAAAGAAAAAAATGCATTTAATAACATGTGCATGTATGAAAAATGTGCAAAACAGCAAAAACAACACACCATTGTTAGTGTCTCTAAAATGTAACCTAATAATAGAAATATGCATCTACAAATGCATTTATTTCATAATACAAAACATATATTAGCTATAAGCCTACATTGTGCTGTGTAGAACCTCCCCAACTTTACCCTCGTTTTCATCTCTAAAAGGGTTTCTAGTTTAGAAAAGGGAATATCCCATATATATTGGATGTGTGTGTACAATATATGTGTGTGTGTGTGTGTGTGTGTGTGTGTGTGTGTGTGTGTATATATATATATATATATATATATATATATATATATATCTCCAATACATATATATGTATCGCTAGTATACAGATGCACACGTGCATACACACAGAGAGAGTTGGGCCTTACTGACCCCAAGCTTGCCATCTGTGGATCTGAGCATCCATAGATGGCCCCACCCCATTGCTCTCAATAGTGACATGTGCACAAGGCCACTTCAGCTCCCATAGCTTTTGGCATCTGTGGTGGTGTCTGGAATGGAACCCCTTAGGAAGGGCTTATATTGTGTGTGTGTGTGTGTGTGTGCGCGCGCGCGCACACACACACACACACACACACACAGAATCCAGGTTAGCACCACTTTAACTGCCATGTCTCAATGCTATGGAATTCTGGAAATTATAGTTTTTTGTGGCTAAGTGTCTCACAAAACTACAATTCCCCGAATTCCATAGTATTGAGCCACAGCAATTAAACTGGTGTCAAACTGGATTATTTTTGCAGTGCAGAGGCACCCTAAAGCCTAAAGCAGATTCACCACCCAGCTGACATGTGGGAGCCATCAAATGTAATTGATTTCATGTATGCAGACACAAAACGTTCCATCAGAACAGGGCTCCAGAAATATACCATTACCATCATATTAAACCAAGGAAGACTATATTCACCATCAGGTGCACCCAGTTTTTTCTACAAGCCAAGGAGGTTTCTTTGCTCATTAGTTCTTTACTTGCCAGAGGGAGCTCTTGGCTCTTTCTGATGAATGATTTTGAATCATTAGCCTACTTGATAACGTTGAGAGTAGTGCCACTGGGATGTCATGCTGCCATTCAATAATTATGATGATTTGGAATGCAAGAATGCAACAGTGCAAGGGACATTATGCCTAGAAGTGCAACAGTGCAGATGGGGAAATAAGAATCAACCATGCAACAGGATTAGACTTATGTATGCCTCAGAGTCCATTCTTCTGTGAAGCAAGCCAACCAGTCCAATGAACCACATTGCTTGGAGGTGCCAACTTTAATACTTCTGTCCCTTGCTACAAGAAAATCTTCCATTGCCATCAGCTGCATGAGTGCTTTATTGGCCACACAGAGATTTCAGAATCATTAACACAAAATAAGACCTCACTGGCTTAGCTTAATTGTTCCCAGGTTCCTTTCAGTTCATGCCAGGAAAAAAGAAAAAAAAGCAGAGAATAATGAACCACTTCTATTTATGTAGCAGTTATAACCAGACAAAAGACAGGAGTTAACTTAAATTTGAATGGTTTTGATGAGGGGGGGGGGGGGAATAGATGTGGCAAACAGGACAGGTAGGGCATTCAGCAATTAAAGAAACCTGCATCCCTACCTGGACTGAAAGGACCTTGAAGCAGTGGTACATACACTGGTAATCTCTCGCCTTGATTTCTGTAATGTGCTCTACATGGTGCTACCCTTGTACCAAGTTCAGAAGCTTCAATTAGTACAAAATGCAGCAGCCAGATTGGTCACTGGTTCTTCAAAATTTGACCATATAACACCTATTTTGAAAGATCTTCATTGACTACCTATTAGCTTCCAGGCACACAACAAGGTGTTGGTTATCACCTATAAAGCCCTACATGGCTCGGGCCCGAGTTACTTAAAGGAATGCCTCTCCCTGTATAATCTGCCCCACACTCTCAGAACGTCCGGGAAAAATCTGTTGGAAGTACATCCAACCAGACTGGTTTCAACTTCTCAAAGAACCTTTACTTCAGTGGCTCCTAAACGATGGAACAGCCTCCTGGAAGAGATCTGTCTTATTACCTCATTGGAGGGTTTCAAGAGGGCAGTTAAGATGGATCTCTTCCAGCAAGCCTATCCACCCAATCTTCTGTAACGACATCATTCACTCTTCTATTCAGGATCAGAATATATCTTATAATTCTTTGACTGCACTGTTTCTTACTGTTTTAATGCTTGAAAATTATGTTTTATTCTTGTAACTTATTGTTACTGTTGGGTTGTAATCTTGCCTCGATCCACCTGGGAGAGATGGGAAAATATAAATAAATTTTATTATTATGATTATGATTAAATTCCTAGATTTTGGGGGGTATTTTTTTTTGGGGGGGGGGGGAGATGTGCCCATGTTATAGAAGAGTTCCTTCCTGACGTTTTGCCAGCATCTGCTTGGTATTTTTCAGGACTGGTAGCCAAACTTTGCTAACATTAAGGGTTTCTTCTTTCCTGTTGAAGTTGTCTTGGTGTTTGTGGATTTCAATGGCTTCCCTGTGCATTCTGACCTGATAGCTGTTGGCATGGTCCAGAATTTCAGTGTTTTCAAACAGTATTTTATGCCCAGATGGTTTATAACATGTTCTGCTACTGTTGATTTTTCTGGCTGACCCACTCTGCAGTGTCTCTCATGTTCCTTGATTCATGTTTGAACACGGTGTTTGGTGGTCCCTATGTAGACTTGTCCACAGCTGCATGGAATGCAGTAAACTCCTGAAGCTGTGAGAGTGTCTCCCCGGTCCTTCGCTGAATGCAGCATTTGCTGGATTGAGCATTCTCTGAAGATGTCAGCCACAAATGCTGGCAAAACATCAAAATAAACTCTTCAAGAACATGGCCACATAGCCCTAAAAACTCACAAAAAACTATGGATGTGGCCATGAAAGCCTTCGACTTCACATTAAATTCCTAGAATCTGCCTCTGACCAGCCATTCTGGATTAAAGCCAGTCTCCTCCAGAGACCAGGACAAATATGAAATGGATGTTTTGGCTTACAACCATTACCAAAACCCCTTTTCTCTTTTCCTTTTTGAACATACAGTATAAAGTGGAAAGTATAATAAAGTGTAAGGCAGGTCAGAAATCAATGTAGTAGGAGGGCCTTAGGCTTTAGGCCCTAAATGAGAGTAAAAAATCATTGGTCTGAATTCAATTATTAGTTCCACCTAGACTTGTTCTGCTGAACCAATGGGATTTATGTTGAGGTTGAATTATCAAAATTCCTTCAACTGGAGATGAGGTGTCTCAAGAGGGTTGATGGAGCTTGCAATGCACTTCCATCATGTCAAAGCAACCAAATTTATATAAAGTCTTGGAAACAACAAGATTTCACTTCCTCTATAGAGATTTATTAATGCACCTCTAGCTACTTTGCTTCTCCCTCAGTTATTGGCAATAACAATTATGATTATCTAGGCTTGTCCATAGAGCTGAGGTGCAGAATCTCCAGTCCAGGGTGGACATTTCAATTTGGACTTTCAATTCTCTCCACCCAGTTTCTCCAGGCCACTCTCCTGCACTTGCTCTGCTCTGTTGACACGGAGAGCATAGAAGTGACAATTCTAATGGAGGTGTCAGATCGGGAATGCCAGCCATGCCAATTAGATCAGGCCAAATACCAGTCTACAAATTACACCACATTGGCTCTCAACTTGAGTAATCCAAACCTTTGCTTTGAACATTACTCAGAAGCCCCCTGAGGTAATAATGTTGCTGAAGCCCACAAGAAATACCTTTACGTGTGTAAAGTTACTCAAGCCCATAAAAACTGCTTCCACTAATAGAGTGGGTAACTATACTAGGACAGAGTCCTGTGATAATCCTGGGCAGTAAACATGCTATCTTGCTCTATACCCAGGTACTCTATACCCAGTTGATGGAAGGGACTTTGGAAAAGGAGAAAGACAATGTCTGGTTGCATTATTTTCTGTCTGGATTGTGTTCTGGATTCAGAGAACTGCCACATCTGCAACTGTCCACACAGCATCTGGAGGCTTTACTGACAGATTCAGTTGTTGTAGTGGCTGAAGGCAGTCATTATCATATTGAGTTTGGAGGGGGTTGTGTAGATCACCAGTGTGACATTTCAGCCAGTCTGTCAAATGCAGGTCTCCCAGGTTCTCAGGCCACATCCAATTTCCCAGACCATGACAGCCCAGTGATATTACTGATACTATTTTCCTTATCCAGGTCTTTCCTCATCAGAACTTATGGTGGAACCTCACTCATGTTGAGGAAGGAGAATGCCTAGTAGATTTTTTCTTTCTTTCTTTCTCCAGCTACACATGGAAGAAAGACAAGGGTTACATCTTTAATTCCAGTTAAGGCTCTTATTTTATCTGATGCTGGAATAATAATAATAATAATAATAATAATAATAATAATAATAATAATAATTTGTATCCCACCTCTCCCTGTATTGGAATTAAGACTATGTCTGGGCTTGGGCAACGTAATGCAGAGTCTGGATTAATTTCACCCTTCTCTGAAGGAGAGGATGTGGCCTTGGAATGAATCACTTAATGGAAAATCTTTATATTATGTGAATATCTGGAAATTCTCCTAGAAAAGCCATACAACCATAGCACATCCTCCACATCAATCTCTCCCTGCCTACTGCCTGTATACCCATCATCTAAGACAATTTGGCTATGGAAATTGCATACAAGAGGCTGTCAAGTTGGGGATGGCTACTCTAAATCCTCATCAATTCTCATCCATGCTTTACAAGGAATCAATATATCCCACCCTTTGCTAATTACTGCCTTTCATCTTCCTAATGGACCAAAACTGAGAGAGACATTGGCAGACACTCATTAAAATTTACCTGGTGTACATGTCGCTCAGGTTTAATAGTAGAGGTGAGCAAAAACCAAAGAATGTGCAAATTCTGTCAGATTTTGAATGCAAAATTTCAATTTCAAAATTAATATTCAATATTTTTGGATGAAAAAATCATAGCAGATTGCATGATTGAGACATGTAGATGTATCTGAACTGTTTTTACCACACGTTTTAAGTGCTAAAAGCCATGACATTTCATTGTTAGGCTCAGTCAACATTTGAATAAGGAATCTTCTATACATGTAGATGGCTCCTACATGTGAGTTCAATGTGATTTTGCTGGTGTTGTTGTTGTGTGCCCTTGAGTCATGGTGATTCTAAGGTGACCCTGTCATTGGGTTTTCTTGGCAAAATTTGTTCAGAGAAAGTTTGCCCTCACCTTCCTTTGAGGCTGAGATAGTGTGACTTGTTCAAGACCACCCAATGGTTTTCTTGGCCAAGCAAGAATTAAAACCCTGGTATCCAGAGTCACTCAAACTGTTATACCACACTGGCTCTCATTAAATGGGATTTTCTCCCAAGTAATTGAGGCTGGGCAAATGCAACTCATAAATCACATGGAGGCCCAAAGGCATATCTGTATCCTCTCAGCTGAGCAGAAGGACCAGCCCTTTCTACCTCCTACAAGCACATTGGTGGAGGCTTACACTCTGTTAGTATGCTGGTGGATCTTAGTCAAAAACATAATCTAAGTGGGATAATGACTCTGCTCCAGATTTCAGTCCAAACCTGGTCCATATAACTAGTGGCTTGTTATTTGATCCAAATAACAAATGAGTTGTGCTAAATTCCTTTTTGCAACAACTGAGAGGTATAACTATGTTATGCTGTGATTGTAACTTATTGAAAGATAGTGTAACTATTACTGGTTTTAATTATTTTCACAATTACTTATGAATGCTAGATGAGCCTTTTACTATGTTGTTGTTGTTTTCAAGTTGTTTTCTGATGTTTATCACACTATGCTCTTAAAGAGCTACTATTCCAGTGTGACTCCTCTAGCAGCCTCCTGTTGCATGCTGGGATTGGCAGTTTTAAGGAGCTGA
This sequence comes from Sceloporus undulatus, assembly GCF_019175285.1. Lineage (NCBI taxonomy): Eukaryota > Metazoa > Chordata > Lepidosauria > Squamata > Phrynosomatidae > Sceloporus > Sceloporus undulatus. The sequence goes on along the minus strand of NC_056526.1, from coordinate 23,515,451 downwards.
ACTTCTCTGCCTGAGAATTCTAAATACCCCTCCTTAAAACTGCCAATCCCAGCATGCAACAGGAGGCAGCTAGAGGAGTCACACTGGAATAGTACCTCTTTAAGAGCTCGTCTGATAAACACCTCTGACTTAAGGGAACCCTAAGGCAAATCCATCATGGAGTTTTCTTGGCAAGATTTGTTCAAAAGAAGTTTGGCATTGCCTTCCCCTGAAGCAAACAGTATGTGACTTGCCTAAGATTATTTACTGGGTTTCATGGCTGATAGGGGAATCGAACCCTGGTTTCTAGAGTCATGGTCCAACTCTGAAACCACTGCACCATGCTGGCTCACTCTGCTTTTTACTATAGGTTTTTTTTAGTATAGGTTGAGGTTTTTTTTAAGGTAACTGACAGCAACTATGACTATGGATGTTGATGTAACTATGACCATTGTTCTATATCTTACTTAGTTAATATAACTAAATAGTTAATTAACTAATCATAGTTATTGTAAGCTACCTTTAGAGAAACAACAGCTAAGTAACCTCTCCTGGCTCAGTCCTCCTAAACCTGATGGAATATCATGTGCCAATCACCAGCAGGATGGACCTCCTTCTCCTCATGCAGTGGATGCCCAATAAAGTAGGTTAGTGGCAGGAGTTACAATCATGGTAATAGTGGCATAATTATCACTATGCAAGGATTGTGAATATGGAACAGTCAGCATGGCATAGTTGTTTGAGTGTTGGACTATGACTCTGGAGACCAAGTTTCAATTTCCTGTTCAGCCACGAAACCCACTGGGTGTCCTTGGGCAAGTCAAATGCTCTCAGTCTCAAGGGAAAGCAATGGCAAACCTCCTCCAAACAAATCTTGCCCTCCCCCCCAAAAAAATTCTATGATGGGTTTGTCTTAGGGTTGCCTTAAGTTGAAAATGACATGAAGGTAAACAATAAAAACAAACAAACAACAGATGAGTAAATTGCTCCTTATCCACAATTGTGACACTATTACCATGACTGCTGCTCCCTCCTCAACCAACCTTACTAGGCATCAGTTGCATGGGGAAAAAGAGGTCCATTCTCCTGTCAACCAGAGCATGGGTAAACAACATCTCTGTAAGATATGGGCCCAGAGAGGTTACTTACTCAAGTATACCTGACAATACAGCTGATGTAGAGTACCAGGCTCTTATTAGTTTTGCTGGAATGTGAAAATAAAATACTCTTTTCTAAAATAGTGAATATAGTGGCAGCTAACCACTTGGAAATATGCTGGCATCTAAATACATTTTAAAGGAAACCTTCCAAGCTCCACATCTGGAAATGCTAATAGGATTCCTACCCCTGTGTTCTCCAACAGAAAAGAAGTTTGCATCACAGAAAGTTTTTAACATCAGCATGTTTCTTTTTCAAAGGCTAGCTCTAGACAAATATTTACTGAGTAATCTTTCATTGAGATTAACTAATGTATTTGACAAGCTGGTGTACTTTATCCTACTTTACAGATAAGTGGGGGGAGAGGGAGAATAGATAAAAAGATCTGAACTAAAGGCCCTCTGTTTCACATTGTGGCCCATTAGTTCCCATTTTCTCTCCAGATACCAGCAACTATATGCTAGTGCTGAATCTCCATTAAAGGCCTTCTTCTACCAAGCACCTTTTATGCAAACAGACCATACTAACAAATCACTAAGGTTTCTTTGACACTCCTGTTAATGTGTAGATAAAAGACACTTCCTCTAGGCAACCAACTGGTTATGCAGGCAGGCAGCAGTCTGAAAAGTTCTTTAATGTCCCATTATCCAACAGAAATTAATACCAATTAATTAATTTATTAATTGGTAAGAAAATCAATACCTAACATTAGGTACTTAATGGATGCCTAATGGTCTTCAGCATACAAAATGCCACTATGTTGTGGCTTCTCCCCTTACGGCACACTTAATAATAATAATAATAATAATAATAATAATAATAATAATTTGTTTTATTTATATACCGCTATTCCAAAGATCATAGCGGTGATCAGCAAGTAAGCTAATTAGCAAGTAAGTGTTGAAAAAGAGGTGGCCATCCCTGTTGGACCCTTCTTCTTAAACCATTCTCTCAGTCATATAGGGCTTTATAGTCATAATGAGAACATTGAATTGGCCCAGAACTGAGTTATTCCAGGGCTGGAGCAGACAGAAGTGGGTCGGAACCCTGCTGTCCGCATAGCCCACTCCCAAGGCAGATTGTGGATGCAGGGGCTGACTGGCACTGCCAGGAGTTAGATTATCCCAGGTTCTTTTTGCTTCGGTCCTAATCAGCATGCCTGCAAAGTGGCTTTAAGCTGCTTCATTTGTTCTGTCTGTTTTACCCCCTAGAAAGGAGGGAGACATAAGAATTGGGAGAAAGTCAAGACACGAGGGAAGGAAAACTCAAATGAAGGAGAAGATGGTGTGACTGTAGGAGGCAGATGATGGCAATGAGATTAAAAATAATCAGGAGTGCTGGAAAATTGAAGAGAGATTAGCAGAGAAATGTGGGGAGTATTGTGCAAATTTGAAATTAGCAGAGAAATGTGGGGAATATCTTCCAAATTCAAAAGGTGAGGAGACCAAGAATTTAAGATCATAGTAAGTCATCCACTGAAAGGTACTGTAGAGGCAATTATACTTTTAAAAAGAAAAAAAAGAAAATGAAATGAAATGAAATGAGATGAGATGAGATGAAAGAAAGAAAGAAAGAAAGAAAGAAAGAAAGAAAGAAATTAGGTTTCTATTGAAAGAGTTGTATTCTATGAGAAGAAAGTGGATGCCCTTAAGAAAAGGGGGAAGTAGTAATAAATCTAAGGATGACTGTCACAACAGTGCCAGAACTTCTGGTACAATAAATTAATGAATGGCAGACTGAATACATGAGGTTGCCTAGGCTTAACACTTGGCCTAGAACATTCAAATGCTAGAATACTCTTCTGTCCATTGCAGTGTAGTATGGAAGCTTGTCCTGACTCTCAAGGCCTTGTAGCCATTTGCCATCAAGTTGGCTTGGACATATGGTGACCCTTTGAATGAAAGACCTCCAAGAGGTCATCACCAACCTGATCAGGAACTGCAAACTCAGAGCTTTCTTTATTGAAACAATCTACCCATAACTGTCCTCTTCCTCTTTTTCTACAGCCATCAACTGTACTGAGCATTATCATCATTTCCAGTGAAGTAAATCAGTTTGTCATATGTCCAGTGTATGATAACCTGAGTTTAGCTATCTTGGCTTTTAATAAGAATTCAGGCCTCATTTTCTCTAAGACCCATTTATTTATCTTTTTGACCATCCACGGTATCTGTTGAACTCTTCTCCAGCACCACATTTCAAATGAATTAGTTTTTATTCTGTCAGTTTTCTTCACAGTCCAGCTTTCACAATCATAATTAGAAACCAGAAAAACTATGGCCCGGATGATTCAGAGTTTGTTATTTAATGATACGTCATTAAACTTGAGAGTCTTATCTACTTCTGTCATAGCGATACTTCTGTCATCCCTTCCGAGTCTTCCGCTGATTTCTTGACTGCCGTCATCATTTTGATTAATGACTGAGGCAAAGTATAGAATTTTTAAAAACTATTCTGGTATCTTCACTATCAGCTTCAAAGTTATGTACCTCATCTGTGGTTGTTTGGCTACCAACTCAACAATAATAAGATCAGATACAGTAAATTGGGTTGTAAACTGGGCCATTTTATTTAAATCTATCCTTGTTTTCCTCTTGAGAGCTGCAAAAGGTTGTCAAGAAGAAACCTAGTGTTGAAACAACTGGGGCAAGTGATCTTTCCCCAGATCTTCTCTGCAGCCTCCCTTGGACAAAACATCTGAGCCTAGAGGAGAACTCAATAGGTGGGTTGCTCCCTGGTTGGCCTGCATTTGGAAGGTCAACCAGAGATTTACTCCTACAAGTCACAGGACTTGAAATGAGGCTTTAGCCCTCAGGCCAGTCCTAAGGAAAGTCTCATTCAATTTTTTCCTAGTCACATGACTTAAAAAGTTTTCTGGACCTCTCCTTCACTAAAAGCATTGTCATGAGTCATGAATCATACATCTCCCTTCTCTACCTGCCAGGTGACTGCCTGTCTAAGACACCACCTTGATCCAATTGTCAAAGTTGATCTAAAGAACAGTATGAATTTGGCAAAAAAAAAAAAAAATTGCATGGAATGTGTGTGTGTGTGTGTGTGTGTGTGGGAGGGATCCTGCTTGCCCCGGTACAGACTAGCAAAGTTCACACTGTGCTGGAGATGAGTGGCTGGGTTAAAATGCCAAAGGAAGAGAAGAGAGTGGCAAGGTTTTGAATAGCCTTTGCTCTGCTTCCCCACTCTCCATCATGGCACTACATGCCCTGATACTTCATACTGGCCTCCTTCCCTTGAGGCCAGCAAACACAGGCACCCCCTCTTCAGGTCTGAAGCAGGCCAGGGAGGGGGCCTCAAATATTTTTGTTTCCTTAATATTCATCTATAAACTTGCCTTTTCACTTTCTTCATTAACTTTGTCAATAGTCATACCAAGTCTGCTACTTCTTGCCAGAAATATGGTGACATCTGTAATATTGATCTCCATTCTCCCAATTTTCATGATCCCTTCTTCTGAGTCTAAATGTTACTTTGTGTCTGACATGTGACACATATAAATTAAAGAGGTAGGGTTATAAAATGCAGTCATGTCAGACCCACCTTGCTAATGAGAAATCATTCTGTTTCTCCATATTACATCCCGATAGTGGCTTTTTGTACAGAGTATAGGTCATCATTAGGATAAATAGGTGTGCTAGCACATCCCTTTCTTTTATAATAAATCATAATTCCTCATATTCTTCACTATCAAAGACTTTGCTGTAATATAAAAAAGACAGGTTGATTTGCAAGTTGGTCAGGATTTACCTGCTAGCCTTGTCAGGATGGCAGCCAGAAACAGATCAGTTGAAGATATGAGAACAAAATGATGAGACAATACAGCCTTCTCACCCACTTGATTTTGGCCAAAAAAACCTGAAGGGTATCAGTGGTGTTAAGACTCATGTGAAGAGATCTTGAAAATCTTTTACTGGGAAGATAAAGCATGACCCCAAAAAGTGGAGGTTTACTTGAATTGTTTGAGATACTTTAGAAAATTCTTAATTTCATCAGGTGAAGAAAATCTTCCATAATGGGGAAGATGTGGGGCGAAGCTTTAGAAAAGATGTCTTGGTTACAAGAATTATACTTAAGATCCTCTCTAGAGATAAAAATGCTAAATTGCTCATAACACTCATAAATATGCTTGTAGTTGGGATCTGTTGTGGTGGACTCTACTGTAAACACTTTACAGGTTTCATCAGAATCCCATTAAAACACCCACATCTGGATGGGAAATGGCATTTCCAAATCAGATGGCTGTTAATCAATTTACCCTTTAATCATTGCATCCATACATGAAAGGTAATTGACAGTAAGGTCAACTATTTAAAGGCATCATCTAATTCCTTTTGAGAGGCCAGAAACTCATTCCTCAAGAGAAGCATTTTGTTGATGCTCTCATTTAACACTGCTAAGAGCATAATCTAGGGTTGGCTCTTGCTCCATTCATTACTTTTCTCACCAATCTCTCCCTGCGGATCGAGGCAGGTTACAACAAATAAAAATAACAATAAAATTCAATATACAATTAAAACCCACATTTCTAATTAATTACCTACCCCAACCCCCTCCCAATCCTAAAAAAACAAACTAAAAGCAATAACAATACAGTCAGCCCTTCTTATTTACAGATTTTTTTATACACGGATTTGAGCATCCATAGTTTGAAAATGTTCCAAAAAACTATACATTTCAAATATCAAACCTTGATTTTCCATTTTTTAAAAATAAGGGACACCATTTTACTATGTCATTATATTTAATGGGACTTGAGCATACACAAATTTTGTTATACATGGGGGATCTTGGAACCAAACCCCAGCATATAACAAGATAAGATAAACAACAATATAAAATACTAATTAAAAGAATAAGAAAATTAGCTAAAATTAGAGGTAATTAGAGGTGAGACATCTATCTTTCTTGGAGTAGGCAGGGGCTATAAATATCAGTGGAGGGGAGGCTAATCTGGAAAGGTCTGCCAGAAGAGATCCGTCTTAACAGGATTTTTAAATGCTTCTAGAGTGGTAATGTGACAGATCTACTCTGACAGGTCATTCCATAACCTAGGAGTGTTAGATTTAAAGGCCCTCTGGATTACTGCAGCTAATCTGGTCTTCTTAGGCTGCAGTAAATTCATCCCAGAGGACCTGAGTGTGCGCATGTAGTCTGGAGCCAGGCCATGTAGGGCTTTAGAGGTTATAACCAACACCTTGTACTGTGGCCGGAAACTAATTGGCAGTCAATGAAGAGATTTTAGAACAGGTATTATATGGTCAGTTCTAGATGTACCTGCGACCAACCTGGCTGCCATGTTTTGCACCAACTGAAATTTCTGAACTTGGCACAAGGGTAGCCCCATGTATAGCATGTTGCAGAAGTCAGGTTGAGAGGTTACCAGCACATGTACCACTGTTTCTGGTCGCTCGGCTTCAGGAAGGGTCGCAGCTGGCATATCAGCTGAAGCTGATAACAGGCACTCCGAATCGTTGCGTCTATCTGTGCTGTCAATTGGAGAGATGAGTCATCATGCCAACAGCAGAGGTATAAAGAAATCTCTCTTTCTGTCTCTGGCTGCATCCACGCTACAGAAATAATCCAGCACAACACCACTTTAACTGCCATGCTCAATGCTGTGGAGTTCTGGGAATTCTAGTTTGTTGTGGCACCAGAGCTTTGTGGCTTTGCATACTGATTTTCAAGACTAGCATTCTTTGAATGCTAACACTGGATTTAGGTTTTTGACTCATTTGTTTGGCTACTTTTTAAAAGGCTCATGTCTTTTTGCTGCTTTTACTGTGGAGCACTAGCTTGGTGTGTCTATTCCTATATACTGTACTTTGTAGCTTAATTCTAATCACATTTTGTGTAATTTTGGAAGTAAATAATACAGATTTCAATGGGCTGTACACTTTTGTGCAATCTTACTTAGAAATGTGGCTGCTATCTCCTACCTAACAGGTCTAAATCCTGACAAGAGTAGGTCCACTGAATTAATGGGATTTACCTATGTGTTTAATCATCCTTCAACAATTGGTTGAATGATCTACTCTAGTTGGGAGTAACCCACAGGAGCACAACCCATATGAGTAATAAAACACAGGTCACAATCCACCCCAAAGTACAAATCTGTATGCTCTGTTGATTTCAGTGAAAGGGGGAAAACAGCACATAATTAACGTTTTCTATGAAACAAATGCGTCCTAAAATTGCTTAACATAGCCCACAGATCTTAAGAACAAAGTACCGAAGCAGGTGACCTCTGTATGTTTATTCAGAAGTACCACTATTTTCAATGGGCCACACCTTAATGCAAATAAGTCCAAGCCTGCAGCCTTAATTGAATCACTGTTCTCTGTTTAACCCATCTTTGATTAGGAAAGATGCTTCTTCTCTGCTGTCTAGTCTTGAAAACAAAACCAGAAATCAAACAAAGATATTGTCACTAATTGGATTAACTTCTGAGAACCTCATAAAAGCAGAAGGTCCAGTTCCCATCTTTAGCATTATACAAGAATGGCTTTATGGACCTCCGAGAGATGAAATAGAATCAAGTCTGCAGTATTCTGTTATTAGATCAAAAGATTATTATAATTAGTGCTGGTAATTACTATAAAATGTTTGTATTCAGCTGTTTAGACATATTCCTGCACTTCTCTTTGAAAGTATTCATTTCCTATTGCAGTCATTTTTTCCCCCCTTGTGAGTGGGATTTTCTTTTTGGAAGAGTATTTGCAGAATATAAAATCATGGAAATGCAAGTTCACACATGCCAGAAACAGAATTATTTATACTGATGTCATGAAATGTCTTTAATTACCTTCTCCAGGTTCTTGTAAATTCTACTTATGTAACTGTGGAAAAGAAAGATATTTGAAATGGGAAAAGCCACATAGTGGAGGCCACCAAGCTCAGCTAAAAGACACAGATGAACAAGTATAATGTTTCAGTCAAGCAACTGAGAGCCGAATGGGTTGTGCAAATTTGTATCAGAATCCAAATCCACCCATTCTTAAATTTTTGAAAGTGAGGTATGGTGAAAGTGTATGATGAGTAAATGGCACTTTATGGTTGTCTTTAGATTCATGCTTTGCTTTCCTCTGGTTTAGTTATATTGGCCACTAGAAAGCCAACATGGTCTGGTGAGTTGAGTGTTGGACTGTGACTTTGGAGACTATGTTTTGAATCCCTGCTGAGCCATGGAAAGCCACTGGGTGATCTTTGACAAGGCACACATTCTCAGGTTCAGAGGAAAACAAAGGCAGCCCCCACTCTGAACAAATTAAGCCAAGAAAAAAAAAACTTGTAACAGGTTCACCTTAGAGTCAGAAACAACTTGAAGGGACACAACAGCAATAAATTCCCTATTTGGTTATGTATGTTGAACTAAGCAACCTCTCCTGGTCCAAGCCCCCCAAGCCTGACAGAAGAGCCATTCATCTGTGCTCTGATTGCTGGCAGAATAACCTGCCTTGTCCCCAAGCATCTGATGCCCAGTAAAATGGAGGACAGAGGAGAGTTACAATCATGAAAACAGTGTCACTATTGTGACTAAGTCATGATTGTGGATGAGAAACAGTTATCTAGATTTACTCCTCTATAATTGTTCTGTATTCATGATTGCTACTTTGTCATGACTTTTCTCCCAATTTTAAAACCAAGATAGATTAAAAGTACTGGTAATAAAATCAGTTTGTGTGTAAGTTATTTTATAAAGTAATTAAACAATTGTAGAATTAAAACAATCTAAAAATTACTTAAAATACATGATATAAAAAACAACAGTATAACACATTATAATAACACAATACAGTAGTCCCCTGGTATCCTCTAGGACTTGGTTCCAGGACACACACCCCTCTCATGGATACCAAAATCCATGAATGTTCAAGTCCCATTAAATACAATGCATAGTAAAATTGTGCCCCTTATATAAAATAGCAAAATCAAGGTTTGGCTTTTGTCTAATTTATATTTTGTGGAATATTTTCAAGCTGTGAATGCTTGAATCATTGGATAAAGAATTCATGGATATAGAGAGATGACTGCACAATACCAAAATAAAAGCCCATTGCAGTCAATTCCTCAAAACTTTTTTGGAACAGGAAAGTGTCCACTTGTGAGCAGCAGAAGAACATGGAGGAAGCTATTCTAGCAAAGGATTTCCAAAGTCTGGAAGCAGTTGTTGAGATGGCCCTCTCCATTGTAGTTACTAAACATGGTGGAGAAGATGGTTGGACTGAGAGAAGGGCCTAGAACTCATTTTTGTAGAGAACAACATCTTGAGAATGTTTCCAGGCTGGGGAAAGTATCTGGAATATCAGGAAGGTTTTACCAATGGAAAAGAAAGCTGGGAAAAACAAACTTGTTGCTTAATGCATTTTGTTTTTAAAAAAGATGTTCCAAAGCAAAGCAAAAAGAAATCATTTTCTGGCCCTAGTCTCAAAACAAACAATTTTCCTTCCACTTTTGAGCTGTTTAGTAATAGTACATAATTATTCTCCTGATTGCTTACTTCAGAAATTGTCACTGCTAGGAATATATAAAAAAGAAAATCACTCAGGTAATAGGATTAAGTCTGATATGATTTTCTTAGACGCTGCACAGATAAGTTTCTTAAATTTTGTATTCATCAAGCACTTGTTCAAGACGTTCTTTTCCATCTTTCTGGAGAATCAGAGAACATTTCCAGGGAATTAAACACAGTTAAATGTTGCTTGGAAAATGGCTTCAAATCCATTTTTTAAAACACACAGAAACACACACAGAGAGACTCGTGCAAATGACAATAAGAACAATATACATTCAGATCTTATGCATTCTTGTCCAAAACAAATTCCCTTTCTGTCAACGAGTCTTACTTTCACATATACAAAAAACAGGATTTCAACCTTCATTTCAGCTTTCAGTTGCCTCCTCTACAATGTGAGTTTCTTCTGAACTGGGTAAATGCACGTGTGTTATTTTAAGCAGCAGAGATGACATGATCTAGGCATTTAAAATCTCAGCTAGGTGTCCTAAAATAATTGGGATGATACAGTGGTACCCCGGGTTACGAAATTAATTCGTTCCGCGGCGCCCTTCGTAACCCGAAATCTTTCGCAACCCGAAAAAGCCATAGGCGCTAGCGCTGGAAGCCGCGATTTTGTGCGAAAAAGCGCCGAAAAGCACAAAAAAAAAATTTTCGTAAGCCGAAAAAAAAAACGTAACCCAGAACAGTTTTTTCCTATGGAATTTTTTCGTATCCCGGAAATTTCGTAACGCGGTGCTTTCGTATCCCGGGGTACCACTGTACTCTAAGGATCTGAATCTAAATATACAGAGATGCCATTCATTCAAAGAGTTGCTTCAGCTTAATATATGCAGTTTGTTTATTTTGGTCTTCTAGAGTTGTTTTGTTGCAGGACTCATAGACAAACAGAAAACTCAGTTGAAGTGTTATCAACAGTGGCCAAGATCTTGCATCAGGAGACATAGCTATGATATGCAACAACATAACTATGGTGATGTAGCTACAAGTACATCTCTTGATGCTACCTTTTCAAAACCTATATTTTAAGCTATATAGCATCCCCAATAGTCAGGCAGTGGCAGAGACCCTCATGGAGTCCAGTGGAAGCTGCTGTCACAGCATGCCATACTACTGGAAGAGGGCTGGGTATCACTCAGCATCTCATTCTCCAGTACTCTTTTTTTTTGGGGGGGGGTGAATGGTTTTGCAGGACACTCAGTCATTGTAATGGTATAACCACTGCAAAAGCAAATTAGTGTAATGACAATGAACCATCTCTGTTGTGACAGGCATAAATGGGGTCCCTGTCACAATTCTTCATTGCAGCAACTTCCTGATAAGTGAGGATTGGGGGACCTTCACGGTCCTTATGTTGGTCAGTGAGTACACATAACAAGACTTTTTCTCTATAAGTCCCTTGATCTTGGAACACCCTACCTGAGGATGGAGATGATCACACATGGCTTTTAAACCATGATTCTCCTGGGAAGGAAATGGTGTCAGTGATTTAAATTTTTTTAAAAATCATTTAAAAAGGCTTCCATCAGGGCTGCAAAGCTCTGTAAATGCATGAAAAAGTTGAAAAAATAAAAATAAAAAACTCATAAGCATGCTGGGTAAGACATAAGGAATGGAGGAAGGGATTAAGGGAGAGAATGGGGAGAGAGGACAATGGGGGCAACAGTCCCGGTTGTGCAAACAGACAAAGTGTGGTGGTGGCTGCTCCAAAATCGGTATGTTGCTGTTTTGTTTTGGCTTGCATGACTGCAGAGTGAAAGGGGCTGGTGTGATAATGTCCGAAGTTAGGCTGGACCCATCTCTTTTCAGTTTGCAGCAGGCAGCCAAAATCGTGCTGTTCCACATGACACTCAGTGGTTGAAATTGCTGTTACAATTCCTGTTTTAGAACTGGATTCTAGGGTTGTTTTTAGACTACTTTTAGCAGTTTTCAAAGAGTATGTTAATGTCTTTTAAAACTGGTTTTCATCTTTGTATTGTTTTAATTGGTTTTTATGTGTTCATCACCTCGGGAGCTCCTGTGAGCTGGGAGGCAATGTGGAAATACCATATCTATCTATCTATCTATCTATCTATCTATCTATCTATCTATCTATCTATCTA
>NC_056526.1:23488061-23503675 GCF_019175285.1 Sceloporus undulatus | reverse complement strand
GGGACCTAAAGTAGAGAACACAGAGAGATCATGAATACCAAACTCTAGGTTATGCATTCATAACTCTCCAACATGATTCCCACTATGATTTGGGGGCAGAGGCATCTTGTTCAGTCTATATGAAAGGAAAAGATTTCCAGCCCCTGAATAGACACTTTCTAATAAGAGACACTTGCCAGTACAATAAGAGACAAGCCTTCTGGCCTTCGAATAAGGGACATGACTTAGAAAAAGGGACACCTGGCAAACCTAAGTGCAAATCTGATTGGCTTGCTTAAATATGCAGACCTAACAAATTCTTCATGTTTCTCCAGTAGGCAGAGAGCACAAGAGAGGTCTAGGCTCTTCTTTAAAGCAAAAGATACTTACAATATTTGTATAAAATGATCAGTGGAAAGGGGACAAAGAGCAACTAGATAGGGCTTTAGGTTTCCTCTCTCGCTGTCTTTCCATTACTCTATGCACTCAAGCCCTTTTATTCCTCCTTTCCTGTTGAGTTACCTTCTTCAAAAAGTTAATGTCTTTGCACCCTTTGTCTGGCAAGGAAGCAATACCGGGCCCTAATTCTAATAATAATAGTTGTTAGCTTGCCTCCACACAACACAACCATAATTTTATGCAGGGGTAAGTAGCTACTGTGGGCATTGTGCAGCATTGAAGACAATATTATCACTGTGTGCCCAGCTACAGAAATAGAGATGCATACTTCTCTACGCACACCCATTCCTCCCACCTGCTGCAACTCTCAACCAACTGATAAATAGCCACATCAAAGAGTGCATGCAACAGCTAAAACCTGGAGTTTAGAGGATGAGATTGGAGAGGGAAAATGTCATAGTTCCACCTAATGGAACTTTATGGCACCTAGAGTTGCCACATCTCAGGGTCTGGCCCTGACTCACTTTTTCATGGGTCATCTGTAGGTGACAGACTAGAGTTCAAATTCTCCAGTTTGGGGGAGGTTCACTAGGAGCTGTCACCACCACTAGGCAAGGGGAAAGGGCTATGTGCAAATCTCCAGCTCAGCTAGCAGAGCAGCAGCTTGCCATATTTTGCAAGCCTCATTTTATCAGTTGCTGCCATTTGCAAAGACTCTCTGGGTGGCAGGATGTCTATGTGTTTACTTGGTTAACTTACTCCTTTTGTCCCAGTCACTTTCATGCCAGGGCTTAGCCTCTGCTCGACTCTGGCTAGAAGCAAATAGGCTAGATTGAATGTTCTTTATCTGGTCTCCATATTACCCTAATGATCCTTTTATTTCATCTTCATCTGAGAACAACCCCTTTAGCAAAGAATTCAAAGGCATATCCATGTTAGTCTGTGGAATCAATAAGTAGAGAGATTTTGTAGCACCTTTGAGACTAACTGAAAGAAAGACATTGGCAGCATGAGCTTTCATAGACTTAAGTCTACTTTCCCAGATGCATGTCCAAATGCATCTGATGAAGTAGACTGAAGTCTACAAAAGCTCATGCTGTCAACTTCTTTCTTTCAGTTAGTCTCAAAGGTGCTACAAGATCTCTCTGCATACCTTTTAGTAAAGAATTATGTCTTAATTTCCAAACAAGACAATATGCTCTGTATCTCCTGCACACACAATTTCTGTGTTTAAATGACAAGCTGTGAGCAATTGTGATTGGTACTTAATGCATAACACTTAAGGAGATCACCAGGGGATGTCACTAGGCCTCAGGTTTGGGCCTGGGATGCTCCAGAACTGGCAACTCTAATGGTACCTCTTCCTGGTCCAGGATCTGTTAATGGAGAATGTTACAGGAGCCCTATCCCATAATCATTCTGGTAACCGTAACCTAAGGCATTGCCACTCCTGAGAATGAGAGACAAAGACAGAGAGAAATCGGGCTAACCATAGAAAAAATTAAAAAATAATAATTAGATTCTTACAGAGAGAGAGAGAGAGAGAGAGTCAGTAGGGTTCTGATCAAATGCTCTGGGAAAGAAGATCTCGGGTATCTCAGGCGTGGTACAGGCAGTGTTAATGCACCATGCTGGCGCCATACTAGGGTTAATGGACCTCGCAGCAACCGCACAGTCCCTAACCCTAGTAAAATGCAGAGCCGTAACAATGGCGGCACCCTATATACACAGGCACCACCATTGTTACATAAGTGCCATGTGGCATCTGCACATTGCTGCGCAACACTTACGTAACCAGTGCACCAGTGGTGCACTTGTTATGCCGCCCCTGTGGCTTTAAAAGAACCTGCTTTTTGCGGATTCTTTTTCCTCCACAGCAAAGCCACGCGGTTTGGCAGCTGCAGCTTCCCTGCAGAGGAAAAAGTGCCGCTGCCAGCTCGGACAACGTGGAAGGTATGTACTGGGCCTCTGTTTCATAGTGACGAAGCCTTTAATTTTCAGTCCTTCTAAACAATTCCTGCCATTCAACTCAGATGCATTTCAAAACTCTGCCTAGCTTGATCCTGATGATGGGCCCAGTATGGTTAAAAGCCTGTAACCCCCTTTTTACAAATGTCAAGTGGTTATGGGGGGATTTGGTCTCCAGAAGGGAGCTTGTCCAGCCCAACTTGGTTATTGGTATCTAGCAGCAGTCTCTCAACATCCTGGCAGGCTTATCTCTGCCTTGCAGTTTTTCCTGTACATGTAGTTTTATCGACAGTCTGCATTCATTAAGTAAAAATTAAATTCAGGCATTGGCTTGTATTTATAAAACACCCAATCAAGTGCCTGCTGGAAAAATAAATAAATAAATAAATAAAGGTGGGAGGCACTTGGCAGAGTCAGGCTCTGCATCTTTTTAGAATAACATTTCATAGTAAAGCAGGACACATTAATAACACCACCATTTCCTTGACATATAAACAACCCCAAGAACAACAAAGAAAGTATAGGGAAGGGGAAGAAAAAAGTTGGAACAATTAAATGCATGCCTCAGGGAGCTCAATGTGCAGGTCTGTGAGTAATGGAGTTGCAGGGGGAATGTAGAGAAGCAAATAATTAAAATTGTGGATTGTTATTTTGCAAGTTAATAAATGGACATGCCAGCAGCAGAAGAGCCATGGAGAGTATATATAGGCTGCTCCCTCGGTTTTGCAGTATGTCCTTTATCAACCACACTGCACTTCACTCAAACTGTTTGGCATTTCATAAAAAAAAATTTTGGTCTTTCAAGGGAGGGGACTGCATACCTCCATGGCAATTAATTGGAAAGCAGAAGAAAAACTTTCAAAGTTAAAACAAAATGACTGAGAACCTATGCTAAGCATCGTTGTTGTGTATCTTCAAGTCATTTCCAACTGCTGGTGGCCCTAAGGCAAACCTATCATAGGATTTTCTTGGCAAGATTTGTTCAAAGAGGGTTTGCCATTGCTTTCCTCTGAGGCTGAGAGAATGTGACTTGCACAAGGTCACCCAAATGGTTTCATGGCTGAGAGGGGATTCAAGCCCAGGTCTCACAAGGCACAACACTGGCCAAATAAAACAATCTCATCTAATTTTTACATCGAGCAGTCCAGAAAACGTACAGGACAATTGCAGCTGAATCCAGGTCTTTTCAACAGAGCAGAAAATCCAGATATTGTGTGTGTGTGGGGAGGGGACTGCTCTTCATAACAATATCAGTGTGGGGTCAGATTGGGAGTGGGAGTTTGGGGTGGGTTGGACTGATTTGGTCCAGCAAGCCTGGTATGTGTCATTATGTAATACTGTTCTGTGTTATATTGTTGGAAAAGTCTAACTTTTCTTATGATTACTTACTACTACTCCCATGGGCCACACTGGCTAGGGCTGATGGGAGCAGAGCTCAACAACTTTTAGAGGACCACTGTTTCTTCAGCTTCAGTCTGCATAATGCAGGCAGAAGAGTCCTATAATTGGATTATTGACTACAACAATTAAGCATCTTTAGAGTGTAATTGATTGATTGCAAACATCTAGTTTTCTCCATTTGTCAGGAACATCTTCTCTCTAAAAGGGAGATGCAGACATCCTGAAATCTACATTACATTAGAGGTTCCATCAAATTCACCTAAGAGCTTTTTAGGGCTCCAGGGAAGTGTACAAGGAATTCTGAGAAAAGACAACAGTGTTTCTACAATATTATTACAAAGATAGGGAGATTTTTCACACTCCTAGAGAGTATTTGCACAGACACTTGGTCATTTGTGAACTGTTGTTTTAGGCACCATCACAAAATGGCTGCCATAAGTCCTCAGTAGTTCAAAAAGACAAGTAATTTTTTTCCAAAATGGAGTGGAAGGCAGAACAGAGGTTTGAACTCCAGAACACAAAAATCATTTCACTGTTTTGTGTTGCAAACTAAGAAGGCAATTTTTTGGAGGAAACTGTGCCCAAGGAGAAAGCCCATACAAAACATTTTCTTTTGGTTTTATAGTTTCTGCTCCATCAGAGCATCCAGAAGGCAAGTCAATTACTTTCCTCACAGACTAGTCCTCTAAAATAATGTTTCCCAAGCTGTCTCACATGGAGGACCAACAAGAGTTTTTTTTCTAATGTATGAGGGACCAGTTCCATATTTTGCCCACTGACTACAATAATTTCTTTCTTCCCTGGAACGTGCAGCAGATTGGCAGCTATTGGCTCATGGGTTGTCTCTCTCTCTCTCTCTCTCTCTCTCTCTCTCTCTCTCTTAGGATTATTGCTCTCAAATTTTCTTTCTCTTGTCCTTTTACATATTTCTACTCAGAGCTTGGAAAATTTCCATTTTGGACTACAATCCCCAGATTTCCTGTCAACATTGCACTGGCAAAGAGTGCCCTGGATGATCAGTACAGTGAAGAACACAGTGAATGGCATGTGGGTTACGTGGAAGTAGGTCAATTGTTGTTGTTGCTGCTGCTGCTGTTGTTTTCAGAATCTGTGAAAGAGGGGCATGACTAGAAGTGCCTGGACAAACTTCTCCTGCTATCATACCAAGCAGTAGTTGGAATAGTTGTCCCCCAAAATGTAAGTTTTCTAAACTCTAGTCTGATGGGCACCTTGCTGCCCAAAACACTATGCTGGGGAGCCTGATATTGGAGTATGAATACTGGAAAAATGTGGTGATGAGATGTATAGCACAGGCAAAACCAGTATACATATTCTGGTTCTTGTTGTAGGCCTTCAAGTCATTTCTGACCTATGGTGATTTTCTTGGTAAGATTTCTTCAAAGGCTGAAAGAGTGTGACTTGCCCAAGTACATTGAGTGAAAGATGTCTGTTCAGCTGCCAATAGTACAATAGTTCCAACCCCCTTCCATTAGCAAGTGAGGTTGTGATGAGGAATTGCAACAAGGAACAGGGATCTCTTCTGATTGTTGTAGCTTCATCCTTGTTCCCTGATTGGCAGTTGAATAGACCTCCTTTGCTTGCTTCAGCTGCTGGCTGTTAAGGTGGGCAAGAGGCATTTACAGTCATGGAAATAATGCCACAGTTGTGATTATATAATATTTGTGAATACAAAGCAGTTACATGTCTGTAACTCTTATTTGTTACTGCAGTATAGAATTCCTGTTTGCTTGTCTCTCTGTATCACCTGAACTGAGAACAGCTACATCTTGACAAAATGCAGGCCTGTGACTAACATCTTCATATTTTTTCCCTCCTGTAAGATTTTTAACACCTTTGCTTGATGAAGAAGCCTGTGGAGCTTTGAAAGCTTGCAACCTCTATTTTGTGCATTTTGGTTGGTCCCATAAAGGTATCACTGTTTTGTGCTTTTGGAGTGTTATTGTACTTTGCAATATAGAATGCCAGCCACAGTTGCTTGCTTGCTTGCTTGCTTTTTTAAAAAGGGAACCAACACTGGCCCCTCCTTACTTATCTGACCTTCTTTCTCCTCACCTTCCCACTCGGGCCCTCCGTTCTGGTAGTCAAGGTCTGCTGTCTCAGCCCAGGATTTCCTCTGCCCCATCCCGGATTTGCCCCTTTTCACTCGCTGCCCCTCACTCCTGGAACCTTCTTCCCCCACAAGCAAGAGCCATCACTTCTTTAACCAGGTTCAAAATGGAGTTGAAAACCATCCTGTTCAGAGAAGCCTTCCCAGGCATTGCATAATTGTCGCTTACTATTTGATGTTCTTTTGGTGCCTGTTTATCAAACCATTTCCTGTATTGCTATGTACTGTATATGCATTATCCTACTTGAGAGTATGTATTTTCCCTGGAAAATGATTAACCATCCATTATGAAGCCAAGCCCTCCCTCCAGTCCATCTGCCTTGGTCCAGGCCTTGGAGGTAGAGAGGAACTGCTGGACCTCTTCCCTCCACCACCCCCTTCTCCTTCTGTGTCTTGTCTTTTTAGATTGTAAGCCCGAGGGCAGGGAATCATCTAACTAAAAAGATTGTATGTACAGCGCTGTGTAAATTTACAGCGCTTCATAAATAAAGGTTAATAATAATAATAATAACAATATAACTACCAACACTTTCCAGGGCATTTTTTGTTTTATTTTGTTTTGTTTTATGGCAGAGTCTCAGCTGGGAAACACCCAGTGGCAGCTAGTGACTTCTCTGTTAGTGAAGCAGTGAATCTTTTAGTCCATAATTTAAAGGCGGTATTCAAAGTACTGAGCCCTACTCTCCAAATTGCTTCCCCATCTTGGATAGATGTATTAAAGTTTCAGTGAAAACCTGAGATGGAAGATTCACTAGCCACCACAGGAAGGAACTGCATGGAACTGCACACAAGATCTGCTGAGTATTCCTAAGGAAGCTAGCAGAAGCTTGGTTCCTTGGGGAAAATGCCGAGAGTGGCTGAAGACTCACCACACCAGCTTAGGGAAAAACCATGTGTTCCCTTTCAGGAGTGAGGGAAATCAGACGCTTGGTGTTTGAGATGGAGAGCAGCCCTCATTACTCATGCCAATCACATCCCTCCCTGCTGATAATTGCCAGAGAGTGCAAGAAGGTACCTGTAATCATAAAGTGAATTAAACATATAAATAAGGTTTGTGCTGGTAATTGCAAGTGAAATGAAAAGGAGTGAAACAGAAAGCCAAGACGAAAAGAGAAGAGCTAAATGAGAATTTGATGAAAGACTTTGAAGAATCTTCTGTCTTAATTGATGAATTCTATTCATAGTTGTGCATTCATGGAGAAGAAATTGGCGGGAGGTGGAGAGTGAAAGGAATAAATTTGAGATTAAACACACAAGCACACACATACTCAACCTGATTACTGTTGCTTCACTGGTGTGTCTGTTTGCTTTCATTTGGCTGACCCAGAGATTATTCCCCATCTTCCAACTTCCTTACATAAGACTTGCAGACTTCTTAGGGTCTTTTCTTATACACATTAACCTGGCAAGTGAGGGAAGTCACACAATGTACAGGGGCATATTTCTAAGACAGTGGGCATAAGACTGCACTACAAGGCTGAAATTTTACATACCCTTACAAAGGAGTAAGTAGCTAAATCCATTTACTAATCATGTTTATAACTTTTGTATATTTTTGTGTGATTTTATGCTGTTCATAGATGATTTTAATTGTTCTAAATTTTACTGTAACTTTTTAAAAGAAATGTTTTTATTTTGTGAGCCACCATAGGTCCCTTCTGGGACAAAGACAGGATACAAAATAAATAAATAAATAAATAAATAAATAAATAAATAAAATTTATGTCACTTAAAAATGTTGACATAATATTCAGCAGTTGATTCAGTGAATATACTCTAGGTGGGACATGCCAGCTAGTAGCAACTGCATATTCTGTGAGTTCTAATTCAAAAAGTAATGGTTCCAAGCTCTGTCCTTTTTATTTCTCTTCTTTTTCTATATCTCCTTAATGTACTACATCATCTCAAGTGGAAGTGCCTCTACTTCCTTTCCCACTTCTTCAGCGATATTGGTACTCTATAATAACTGTCCTTTCAGGTTGTTTGGGGGCATTGCTCCACAGCCTTGAAAAGAAACTCCCTGTATACTCTCAGGTATCTTTATGGAGGAATGGATGGCAGGACATGGGTCTCCTAGGAACTGGAACTTGTTTTCACTGCCTTGCATGCACCTCATAACATCAACCCCAAATCTAGGGAAAGCTAATTTTGTAATCAAAAACAACATTCCCAAGCTCCATACTATCAATAAAAAGTATTGCCTTGAACTTCACACACACACACCAGTCTTTGCCAAATAAAACACACAGAGAGAAACACAACAAGAGCTTATTTCTACAAGAGATCATTTTGGATAAGAATTCAGAAAGCTCACAAATACTAAGTGAGAGCACTTACATTTGTTGCAACAGCTCCACTGGCAGCTGGTTTGTTTCCGGGCACAATTGAAACAGCTCATTATGACCCTTAAAGCTTTGTATGGCTCAAGCCCAGTTATCTGAAGGACTGCAAGCCTGCCTGGATTTTGAGATCCTGTATGGAGGGTCTTCTCTCAGTCCCACCATCGTCACAGGTACTTCAGGTGGGAATCTATGACAGGGTCTTCTCAGCTGCTGCCCCACACTCTGTAAATCTCTTTTCATATTATTAGGCCTTCTCTGCTATCTTTCCACTGGCAAGTTAAGGCTTTTTATTTTGGAAGGTCTTTAAAGACTGATTGCTTAAATGGACTGATCCTTACAGACCTGTTCCATAATGTCTGTGTGGTATAATATTTGTATTTGTATAATAGTTTGCCTTAAGTTTGCTATAAGTCAGAAGTGACTTGAAGGCACACAATACACACACATCACTATCACCACATCTACTACTACTAGATCTGTTACTCCATCTACACTGACTGGCAATAGCTGTCCATGTTATTTTCAGATAGGGCTGTTTTCCAATTCTATGTGACATGTACCTGGGTATTAGGAGCTTTTGTTCTGCCAGTGAGCTAAAGGATTTTCCCAGTTTGGAGAACAACAATTACATAAAATATTTGCAATCAAGAAAGAAGTGGTTGACCCAGATAGAGAAGATCCTGGCTGATTTGTCTGTTTATGTCATTTGCAGCAATCAAAGAGAGAGTCTGATTGTATGTGTTCCTACAAAGCAATTGGCTTTGTCATTCATGTGGTTTCACAGCAATCAACAAGAATTTAATTGGAAATAAGAGGGTGACATCATAGAACTTTTGTCTTTGTGTGTATAAAGCAGCTTCGAATGCTAGTTTCACTAGGGATCTATGAGCAGTTCATGAAATCATAAAGCTGGAAGGGAACCCAGGAGCCATCTTGTTGAATGCCCTGCCATGCAGTAATCTACTGCTAGAGCATCCTGGAGAGGTGGACATCTAACCACTAGTTGAAAAAACCTCCAATGAAGGAAAGTCCACCACCTAATGAAATATGTTGCCAAGCAGTTTTTACTATCAGGATATTCTTCCAGACAGATTTACCCATCCAAGTAGAAAATTCATTCTTAACTCATACAGGTTTGAGGATAATTCTCTGTGTTTGTGAAACTGAATTTGGGTTGCCATCTCATCTTGAATAGTTACATGACACACAAGGTTATAGCTCCAGGCAAAATGGGGGCATTACCCTACTCAATAACACTTCTTCCCTCCCCCATGACATTTTTTCTTTAGTCACCACATTTCTAGCATTGCAATAACTTTCTTCAGCTGAGCATTTAGAAATATACAGTACATCTATTCTGTAGAAATGATGTAGTTTGACACCCTTTTCACTGCCATGGCTCCATCCTACAGAATTCTGGCGTTTGTAGTTTTGTTAGGCACCAACATTCCTTTGCAGGAAAGGCTAAAGACCTTGAAAAACTACAAATCCCAGGATTCTATAAAATAGAGCTTCAGTACTTAAAGTGGTGTCAAACTGAATTATTTCTACAGTGAACATAACAAATCTAACAGTTCTAGGCTTGAACCATCTTCAGTGTGTTATTCTTGGCAATGCTAGAAATGTGAGTACTGAAAAAATGCCATTGGTGGAAGAATTTGTCTTTGAAAGGAGCTTTCTTCTCATTTCCTGCCCCCAAACAGTGATACCCTTGCATGACAGATAGATATATGATCCTCTCTGTGATGGAGCAAGCTATGCCTATTGGATTTAGCTAGTGTAGTGGAATAAGACTTTTATCTGATTTGTCTCTTGATAAGCACTTACCTAAATCCACACACAAGTGGGATGGAGAGGACTTCAGGTAAGAAAAGCAAAAGCCCAATGTGTGATAAAATAATAATAATAAAAAGATTTGTCCATCCTGAGATTGCGCAATAACATAATGGCATCTTGTTATACAGTCTGAAGGGAAGAATTCATCAGAGATAAAGTGGGGGTAAAAGGAATGCATTGATTGATTTGTGCTTGTTTTCTAACATACCTGACCATTATAAATGACACAAATTTGTATTCCAAACAGGCTACGTCTGGATTTCCATGACATCTTTAATGTCTGCAGAATTTCACCCAGAAGTTAGTGATGAGTAAGTACTGTTTATTAGCAAGATAAAACTCCAGGAAAAAAATGTGGAGTGTGAGATGGAGGAAAGGAGAAATTATGTATATGTGCATGATGGGAAACGATTTCTTAGAGCTCCAGTGGGGATACCAGAAGATCAAAAGAAGACAGCTGCAGAACTGGTCCAGCGTAACAGGCTATTAAGAATACAAAGCATCTTTATTTTCATTGCTCCTTTTATACACATTTGCAAAATTAGGCAATACACAGTGGCTGCTATTAGGTGACATAAATTACAGAAGGCAAAAAGAAATAAAAGAAAGAAGAGAACAGCCCCAGAACACATGGCATGGAGAATATATTAAGCCTCAGCAACCAAGAATAACCAATAATGGAGTCCAAATGAGGAGGGTGAGGGCTTAAGAAGTGAAGAAATGTTTTCAGGTGAGATTTGACAAAGATGAAAAAGTTGATGAAAGAGAAAGATAGCGGGAGATGGTTCCAGATGGTCACCATTAATGCAAAGGACAGAGTGGACAAAGGTGATAAACAAATGAAAGAGGGAAAGGTCAAGGAAGTAATGCTCTGGAATTATAGAAACAAAAAAAGAAATTGGGGCCATGTTCAAAAGTGAAGGAAAGACCAGGAGATTTATTAGGAAATCAGGACAGGAGACATAGCTCAGTGATAGAGCATATGCTCTGTAGGTAGCAGGTCCAAAGTTCAGTCCTCTGAGCTCCATTTGATAAGGTCTCAGAAACCAGAAGATGTCAAAGATCTCTGCCTGAGACACTGGACAAAGCAGCCAGACAGAGGAGACAGCACTAGGCAAACTGGACAATAAATCTGATCTGATCTTAAGACACGTTTCTGCATCCCTTAAGATGAAGTTAATGGTGAGGTGAGAAGGATGCCTACCACAACTGGCAACCTCCGATTGCCAGGAGGAAAGCCATCCAAATCACTTGGAAATTAAGAAAAGAATAAAATCAGCCATGTCATTTACAAGCAGAAGAAAAATCAGAAACTGGTAATACCTTTTAGCAGGACCAAATAAACTTGTTATTAAAGTGTGGCATAAGGGGCATAAAGTTTCTAGTTCTGTAAAACTCTTAATTTGGCATAATGTGTGTCTCTGGGTTTTTTTGTTTGTTTGTTTGTTTGTTTTTAAAGAACATACCGGATATGGAAGAAACAAAAAGTTCAAAAATATAGCCCAAATGAGATTGATCATTGTATTTGCTTCTGAAACTTCAAGTTGGTTACTGCATATTCAGCAAAGAGGTGTTAAAGCAACAGTGGACAAAGTGACTTGCTTGGGACCGTATATGGCCCCAGGGCTTTTCTGGTGGTGCTTGACCTCTCCAGGATTCCTGAATTGCCTTTTAATGACATTTAGCTTTAAAATAGGTTTCATGGGCTCCCAGCACCCTTCAACTTTTAAAACAAACAAACAAACAAACAAACAAACCCTGGCTGGCTTCCTGTTTACTATATATGATGTCAAGAGCCAGTGTGGTGAAGTAGTTTACATGTTGGACTCTCGAGACCAGGGTTTGATTCCCTGATCAGCCATGGAAATCCATTCAGCAAATCACATGTTCTCCGCCTCAGGGGAAGGCAATGGCAAACCTCCTCTGAAAAAATCCTGCCAAGAAAGCCCCTTGATAGGTTTGCTTTAGTGTCGCCATAAGTTAGAAAGGACTTGAAGGAATGCAACAACTAGAACAAGCCAGATTTACAACACTGTAAATATAGGAATCCATATTTACAGTCATTGAACCAGTGGAATGACTAAAAGTGCCCCCTTAAACCCACTTTAGAACTAAGGAGCTGTATCAGCTCAGTGCCCTAGACTATGAAATGACCTGCCTGAAAAGATTTGACAGCTGAATACACTGTCTGATTTTAAAACAGCATTAAAGACCAGCTTCTTCCAACAGTCTTATCCAGCTGATTTTTAAACTGTGATTTTAAATGATGAATTTTAAATGTTGATCTTTTTAATATGGCCTTATCACATGGAGACTTGGGTGCATTCCCGACGGGCCCTATTGGGCGCCATCGTTACGCGCGATGGTTGGCGCTTCCTGACATGCCTTGCCCCTCGCACATAACGAGGGTGTCAAAATGGTGGCACCCTATACAGATGGGCGCCACCATTTTGATGTGACGGACGCCTAGCATCTGCACATCTCAGCGCCCTTGTGATGCCACAAGGGCGCCACTGGCACCTTTCAATGTCACAACGGCACCGCAAGAAGAACCCGCTTTTTGCGGGTTCTTCTTGCTGTGCCGGGGAACCATGCGGTTTGTCCGCTGTGGTTCCCTCGCACAGCAAAAAAGGGCAGCGGCAGACTGCCCTTTTGGGTGGTCTGTAAAATGCCTTACTATTGGCAAAATGTTCCTGAAGCATGCTTGAAGCGTTCCTGAAGAGTGAAAGTGTGATAGCCAGTCATGCTTCTGAATCGTCATTGAGGCATCCCGCTTCTCTCTCATCCTCAAAGCATTCATGGAAAGAAAGTCCCCATTATTCAAGAAATGGCTGCTCTGCAAATGCTTTGAGGATGGGAGAGAAGTGGGATGCCTCATTGATGATTTAGAAGCGTGACTGGCTATCACACCTTTGCACTTCAGGAACGCTTCAAGAATATTTTGCTGACATTTTAGCAATGTCCCTTCATGTGAATTGATGTGTATTTTAATTTATGCCTTTTAACTGATGTTTATCTGTTCATTGTTGTTGATCCCTGCCTCAATACATGGGGAGAAGCAGGTAAATAATAATAATAATAATAATAATAATAATAAGAAGAAGAAGAAGAAGAAGAAGAAGAAGAAGAATTTTTAAAGAGCTGGGGAGAAGAGTGGTGGCTGAAGATGCTTCCAACTCTTTCCCAGCAGTGAGGTGCTTTGTAGCAAGCAGTTGTGACAGAATTCCACAAGGGTCCCTGCAGCTACTTGTTATAAAATAATTTGCTGCCAGGAGAGGACTGGAAATGTCTATGCTCACCACCCTGCTCTTCAGCATCTAAGATATGTCTATGTTCGTACAACTCACTCCTAAAATGGCCTTTTGAGGCTTGCATTAGGAAGAATAGCTACAATGATGGACAACTGCATTTACTGCTCCAGGATCTCAGCCCTTGTTTTCCAAGCCAGCAGCAGACTTCCACCCAGTTTTATCCTTTCTTTTGTGTGTGTGTGTGTGGCAGTCTATTCCCCCACCCCCACCCCCACCCCCAATGGGGGATTATGGCATTCCCGATTTACTTTTTCTAGACTGATAGGGTATCACACCTTTCTTTCTAATGTATGTTCATTTCCACAATTTTCTGGGCAATGGTCGTGCTACAGAAATTCTCCCTTGTTCTTGTCTCTTAGCTGTAGCATGGCTACACCAAAGGAAGTTGGTGCATCCTTCCTTCCATCCTCAGGCTGATATCATTGCTCATACATGGGCATAAAAAACAGTAGGATGTAGAATAAACTGCTGTACCAGGGTTTCCTGCTACAAGCACATGGTTCCCATGGAAAAATGTATACCCCCTTTCCCAATGAGTTTCCATGTAGTTTCCCAAAATAAATGAGCTACGTAGGTATGTTGTTTATGTGCATACAATTTGGCAGGGATTATATAAGCAAATGATACAGAGGAACAGAATAGAAATAAGGTATGCACATAATGAACAGCTCAGGAATAGAACATTACGGCTTCAACATTTCAAGAGATAGTTGTTGTTATGTGCCTTCAAGTTGATTCTGACTTATAGAAACTCTTTCATACGGTTTTCTTGGCAAGATTTGTTCAGGGAAGGTTTGTGATGGCCTCTTTCTTAGGTTGAGAGAGAGAATGTGACTTCCTCAAGTCACTCAGTGGGTTTCAGTGGCTGAGCAGGAATTTGAACCCTATCTCCCAGAGCTGTTGTCGAGCATTCAAACCATTATACTAAATAATAATAATAATAAAATAATAATAAAATTAATTATATCTGGCCTCTCTACAAAATGCAATCGGGGTGGCTTGCAAGATTAAAATATACAATCCAAACCCTCAACCCACCCACCCTTAAAATACAATTTAAAAATGTAGAATTTAAAATACTTCATATTTTATACTGCACTGGTTTCACAATGCTGGGTAATTACAGAATAACTGGGGGTGCATTTTTGACCCCTTACCACAGCAGCAGGCCACACTTCTGCATTATTGATCCCAGATTGCCCAAAAAATGCAACCCAGAAGTGACTAGGAATCTTTTGCACTCTGTAACCAGTAATTAACTTTCATATAGAAACTGCTTCTTGTGTGCCTTCAATGCATTTCTGACTTATGGCAACCCTATAGCAAACCTATCATAGGGTTTTTCTGGTGCTGAGAGAGTGTGACTTACTCAAGGTCACCCAGTATGTTTCTATGGCCAAGCAGAGAATTGAGCCCTGATTTCCAGAGTCCTAGTCCATGCTGGCAGCAATGGTGTGCAAAGTATTCATGCGGTTCCATAACATTGTTTTTGTGGTCATAAACCTCCCCCTCCCCAGCATTCTAAACTGTCCTTTTTTCAGTCAAAGAGGGATGGAGGTGAAGCTTTCAAAAGAGATAAATCGTCTTTTAAATAGGTAGAAAGCCCATTCTTTAATATACAAAATAATGCTTGTTTTTCAAAATCAGAAGTGGAGATCTGGTCACATCTTCTTTTGGGGGTCATTTTGGTAGTCTGTGTAACCCTCATCCCAGCACTACAAGTGAAGAAAAGACTGACCTTGACATCTCCTGGAGAGGTTTCCATTACATGAGACCTCCATGGGCACTGGAGTTGGGTGTCTTTGCTTTTATTCTGAGTAGCTAGCTGCTCAGAGTGATCAGTGCAATGTCTCTCGATAGCCTCAGCCATCACAAGAATGGGCAAGATCTGAGTGAAATGTCATACCAGATTTTGCTCAAATTTTGTGAGACTTAGTGATCATGTGAGATTTGATACAAGAATTGGCAAGATTATATAGGCCTGAACACATGGCTGCTGGCCATTGTTGGCCAGGCTTTCCGCACAAGCAGGACACATGGCTGTTTGGTGCATTTTTCAGTCTAGCCACATGACCTGCCTGGTCGGAGTGGGGTGATAAAGTGAATATAGGGTTGGGGGGGGGGGGGGTAATCCCAGCACCATCCCAACATTCATAGTGCAGAAAACTTTCTTCCAGATGCACTGCTGTAATAATAACAATGATGATGATGATGATGATGATGATGATGATGATGATGATGATGATGATG
>NC_056526.1:23477946-23488051 GCF_019175285.1 Sceloporus undulatus | reverse complement strand
GTGATGGTGATGATGATATTCATAATAATAATGGAACAAGTTTAATCTGGAAGGAAACACTGCAGCGTGGAACTCCACTTTCTAGATTCACTGGGTCCATTCTGTCCTCCTCATCAACCTTTTGTCAATATTTCATATTTAGTCTTTATTGATCTGCTTGCAAGGAGGGTGTTCTGCTGCCCAAGGCTTTTCTTTCTAAATGTATTTTGTAGTTTTGCAAATGTTGGAATTTTCCAAAGCCTGCAGAGAATTCTCATTTGTCCATTATGGCTATCATCATCATCATCATCATCATCATCATCATCATCATCATCATCATCTTAGTCATCTTGGCTTCCAGGAAAAGTTCTGGCTTGATCTGTTCTAGGACCCATTTGTTTGTCTTTTTAGCTGTTCATGATATCCTCAGCACTTTTCTCTAGCACCACATCTCCAATGAATTAATTTTCTTCCTATCTGCCTTCTTCACTGTCTAGCTCTCACAGCTACACATAGGGAATACAATAGCTTGAATGATTCTAGCTTTAGTGTTCAGCTGTATTTCTTTACACTTTAGGATTTTGTCTAGCTCTTTCATAGGCATGATACAGAACTCCCCAAAAAGGAGGCCTGCTGGCGCCTGTTTTTGCTCCACAGGGAAGCCACAGTCACCAAACCGCATGGCTTCCCTGTGGAGGAAAAAGAACCTGTGAAAAGCAAGTTCTTTTTACCCTGCAACAGAGGCATAATGAGTGCTCCACTGGTGCGCTCGGCACGTAAGCGCTGTGTGGTGCTGTGCGGACGCCACACAGCGCTTATGTAACAATGGCAGCTCCCATGTGCGAGGGTTGTGGGCCATGTGGGTGCTCCACCCCAGGCAACCCTAGCATGCGAGGAGGGTGTCACAAAAGGCCCATCTGTACCGGGCCTTAGTTGCCCTTCTCATTTCTAATTGTTTTCTGATTTCTTCACTACAGTCTCCGTTGTGATCAATGTTTGATCCATGGTATGGGGAATCTTTAACTATTTTGATTTCCTCATTATCTAGGTTGAATTTATGCAAAGCCTCAGTGGTCATAATTTTTGTTTTCTTTAAGTTTAACATTAGGCCTGCCTTTGCACTTTTTTCTTTGACTTTTTGGTGATTGTTCCAAGTCTGTGATGTGTCCTTCTAGTAGTATGGAGTGGTCTGAATACCTTAGGTTGTTAATATTCCTTCCTGTCTTCACTGCTCCTTCTTTCATAGCTAAACCTGCTCTTCTTATGATATTTTCTCCATACAAGTTTGAATAGATGGGGTCAAAAGATGCAGCCTTTCCTGACCCCTTTGCTAATTGGGAGCCATTCTTTTTCTTCATAGTCTGTTCTTAGTAGCATCTTGTCCTAAATACAGAAAACATACCACTAGCCACCACTTCTATAGGTCAACCCACTACATCTCTTTGACAGTGGAAGGTGTCCCATAAGTTACCTCCTGGTTTGTGTGCTTTTCTTTTACACAAGCATTCATAAATGTCACTGTCCTCAGTGCCTTCCCTGGTCATTTAGGGGTCCAGCAGCCCTAAATGAAAAATCATGAAATGCAATGACTGAACCAAAGGGCACAAGCTGATGGGATGCCACAAAGACACAATAAAAACAAGTAACTGAACAGCTGCCCATCAGTTTTTAGAGCTCTCTGGAGTGATTCCTTTAAAAAAAATTCTAGTCCTTGCAGCAGTGCCTTAATTTTCTGTCACTGGGGGGGGGGGGGGGCACCCTCTCTTTCATTCATTCTCTCTCTCTCTCTTTCTCTCTCTATATATGCCTCTTTAATTATCACTCCAAGCCTTTTGCCAAGCCAATAGAGCCAGTCCCCTGGAATGAAATCAATGTTAATGGCTTCTGAGACTCTGGCGTGTTGTTTTTAATTGACGTGCCCCCTTCCTCCCAACCCCACCCTCCTCACCCACCACCCCCAATTTCATTACGTTGGAGGGGGGAATTGATGAGCCAGTCAGACCAAATCAATTATTTTTCCTCCGTTCTGCAATAACTAAATTTAATAGTGCTTTGCTGGCAAGGTTTAATTACTGGCACAAACACCACAAAATCCATGAGCAACATTTTGAGTGACAGACTGCAGTGGCCTCATGGATGCTTGTTTTGGAGTTACAGCCAACACCCATTACATGGTTAAATGTCACATTTTGTTATTATAAAATCAGTGTGGTTAGAGTTTTGGAAACATTTAGAGGCTTTAGGGGAGTTGAGTCCTTATCCTCATGAAGCCATGAAATTCACTGGGTGATCTTGGCACAGCCCTGCTTTCTGACCTACCTCTCAGGGTTTTGGGGAGAAGAGTAAAGCAGAGAATAGGAGAGCTGTGTAAGTAACTTTGAGTCCATTGAGAGAAAGGTGGGGATAATGTAACTAACAAATAATGGAAGAAATAAATAATCTCTAACATTAACTTTGGAATCAAAGCATTCATATGTTCCAACTATTTTCAGTTCCTTGAATTCACTTGCTTCACCCATTCACCTGCATGTTCATGTGCTTCTTGACAGTAATAAAAAATCATCCACATGATCTTGATGTGGTTGTATGTTAGAGATTTAATTCTTCACTACATTTCTTCTTAAAGGAAGCAATAGTGCTTTGAACAATTTTCTTCCTGCTGTAAGAAAGTCTTCAAAAACTACACAGTTTTCAAGCCTATTTGCAGTTCAGGTCTTATTCTGTGCAAAGTTTGCATATGGTTGCTTTTCACAGAAAATAAGATATTCTGTATAGGAAACAAATTTTTTTTCTGTGCAGAAAATAATGTTCCTGTGTAGACATTTTATTCCCTATACTGAAAATGCTTTTTTATATGCAAATAACACGTGAATTTTGCACAGAATAAGCTGCCAATTATAGCATTTATGTACAGAGAACCCCTGAGTAGAAATATTATTTTCTCTGCCACAAATGTTATTTCATGATCAGAAAAAAAGTTGTTTTCTGTACAAAGCAGCCACATGCAAATTTGGCATGGATTAAACTTTGAACTGTGAAGATTCTTGTCCATCCAGGGTTCTTGTCATCAGTGTTTCTTAAAGTGTGTGTGTGTGTGTGTGTGTGTGTGTGTGTGTGTGTATATATATATATATTGCAACCATTTCCCATTCTTGTTGCATGTATGTGTTGGGCATTGGGCCCAAATTGTGAGCATTGTACACAGGTGACCGTCTCTCTGCTTGAAACAGGTGAACATTTTCATCTATTTTCATCGCCACCATCAGCTAAATACAAAATTCTCTGAATGGCTGTTTGTGTTTGATTATGTTAGGGTTGGGTGAGACTTTACCAAAATCAGCAAAGTAGGATGGGGAAAAAATTAAAACAGTTTGAGCATGTGAGAAACCAAAATGATTCAATTCATCCACAGAGTCAGAGAAGTTTAAATGTTTAACTCTTAAAAGTGTGGCTTGGAATAACTGTACTTTGAACTATAGCATTCTTCTTCTTTTTTTTTTTTTTTTAAATGGAAGCACTTCATTTTTAAGTCTTAAAAATGACAACCAGGTACAACATGGTCTTCTGCAAGCTAGGAACATATCAGCTGAATTTGGCCAATGCAAATATGGGAAAATTTTGTTCTAGTTCCTTTTTAAAGCATTTATTTAGGGGTTATTCAGATGGTGAAAATGATTCAGGATGAATCCAGGTTGAATCTCTGTTGTTCATTTGCATCCTGAATGCACAAGATTAAATTTTGCAGGAGTGGGATGCCAAAAAACCCCACTTAATCCAATACAGTATAATCGATATTGAAGGTATTCCCAAGTTGTTTTTTTTTAAAAAGACCAATGCAAATAGACCTGAATAGACCTGGGACAAAACTCTACATGCCTTGAATGTGTTCCAAATGCATTCACATAATAGACTCCATCTTTATTCGAATGCTTGCCCATATGAGCAACAAAGCTTGTAGAGAGGCACATTGATGTGGTTCCATAGTATGAATAACAAACTTGGAATGTGTGAGTGAGATAATTCACATTGTCATACTAAAAAACATGACTTCTGAATGACCCCTTAAATTTGCAAATTTCCTCAAATCTAGGCGATTCAAAATACTTGAAGTACTTTCAACACAGGGTTCAAATTATGTCAGTACTAAAGAAAGTGAAAATGACAGATCCATTGGAGATGTAGCCCAACAATTTTTGGGAGAGGCAGAAGTTGCCCAGCCTAATGCTAAAACTAGAAAGGATACCACTGCCTCCTGTAATAACATTAGCTTTGGAAGTATCATCGTATCTGTTTCAGTTCTTTGTCTTATTAAGAACAGGAGACAGATTGCATTGTCACATGTGCCCTTTTCAAAATATCTCAGAGGATCTGTCCTTCTCCTATTTTTGGTATCACTTGAATAGCTACATATTTGAACTAAAGCATAAAGAAAGATTTGAAGGTGCTAAGAATCTAGTTAAACAAAGTAATGAGGATGAGAAGCCAAGGTCAGCAGCCCATTTGACCTACTGTAGGCCAAGTCACTGCCAAATGGATGTGCAAACATCTTGAAGGCAAAAACTAAATGACAAAGCATTTGGGACATTAATAAGAGCTGTATGGTTTAATTAGTTTAATTAGTGCATTAATCAGCTAAGGCTTTAGTTGATTGACCACTTAGGGACTGGTTTTCAGTCGATGAGGCTGAGTGGGTTTTCAAGATGTGCTTTGAATGATGGCTTTCTAACAGCAAGCAGTAGAATTGTTTCCTGAATTGCAAGACAGCCTGTACTCCATATTTATTTATTTATTTAATACCTTATTATTAGATTATAGTCACTCTATGAGGCTGGAAAATGAGCTTTTAATGTATTTTTTCTATTTTATTATATTTTCTATATGTTTTAAAAACTGCTTTTAACTTATGTGTGGGGATTTTTTAAAAAGAGAACTTCAATTTAATTGTGTTTTAACTTGTGTACTAAAAGCTTTTTAGTAAGGGCTGTATGCTGCCTTGTATACCATTCTGGAAGAACTTTAACTTCCGTGGCTCAATGCTATGAAATTCTGGGATTTGTAGTTTTGTGAGATATTTAGCCTTCTCTGTTTGAGAGCTGGTGCCATAACAAATAATAAATCCCAGGATTCCATAACACTGAGTCATGGCAGTTAAAGTGGTGTCAAACTGCACTCTTTCTGCAGTGCAGATGCAGCCACTGTCCCACCACTAAGGTTGAAAGCAATGCTGATTTCTGTACATGGAATGGTAAAAGGGTGCCATTTTATCCTTTGCCTAAGCTGCAAAATGTGTTGGAATTGATTTGTCTACCAGGGCTTGCAAAAGGCACTGTTAGTTAAGGCAGAAGAACCAGTTTTATGCAGACGCCACCTGGGTATGACCACTACGAGGGAGGGGGATTACTGGAGATAAGAGCATTTACTGTATTTTCTGGCATATAAGACTACTTTTTAACCCAGGAAAATCTTCTTAAAAGTCGGGTGTCATCTTATATGCCAGGTGTCATCTTATAGGGCAGGTGCTGAAACTTCCAAATCACACTGGAGAATCTGCGGTCACCGCATATGGTGGGGGGGGGGTGTTTAGAAACAGCCGCGGGTTATGGAAAAAAGAGCTGTGTTTGTGCTACTGCTCTGATAGTCTTGGAGACAGGGAGGGCTGGGCAGGCAGGGAGAGCTGTCCAATCCAAGCAGGCTTTGTATACATCAGGTTTTCCTGCTAAGTACTGTACTTGCATGTCATAAGCATTTGAATTAAAATTACCATATTGAAATCAAATCTGATGTTTTTAAAATTTTTATTTGGTGTGCATTGGAAGAGGGGTAGTTTTATACGGCGAGTATATCCCAAAGTCTATATTTTAACTGGAAAAGTTGGGGGTCGTCTTATACGCCCAGTCGTCTTATATGCCGGAAAATACGGTATTTTTCAATTACTACATTTCACCCATGTAAAAAGGGGAAAACAGTCATTCACGTGATGCCTTTTTAAACTGAACTCACCAGTTATTTAAAAGTTGTAAGCATTTGAAACAAAGTTTTGAAACTATTACTTTTTGTCATCGATCACAACAGCTGTAAAAAGTGAAAAGTGAGGGAGGCTAAGAATATACAATAGACTTATGTTTACTCTGAAAACTCATGCCTGAAGTCAGAAACTGTCAGAACATTTACACAGCCAGATGGTACAATAAAAGTGAATTTGCCTTTAGCAATTTTTTTCTGTAACAATGTGGATGCATGTGTAATTTAGGTTATGGAATTTACATTGTATATAATTCATTAGATCTTCACATCTTCACCAAAGGGTTGTTTAAAGTATTGAAAACCCAGGTAAAATTTGCCAGTTCTAATCACGGTTTATCCATAGCTTCCAACTTTCCCAGTTTGTCAGGGACAGTTCCAATGAATCCTCTGTCATCCCACTTCATCAACTACTTAAAAATGTTCCAGTTTTTTCTCTGCTTCTTCCACTGTCCCTCTTTGATCTCCACTTACTTCAATGGCAAACTCAGTTCAAAGTACAAAAGTAAATTGCATTCAATTAACTCACCAGGAGGGAGATGAGAGGTGAGGACAGTATCTTCCTCTTCCAAGAAGGCTCAGGGAAAATCAAACATCTGCAGACTCTCTTCGTTTGTGTGTTCTTCCTCATTAATAACATTTTGCCATTTTGACCACACTCTGATTGACGTTGTTTGGACACACATGTCCTGGGTTCCATCTGTGAAGTGTCGGATGGTATTATTTAGCTAATGTTTGTATTCCTCTTTTCCTTTCTACTTCTCTTTAGATACAAGTAAGAAAATATTTCAAACTTGTGTGAGACAATGGACTAGGAAGTCTCTAATCTACCAATAAGGTTTGGTATACCACCATGTAACAGGAGCAGCCTGTGTGCTTGATATAGTCTACATGGCAACTGTTCCATTCCCTTGCAGATAACTATCACCCCAAATGGTTTGCCAAGGTCCACACAGGTGGCAGAACCACTCTGGTACCACATGTCTTTTCTAGGGCATACTTTGTTTTGTTTTTTTACTTTTTATTACCTATTCTGCTTCCTGTTTCAGTTCCTCACTGTGAGCTTCTGGAGAAGAAAACCAGGACCTCACAGCTATTGATTTCTTAATTTCATTTCATTTAAGTTTAGGTTAATTTTAGTTCATGCTCTTAACTTCCATATAAATAATGTATTGAATGCTTGAAACCATAGTATATCATAAGTGTTGGAAGGGACCCCAAGGGCCATCCAGTCCAACACCTGCCATGTAGGAATCAACAACTAAAGTATTCCTGGAAAATGCCAATCCAACCTCTGTTTAAAGGCTTCCAAAAAGATCCTTCATAACGCAAAGTTTCCATTCATAAGAAATTGCTGCTCCACAAACGATTCAAGGGTGCTGGAGGTGAGGAGACAATTCCGTGATATTTAGGAAGTGCATCAGGCTTTCAGACACGTGCATGTCCCTAATGTTTTACTGGCGTTTTACCACGGTAAGCGCTGGCATGAAAATCTTCACTGTACTCCTGTTGGTACAGCCCAGAATTACACTGGGGTATTTTTTGGCCACTGCATCCCACTGTTGACTCATATGTGTTGTGGTCTATTAAGACCCCTAGATCCCCTTTCACACATACTGCTGACCCACCAGGTGTCACCATTCTGTACTTGTAAATGTTCTTCTCTCTGCCTAAACATGGACTGATGATGGAACAAGCTTATTTGGGCTTTGGTTTCTTGAATCTTCCCTGTCACAACTAGCCTCCTATGTAGGACACCTCTCAGCTTGTTGCAACATCTCAAGCCACCAGCACACACACACCCTTTTCCCTTGTCAGCCCCCTGGAATAATGGTCTGGAAACCACAAACTCTTTGAGGAATGTTTTAAAGAGTTGGATATGTTTAGCTTGGAGAAGAAAAGACTGAAAGTGTCATGACAGCCACCAACTTTTCTTTCTGTTAGAACAGATCTTTCTCACACTTCCCATCCCTGGGATTCTGCTTACTAGTTAATTTTAGTCAGGATAGACCCATTGAATCAATCCCTGGATGCTGAACCCATGCTTATGTAAATCCCATTGATTCAATCAGTCTCCTATGGTTGGGACTACTAATCGGTTTCAAAGCAGAAACTTTTGCTGTGGATTGAGAGATTGTTAATGGTTTTTTTGGTCCCTTCCAACCCTTTATTTTATTTAATTTTTTTCTGGGGGGGGGGGGAGAGAAGAAGTTCAGACTGGATTCCATGCAAGCCTTCTTCAAAAGAATGGAGGCTACACACAGCAAGATTCAATGGATGAAAGTTCTCACAATTTCTGGTGTTACCAATTCATACAGAGCCATGAGTGCTACTTATTAGCATTCTTCTTAGTGATACACAATGGGCTCCTGCAGTTACCTTCATGGTAGCATTTGTCAAGGGATATGGCGGAGCTGTTGGAAGAAGGTTAATAAGGCAAAATCTGCCACATCTAGCAATTTGAGAAGGGAAGCTTTCAAAAACCTGGGGTAATTTTTTCCAGAGCCCTGTTGGTTCCAAATTGTTGTCTGCTGAGATCATGTTCTGTAGTATACATTGTATGGAACAACACTGACATAGCTCCACATGCCTCCTTAGTAATTCCCTTCCCACTGCTGCCTTGCTTTCTAGATTTTAACTGACGTTTCCTTTCTCAGGTATTATTCCTACTTCACATGGTAGTTTTGAGCAAATATACTGGAAACATCATCCAGCAGAGCATAGAGCTAGTGGCTAAGTTTCAAGATACTTCTTGCAAGAGTTTTATGATGGCAACTTGAAGCACTACAGCATGGCTGGGAAATCTTTGTTCTGGCTTACATCTCCCACAGTCTTATACTGTTGGCCATTCTGTGTGGGTATATTGGGAGCTGAAAACCAGAATATCTGGAAGGCCAAAGATTTCCCTAATCCTATACTCTGTTGTCAAAGAGATAGTTCACTGTTTTCAAAGAAATAGCTGTGTTAACATGCCCTCAGTATAATAATAATGGAAGTAAGGAGAGAAAAATCCTGTAGCATTGTTAAAACTAACTGATTTATGTATTTTAGCATGAGCTTTCATAGATTAAAACCAACTTCCTCAGATTCCCTGATATAACAGAATATTCAAGACTGGTGTGAAAAGGCACTGGCTATGCTGTCTTGGGGATTCAGGGAGTTTTCATCCATAGGACAGCTTTGCCAAGCTCTCCAAGCATCATTTCACAATGGCCTTATCGAAAAACAAGAGGAAATTTTCAGCATGTGCCACTGACCCCTGAACTTCCCAACAGTTTGTTTTTAAATAATCAGATGGCACAGCCCTCCTGTCCCAGAAACCCTGAAAAATTAGAATGGTATATATCTACACTTACATGGGTATGTGTGTTAAGGATCAAGGACTGGATCTGGGATTTAGGGAGCCAGTTTCCTCAAAACCATTTGCTCTCCACAGATGGTCAAATCTGATTTCACTTTTGCATTTTTTCTAAGCACAAACCCATTCTGCTCCATCTGTGTGTATCAGTTTGTGATTTTGCTTTACAAAAAAAAAAAGTCTGGGGGGGAGGACTGTGGCTCACATATACTTATAATATGCTGTGGCCACAGTCTTTCAGATAGTCTGGATCAAAATCATATAGGACATAACCAGCACTACCACTTGTGCCCGGAAATGAACCACCAGCCAGTGAAGCTGTTTCAACAGAACAATTATACACATCGATGGAACATATAAATTTTAAATCCAGAATTGGAATTCTGTTCCAAAACATGGACAAACCTGAAAACTAAAGTATACTTGTGCTTCAGTTTCAATATTAATTCAGAAAATAGATTCATATCAATTAGTCTGCTTCATGTTAGAATGCAGAACAAGAACAAAATTTTCTCCCTTCTTAGTATTCACAAAGGGTGCTGTGTCTGGATTATACTGCTCCCATTGTTTCTCATCTATATTAGACTTGGGGAACCTGTTGTCCTTCAGATGATCTTGAACTCAGTTCCATTGGGTTTAGTCAGCCTGCTCTATGATAAGGAATAACGGGAGTAGTAGAATTCAGAGACATAGCTGTGTTAGTCCAGAATGTCAGTATACAAAGGGATCTTGTAGCACCTTTAAGAC
>NC_056526.1:23457726-23467946 GCF_019175285.1 Sceloporus undulatus | reverse complement strand
TTATACTTGAATTTCTTGTTTGCAGTTAGTCTCAAAGGTGCTACTAGATTCCTTATGTTTTCTTACGCTAGGATTTGTAGTTTACAAAGAATTTGTCCCTTTCTGGTAGAAAGCTTTAAGCTTGCAATTCAGGAGAGTGGACCAAAGAATCCTAAATCACTTTGCAGAATAAAAAGGCACAGATGCTAGTATTGGTCATTAACAGTCCATGATCAAGAAGATGAGAAGTCAGTCAGAAGCCAGAAAGGGAAAGGATGACAAATAGTTGGGATCTATTTCCAGGTGGTCAAAGAAATCAAGGCCAAATCACAGAGCTGGCAAAGACATCTTCCACTGTACAGGAATCACTGACATTGTTTCAAGCACCTGAGCTCCATCTGTTGCTCACCTTTTCTACAGAAACTGATTTCTCCACCTGGCCTACAGGTGCCTTCAGCTTGCCCCATGTGGGAATACTGCTCATACACATTCATGCTGCTGACATTATAGAGGGAGGCATAGCATATAGCTCTTTAACAGAGAATTCACTAAATTACAAATTCCAGTAATCCATAGGATAGACCCATGGTAATTAAAATGGTAGCACACTATCATACTTGCATACAGGTTAGTGACATAGGCAAGTCTGTCTTTTGGTTACTGTGAAGGTTGGTATTCTATTCCACCTCTGCAATGTCTCCCCTCAGGCTCACAGTTTTGTTGTGATTGCTCTCCTGAATTGCTTTTCCATAACTGGTGGAGAGTGTGGTCAGAGAAGCATCCCTACAGCCACATGCAGAATGGTTACATTTTCTGTTAAGATGTCCATAGGACCCCAGCAGATCTTGGTTGAAGACACCATTGGTCTGCATTGCCACCAGTCATGGAATAGCCTTTAAAGGGGGATATAACAGCAAAATCATGAGTCCTGGGGTTCTGAATAGTGAGCCATAGATTCTGCTATAGAACACTTCTGCTGTGCTGAACATTTTAGGATCTTGGCTGCAGTCTGAGATGGAATTAGACCATGAGATAAAGTATT
The DNA here is from genome assembly GCF_019175285.1 of Sceloporus undulatus. Taxonomy (NCBI): domain Eukaryota; kingdom Metazoa; phylum Chordata; class Lepidosauria; order Squamata; family Phrynosomatidae; genus Sceloporus; species Sceloporus undulatus. Next base: position 23,466,925 of record NC_056526.1, on the reverse strand, counting down.
CCAGATTATTCCCAATAGATTCAGACCTCACAAATTTATCTTCTACCCTTAAATCATGATTCCTAGTCCTAAGACATGCTGTTTCAACAGAGTGGCTCATAATATCCTGAGTCCAGGAAGAAAATGGAGTTATCTATTCCCAAAACAAAGGGAAACAAAAGTCCCATTGGCACATAGCTGATTTGGAGTTGTGCTTGAGCAAAGCCAAAAACAACTTAGTAAAGCTTTAACAAAGCATCTTTTATTTTCCACTGGGCCATTTTCCTTTTGGACTCAGCAGTGAGCAGAATTGTCTATTGATTTGTGAATATTCACTACAGAGTGTTCAGCAAATTCTTGTTTGCTGAGTCTTGATGTAAAAACAAAAACACAAACAAAGTTTATAGGGGAAAGGTAATTGGCACTACCTTAGCCTGCATGTTTCACATTTTCCTTTAAAATTTTTTTAACTTAAATAACATTATTGTATCAGATATGGTAATGAAGTCATCTGAACCCTGTTCAGTGCTAGAGTAGCTGTGCAAATGTCATAGTTCAGTGTAATTGTGCAAGCAATATTTTAAGATGATAAATAACCTGTGAAAATATGGACACCTTTATTCTGACGTTTCAGAAGAAGGGATGACAGTAAATATCCTATGAGAGATTTTATTGTTTTGAAATTACAGTGAAGAAAAAATGGAAACAAAAGGTCTTTACCCTTTCTATTTGTAAATAAATATTATTTATTTATTTATTTATTTATATGACACCTTTCTCCCACAAGGGACCAAAAGTGGCTCACAGATAAAACATTTTTTTAAAAAAATTACGATAACATTTAAAACAATTAAAATAATCTAAAACCAGTATAAAATCATATAAACATAACATATACAAAAGTTAAAAGCACTGTGAAACTGTAATGTTGATTTCTTATGTTGTCTGGTGCTTCTTTCCAGCAGCCTGGATCTCAGTTTTCTTTTTTTTTAAAGTCACTATCTGTATGAAGGAGTACTGAAAACACACAAAGAGGGACATACACACAGTTCATTAAAGGAATGTATCACAAAAAAACCTATTATTTGTAACTGGTTATTAACAAACTCCTCCTATACTGACCTGGACCTCTGGCATTACTCTTGTGATGCAGCTGGTGAACCTACTCTGGGTTTTCACCTGAACCATAAAGGAGCTGTCTGAGGTGCTGAAACAGATCTCCCAAAGGGATTCAGCATCTTGGACAATACATTTAATGTCTGTACTCTCGAGATGCCACAAGTGTGACAAAACAATAAAATCATTTTTCAAGTCCAACTTGTATATTTTTAAAGAAACCATATTTCTTAAATTGTTGCTTCAATAGTAACAGTTTCCAGAGGGGCAATCATGTCGGTATGTTGCAGTAAAAACAAGAGAGCCTTGGGGCACTGGCTCATAATAAAAGTGTCACGATAGATTTGATAGTCTTTTTGGAGCTCAAGACAGTAATATCTATGAGGTCATTGCAGAAGGGTCTCACAAACAGTTGAACCCCCCCCCCCCCATGTATGCCTTAGTTCAAATCCGTATGTATGTTCTGTGTCACCTTCATTTTTATGTACCTCTTCAGTGTAATAAAAAACTTTCTATGAACTGTTTTTCAACCAGATTAATGTGAAAATAAAGGCTAGAGAAATAGTAAAGCAAAGAACACCCGATAAGGAGAGGTAGAGCTGGGGGAAAATTACCTTTATGGATAAAAACCCAGCATCCCCCAATGGCACTCCTTTCTGGGAATTCTGGGAACTGTTGTCTGAAAAAAGGTAACTTAATCAAGCTTTGGGAATGGGTGAGGATTTTATTGAAGTTTTTTTTAAAAATAAAATGTAACAACTATCAATCATCATCATCATCATCATCATCATCATCATTATTTACATGGCACTTTACATGTACAGGGCACTTTACAAGTAAAAGACCAACCCTCCCCCTGCCAAAAAAAATCCCTAGTTCCCTGTCCTCATGTTTACAATGCAAATAAGACATGACACAAAATGAAAAGAGATGGCAGTGTGACCTCATAGATATTACTGTCTTGAGCTCCAAAAAGACTATCAAGTCTGTTGTGACACCTTTATTGTTGTGATACTGTCCATTCTTTCCCCCCTCCATGCCTAGGGCAGTGGTTGTTGGGATGGACAGAGGGCTTTTAATCTGCTTCTAGTCCTAGGCATGATGGAGCTGTACAATTGTATATGCTTTCATATCTGGATGGAAAGAATTTGAAACACTTTTTTTTAAAAAAAATATATGAATGTGGTTGAAATTGAAACTAAATCCCAGTGTATTCAGCCAAAGTGATGGTACTAAGTTAGGGTCATCATCATCCCCTTTTTCCTGAAAGGCTCATCATCTTTAGCATTTCAGTGTTCAGCAGGGATAATGTGGCCTCTTCTGTGCTGGAAATAACTCCACCAGTTTGATGTTGCTGGTGAAAATGTGAGGAAATGTTATATTAGCTTGTTTGGGAAGTATTAATGAAAATTATCATTTTGGGTGGAAATGATAAAAATGTTTGTGGGAGAATCTGAAACCCAGTTGTCACTGGTGGCTCTTATGGCAGTGAGATAGTGAATCCACTTAGGGTTTTAGTAGGCACTTTAAAGAAGATATCCAATGTACTGAACCTCTTTAGGGCATATGCTTCAGCCCCTTGGATAGCTTGTTTTAAATTTGAACTCATCACCTCCACTGGCATGGGAACTGTCAGCCACCACTAGTGAAACTGAATGTACTCCCATTCTTATCCCAAACAGTAAATAAATAAAGAAAATACAATGAAAGGAAGAAACAACATTAAGGTGCAGGGAGATTAGATGTCTTGCTCTAGATCACTCAGTGCCAAAGAGATGCTTGGCATTTCCAAGTCTTCACAAAACTGCCCTTCACTCTCCCTCCCTCTGTCCTGCAAAGTACATTTTAACTATCTCCTCTAAAATCATAATTATCCCCATGCCCTTTCAGAAAATGAACGTGTGCTTTGCTGTTCCATGAAAGTAAGCAGGAATAAACCCTGTCATGCATTTGGGGTTCAGCTAGGAGGTTACGAAGTAAGTCTAAGCAAATAATCCATGGCAAATAACATATTGTATGAATTTCTCTCTCTCTCTCTTTCCATCAAAATTCTCTCTGTCAGAACCTTGTGCCCTTTTAATTTGTTCTTTGTAATTCTTGGTGGAGCACTTTCAGTGTATAAATCTCCATCTGCAAATTGATAAAAGAAAAATCTTATTACAGGCATTCAGCTCAAGTGGAATGAACTGGACTGGACTATAAAAACTTCACGTTTTTCCCCCTAATGTACTGTGATCAGCTTTCCCATGAAAAGTGCTGGGATTTTTCTCTTCTCAATGCAATATTTTTGTCATACCACCCATGCCAACACTATAACTAACATTGGCAGATTATCAAAATACAGTCCTCATCCCAAAGCCTTCTAGTTTAGCACTTTCATACAGGATTTTGGAAGGATGGCGACATTTTATCTCGTCTTCTATGCCTCCTCTGTTTTAACAGTGCCTCTAAAATTCTCATACAGATTGCTTCCTAGATACTGATGTTCCAGATTTTTGAAGAGTTGATGATGCATAAATCCAGATATTGACACGGCATGTAATTCATGAGTTCCAGCAGCAGGTGGAGGTGTAAACTCTCTTGTCAGTTGATTAGAATTCTTTGTCTTTGTTTATCCAAGCAACTTCCTCTCTAACTTCCGGTGCTCATTTTTGGCTGAATCAATTTCAGTTATATAATATTTGCTTACAGCCATTTGCCACTGCAAAGCAGGGAAGGACAACTGTGTTTTTCCAAATACTGTTGTGTTATAACTTCCTGCAGCCCTAGGCATTTCAGCCAATAGTGAGGAATCATAAGAGTTGCAACCACAAAAAGTAGCCCATTCATGTGATATAGGATTTAAAAGTTGGCATTCTACTGTTTGTAGGTTGAACTGATTTTTTTCCTGGCTTATCTGGACTGAGGTTAGCTCCAGTTATATTCTACTGTCAGGTGCATTTATCAGCACAGTTCACAAGCCTAGATCCAATTGCTAGCCCCCACTAAGGTGGACCCATTGAATCAATGAAATGTACATAAGTGTTGGATTTCTGTGCAGCAATTGATTAAATGGTTCTACTCAAGGTGCGACTAGTAAATGGTTTTAGGAGAAAAGGCATTGGGTTGCCTTCAAATATTTGCTAAAATGAAATTTCAGGTGAATGGCAACATTTCTTTCTTGAACAAAATATGATTATAGCAGACACTAATCCTCTTTTGCATATCCTCCTACCCTGAGGAGGCCATCAACAACAGAACAATACACAGATTAGCATGGGAATCACTCCTCACCCAGGGTCACACAGTGTGTGTGTGTGTGTGTGTGTGTGTGTGTGTGTGTACACACACACATACATACATACACCCACTCTCTTCCAGGTTAGAATTCTCTGAAGATGCCAGCCACAGATGCTGGCGAAACATCAGGAATAAACTCTTATAGAACATGGCCACATAGCCCGAAAAACCCACAAAAAAACTACTAAATATGATTGTTATTTAACATTTTTAAAATTACTAGTGATATTACTTGAGTTAATTCCAGAGTGTTAAAGAAGTATAGTTCATCTCTCCACGCAATGAGGTTTAAAAGACCACTTTGTTATCATATACATCAAATCCCTCCCCAGCATTACCATGGAGATATAGACCTGTCTCCAACCAATGATTGATATCAGTCTCAATAGGGGTTTTTTTCTCCTTTAAAGTTGAGATGCTTTCAAGATGCTCCTTTCTCAAGCAATCCTTTCTCACTTCAGGCACCTCTTAAAACAGAACCAGCTCAGATGTAATCATCACATTCATCCCTCAGAGTTCTTCATTTCCTCTTGGTATCATCTTGTTTAATGGGGAAAGCCACTTGACAGCCTGTGTCCAATACCCCTGAATATCATGTATTCATGATGTAAACTTGCTGTTACAGCCAAATTGGTAGTTCTTATCTGCCAACTAGAAGCCATGTGATGAGTTGCTCTTCTGACACATTCTTATTTTCCTCTCAGGGAAACAGTTTTTCACACTCAGCATTACATTTTCCCAAAAGGGAACATATCCAAAATATAAGAAAAGTTACTAGCCCCTCTTCCTTACATCAGATTTTTGTAAAATTTTCATACAGTTAAGGATAATTCATGTGAAGTGTTTATTTTGTTCTAATGATTCAACAGATTCAGGCAGATTGGGTCTAACAAGATACAGCATCAAAAAATACTGAAAGTATGGAGAGTCAACAAGGTTGTACTCCTATACTTCTCTCCTGAGAACAGAAATCCATCAGCATGGCATGTGAAATCCTTATGTTGAATCCTGGCCTACATTCTGGCATATGTGGGACCAGATCAGTTGTTATTGTTGGGTCATTAGACATTCAGCTGCTAAGGATTCTGAGATTTACAGTCTAATATCTGAAAATAAGTTGGGATCTACTTGTCTAAAGAATCCATTCCCTCCAAGGAGTTAGACCACCACCGGCCCCTTGAGAACCTTCATCCAATAATGGATATTGTGGACCGAGGCCTAGACACTGGCAGGTTACAGACTGCCCATTTGGGGCGGGCTGTACCCGCCCCTTTCCCGGTGATCGTGGCCTCAGCTGCCAGAACGGCAGCCCCTGAGGCCCCCGATCCACCGCTTTTCAGGCTGCGCGGGAACGGCAAAACGCCGCTTCCCCGCCCTGAAAAGGGGTGTCCTTGGGGCTCCAAGCCCCAAGGACACCCCGCCCGGCGGAAGAAGAGAAAGGGGCCACTTGGCCCCTTTCTCCCTTGCTTCGCTGGGCATAGCCGTCTGAAGGCTGCGCCCAGCGATGCAAAGCGGTGCCGCAAATCAGGAAGGAGCTCCAAAACGGAGCTCCTTCCTGGTCCGCGGAAAGGGCGCACTAAGCGCCCTGGCGCAGACCGACGACGTCACGTCCACGCCGCCCCATATAGAGGCAGCACGGTCGTGACGTCGTCATGGCGGCCCCCATGTGGAAGGGGAGCCGCCATTTTGTACGGACTCAGTCCGTACTAGGGTTAGGGGTGTGTGGAAGCACTGCACCTTCCTAACCCTAGTACGGACTGACTCCGTACTTTAATGGCGGTGTGTAACCCGCCACAATGCAACTGAAGAGTTTAAGGAATTTTTTGCACATACAGTCATAGAAAGCTTAGACTCCTGTAACTTGTATGTGACTGAATCACATTCACTGAAATGAGGGATATTTTAATTGTGCAGACTAACCCTGAGTAATAGTCTTTACAGTCTTCTAGGTCCAGTAAGAGTTTCTTAAGTAGTAGTCTCATGTTCACTTTCCCAAAGGGCCACTCTTCCCCAGAGGGATTAATGGCCTCCTGGATCCAACCAATCAGTCCCATTCAACCTAGTGTTACTAGCCATGTCGTATCAGGACACAGGTGGTGAGATTAATAGCTGCAAGCACCTTGTCCACTTCTTTTCAAGTGGACAAGCACCTTGTCCACTTCAATTCTTCCCAAACCAGATATTGAGTGTTTTAAGGTGTTATTTAAACAACAACAACAACAATAACAAACTTATCTGGCATTAAAAAAATAGGGGCTGTACACCCTGGAAGTGCTGGGTTGGGGATGTGGAAACCATATGCCATGCCCCCAAACTGGTATAAAAAGTAGCTGTGAAATGCAGCTCCTATTTTCACTGTGGAAGGGGCGCCATAAGCCCCCCAATATGGTGTTATGATGCCTCTCATGTACATTGCTGTTTGGGCACTGAACACAAGGAATGTCATCATGGCATGCATCATCTGGATGGCCACATGCCAAGATGGCACCCAGGCTGCGCAAATAAGGCTTTGAGAGTGTGAACGCTCAGCTCTACCACAGCCCTAGTTCGGGTGCAGGCTGGCATAAAGTGCTGGTCTGTACACCCTCTTAACTAGCCATCAAGCACTGACTGATGGTGTTTTATGGGGTAGTGAAAGGCTCCTCAAAGGCATGCATCAATTTTTGCAGTTCAACAGAGCACTTTTGGTATGATTGCAACAATTATTATTATTATTATTAACCTTTATTTATGAAGCGCTGTAAATTTACACAGCGCTGTACATGCAATCTTTTTAGTTAGACGGTTCCCTGCCCTCAGGCTTACAATCTAAAAAGACATGACACAGAAGGAGAAGGGAGTGGTGGAGGGAAAGGGTAAGAGGTCCAGCAGTTCCTCTCAACCTCCGAGGTCTGGACCAAGGCAGATGGACTGGAGGGAGGGCAAGGCTTCATAATGGATGGTTAATCATTATCCAGAGAAAATACATAATCACAAGTAGGATAATACATATACAGTACATAGGAATACAGGAAATGGATCGATAAACAGCCAACAACAGAACATCAGATAGTAAGCGACAATTATGCGATGCCTGGGAAAGCTTCTCTGAATAGGATGGTTTTCAGCTCCGTTTTGAAGCTGGTTAAAGAAGTGATGGCTCTTGCTTGTGGAGGAAGAAGGTTCCAGGAGTGAGGGGCAGCAAGTGAAAAGGGGCGAATCCGGGATGGGGCAGAGGAAATCCTGGGCTGAGACAGGAACCCTTGACTACCAGAACGGAGGGCCCTGGTGGGAAGGTGAGGAGAAAGAAGGTCTGATAAGTAAGGAGGGGCCAGTCCATGGAGGGCTTTGAATGTCGACAGCAGGAGCTTATACTGAATGCGGAAAGGGAGAGGGAGCCAGTGAAGGGATGCCAACACAGGAGAGATGTGGTCAGAGCGGTGGGTGGAAGTGATAATGCGTGCAGCTGAATGCTGGACAGAGATTAAAGGACGGAGGTGAGAAAGAGGAGCTCAAAAGCCACGTTGAACACTTCTATGAGTGTGTTCTACTGCCAGTGGATACTCTTGCTGATGGTTTAGTGAAGAATGTGATGCTTAAACAATAGCTGCTGAGACAGAATTGTTGCAGTGGATAATACCTCTTGTCACTGTGGAATTGTGCAGCTCCTTTTTAACTGAATGAAAGCATTGCTTCAGTGAGCAGTTTGTTGAGGCAATGTCAAACTGTTGAGAGTTGAAACATTGGAAGCTTTTTCTTCTGAGCTGTATGACCTGTTGGAGTATCATCAAGCTTCATTTTCAAGTTCAGAGCTTGCAGTGACTGGTTTCATGTCTGGCACAAAAGTGCTGAGAAGTACAGTAAATACAACCTCCCTCATATAGGAGTGATGGTGTGGCTAGGGAGCCAGTATGGCTCAGTGGTTTGAGCGCTAGACTATGACTTTGGAGATCTGAGTTTGAATCCCTTCTTGGCCATGGAAACCTACTGGATGATTTTGGGCAAGTCATACTCTCTCAGCCTTAGAACAGGATAAAGGCAAAAGTCCTCTGAACAAATCTTGGCAAGAAAATTCCATTATAGGTTCTCCTTGGGGTAATCAGAAATCAGAAATTATATGAAAGCACCTAACAAAAGCAAAATGTGGCCTAATCATAAGCTGAAGTGATGGGTTGCCTCTAACAATTGTATACTGATTAATAGCCTTTGTTTTCTATTTTGTCAAATTAAAAATTTGTGAGCCTTCAATGCTTTTCCCTCCAATGTGTTTTGGTTCCTGTCTAAAATTTCCAGACCTATACATGAATGTATACAGTATGTTATCAGCATTCCTTCTGAAAAAAACTGGAGCAGAATTTTTCCTAGACATACCCAGTGTGTTGATAATTATATCTATCATGACAATATGGTGCGAATGAATATGTAAAACTTTGACCATGCTGGCTGAGGGAATTCTGGGGATTTTAGTCAAAAAGTAACTTTCTCAAACTCTGAAATGCCTATCAACCCTGTCGCAGCTGGCAATACAGTAATGTATGTGGCCCTGCTACCAGGCAAAGCAATTCTAGAATCCTTGTCAGCATCATCTTCTGGTGGGCTTGCCCTTCCGACCTTGTATAGGAGCATTATTAAATAAAATGTTCCACTCCTTTGATTATGACTGCCATTTTTGCTATGACTGTCATGCAGTTTTATTAATAATGTCAGTATTTTATTGATTGCATCGTTGTATTTGTATTTTGTATATATTTTATCAGATGTAATCCCACCTCAATCCGCAGGGAGAGGCGGGAAATATTATTATTATTATTATTATTATTATTATTATTATTATTATTATTATTAT
>NC_056526.1:23456129-23457716 GCF_019175285.1 Sceloporus undulatus | reverse complement strand
TACATTAACAGCTTTCCAGTTGACTGAAAGAGTTTCCTTGCTTAGTAGGCATTACTACATAATTTTACTTTAGCCTAGTGATTCAAGGATGGAAACAGATTGCCAGCATGGAAAAGAACAAGGGAATAAACTTTCCTTTACCAATTTACTTAAACAGTTCTCACAACTATTAAGAGTGGAGATGTGTTACACTTGTGCAGTTCAGTTTCCTTTGTTTGGTTCTTACCTCAGGGATTCATCTTTTAGCTTTCTTGTCTTGGTACATGTGTGTGCCCCAGCCCAGGTGACCTATTATTCAGCTATGGGGATTAGCCCTGGGATAGGCTGGGTAGAATTCAATTCCTATTCACAAAAAAGGTGGGAATAAAATAAAATATTAAAATAAAATAGATGCCAAGTTCTACATTTGGCTGTGTGAGGATGTTAAAATGCATTAGCTAACCAACAGGAACGCTTTCCTCTGCTGCAAAACCAACTACATAATTTGCCATGAATAAAGCTTATCTCACTGTAGTTTTAATTTTGGTTTTGAAAACTTGGGGAGACTTTGAAAGGCTGCAAGATCCAGTTCAGATTAATTTCAGTATAAATCTTCCCACGATATAGGATCCTACCAGTACTATTTCCCTGTAACTATTCTCATGATAATATGAACATGACATGAGATGCCTTGTGTTATTTATGCCTTCTACTATTTCCAAGAGCAATATTGGCATGATACTAGAAAAAGTTGCCATTATCTTGTTCTTGTTTTCTAAGGGAGAGCTGAAGCTCTTCCATGATACATCTTTCAGCCATGAGGACAGATTAGTTCAATAGTCTAATGGTGGCTAAAGTCTGCTCTTTATTTTAACACAATCAATAGTTCCATCTTAGACTTCCTCCACTATAAAGCTAAGTTACTTGCTGCAAATGAAAATCTTTTCCCCCCTCAAATGGCCCTATGTTTTAATAAAGTGTGAGTGTCAGTAAGCAAGTGCTTAACAGGCATTAATCCAATTCCTGAATGGAAAAGTTGACAAAGGCCTGGCCTGCAAACAAAGTAGATTAACAGCCTGTCCAATATTGTTAGCATTTTGTCCCAAATTAGATCAGGGCTTGTTTGTTGTATAGATTCTTGCATATATAAAGAGGAGAGAGTAGTGGCATGTCTAGTGCATTACACCATTGTCAACTAGGTTCTGTTCCTGACTTATAACTTTAAGATAGTGATTTTTTTTCTCTTTCTCCAGAAGACAGCAAAATGACATACCCTCCAACATTTCACAAATGAAAATCAGGACACATACTGCCAAACAACATCAGTGTGGGTTCAACATGGTAAAAATTATTAATGAGTTGAGACACACAATCTAGGAAAGACTGCAGCAGTTTGCTTTTCCCTGCCTACTGGGAAGGGCAAAATTCTGCCCTCTTCTCTCCAGGCTTCTTTGCTGATTGCATGTCATTTGTTGTTATTTGAACTCAATTTGCAGCAATTGAAGTAAGATGAAGACAAAGGGGGTTTATGGGGAAGAGAAGAAAGAAACTGGGATATTTTAAAAGCAGCTGAAAGAGTGAGACAGGGGATTACTCAGGACTCTCCTT
>NC_056526.1:23418937-23456119 GCF_019175285.1 Sceloporus undulatus | reverse complement strand
CCCAAACTAGGATAGCTGGATAGTATGAAACATTTGGGCATGGATTCAAATGAAGGGTTAGCAGAGATGCTTCACCTGATTGCATAACAGTCTTAGTTTAAAAGCATCAGAATTTTAAACTGAAGGACCTGGGGTCAAGACCTTGTTTTCCATACACTGTGACAGTGTGCCCAAGTAAAAGGTGGTAGTGACATATTTTTTGCTGAGTAGAAGTACTGCTTAAGCAGATTTTCAGGGAGCTGTAACTGGAGCTAGGAACTCAGGACAAATGAAATAACACAGTGGGTCAAAAGGGTTCTGTCTGGGTCTAAGGAGCTACTCAACTAGACCTAGCTCTTCAATTAAAGCAACCTGTTACACAGACAGAGAATGGGCTATTCTTGGCCCAACTATTCCTCTTGTAAGGTTATGTAGTCCTGTATTATCTTGCTTCCTCTTATTTGCTTCAAAATAGAAACTATGCTTTGTAGGTTTAATCTGCACTGCAGAGATAATGCAGTTGGACACTGCTTTAACTGCCATGGCTTAATGCTATGGAATTCTGGGATTTGCAGTTTGACTATAATTCCCAGAATTCCATAACATTGATCCATGGCAGTTAAAGCTTTGTCAAAACAGTGCATTATTTCTGCAGTGCAGGTCAGACTTTAGTTTTATTTCACTCAAAGAACCATGGCACCTTTCTGGCTTTGCCTTTTGTGGATTTGATTATTCACATACAGTATTTTATTAACCAAAAGTTGCACTGAAAAACCTAGAGATTCCTAGAGAGAACACTCCACTAGGCATTTGTTGCTCCTCCACTGCAATTCTATGGTCAATGTCTGGCAGATGTTGACCACAGAGTTGCACTGGAGGACCTAGGAGTTTATCAGACAAGGGAAATTGGAAGTATAATCCAATGGCAATCTGAACGCAATCATGGGGTTTAATGTTATTGCGTGATAGACTACCACATGCAAATTCAGGCAATGGGAAGTCAGTCTGAATGCAATCATGGGGTTTCACGTTATTGCGTGATAGACTACCACATGCAAATTTGGGCAATAGCCAGCTATTTTCAGGCAATGGGAAGTCAGTTCGAACGCAATTTGCATTCACGTAAATTTGCTGAACTAGCGAATTCACATAGATGCATTCTGGTCCCACTTTCTTTTCATTCAAAATTAAGAGAAATTTCCCAGGTGTGATAAAGTCCCTAGAGATTCCTAGAAAGATGTTCTTGCAGATAAAAATACAGTGTTTTTGTTATTCAGGTTTTTTCCACATTCATGGGGGTCCTGTGCCTCTAAGCCCAGCAAATGTGGAGGGATGAGTGTACAGTCTCCCCTCCCTATACTCAGGGGATCCATTCCAGACTCCCCTGCGTATGGGGAAAAGAGTGTATGCTCAAGCCCCATAGGAAATAATTAGGCGCGTGCATGCGACAGTGTACAGGATGCATGGTGTGGGTACATACCTCATTACTTCTAATGGGGTTTGCCTTCTGCATAAGCTCAAAGCCGCAGAAGGCAAGCTCGCCTATGAGGAAGGCTGACTGTATTCTTTTTATTGTTTTGGCTACTACTCTGAAAAAGAAAACCTAACTAGCATGACAGTCAGCCCAACACTGCATGCTAAATGTTGTTTTGTGCTCAACATCTCTATTCCCCTTGTACTCAACATCACTTGAGAAACAACCAGCTAATCCTACACTGGCATAATGGCAAGTGGGTGGGTGGAAGTGATGCTCAGACAACCTAGGAGAAGAACAGGCCTAAATCATCTTCATTGGCCATACCTCCATCCAATGTAGCATGGATCTTCAATATGCGCCAGACTCATACTCTGTTGCAATAAGATCCAGTGGCATCCAGTGGTTCCTATGTCAGTAGATCAGTAAATCCACCACTTGACATTAGTTAGAACTCTAGGGCTGTATTTGCACTGCAGAAATAATTCAGTCTGACACAACTTTAATTGTCATGGCTCCATTCTATGGAATCCTGGGATCTGCAGTTTTTCATGCGACAGGGGAGGCTAAATATCTCACAAAGCTACAGATCCCAGGATTCCATAGCATGGAGCCATAGGAGTTAAAGTGATGTTAAATTGCATTTTTTCTGTAGTGGAGGTGCAGCCTAAAGGTGCAGTTCTAAACCATTTCATGGCTACCCAATGGGTGACCTTGGGCAAGTCACATGCTCTCAGCCTCAGGGAAAGGCAATGGCAAACCTCCTCTGAACAAATCTTGCCAAGAAAACCCCATGATATGTTCGTTTTAGTGTCGCCATAAGTCAGGAATGACTTGAAGGCACACAACAACAACAACAACAACAAAAGTTCAATACCTCCGATAGCTGCCTTACACACACACACATACATACACACACACACACACACACACACACTCCCAACAGTAAACCTTGATTTTGCTATTTTATATTATTGTTGTTGTTAACTGCCCTTGAGTCGATCTCGACCCATGGTGACCCTGCTGATGAGACATCTCCAAGATCCTCTGTCCTCCACTACTCTGCACAACTCCTGCAAACTCATACTCATGATCTCTTTAACAGAGTCCATCCATCTTGCATGTGGCCTTCCTCTCTTTGTACTTCCCTCTACCTAACATTACTGTTTTTTCCAATGATTCATGCCTTCTCATGATGTGTCCAAAGTACAACTGAGTTTTGTCATCTTGGTTTCTAGGGATATTTCTGGCTTGATCTGCTCTCCAAGACCTGTTTGTTGGTTTTTTTGGCTGTCCATGGAGTCCTTAGCACTCTTCTCCAGCACCACATTTCAAACAAGATGATTGTCCTCCTATCCTTCTTCTTAACCATCCAATTCTCATATCCAAGGGGCACAATTTCACTATGCCATTGTATTTAAAGGGACATGAGCGTCCATGGATTTTGGTATCCACAGGGCATCCTGGAACCAAATTCCAGCAATACTAAGGGCCCACTGTATATCATTATAACATCAGGGTGCATTTTCACTGTAGGAATGATGCAGTTTGACAGTTCTTTCACTGCCATGGACTCATCAAAAAGAATTATGGGATTTGTAGTTTTGTGAGGCATCAGCAGTCTTAGTTGGAGAAGGCTAAAGACCTTATAAAACTATAAATTCCAGGATTACATATGATGGAGCTACACCGTTTAAGGATGTGTCACGCTGCATTATTTCTACAGTATAAATGTACCCTCAGATTAGGAAAGGGCTTACAAAGAATGTCTGAAGAAGATTCTATGTATTTATCAGACCTTAATATCAGTATTTGAAACCAGAGCAAATGGTTTTTCTCATTTTGTCTCTTGATTAACTGTTTGTCATGGTGCAAACATTTGCTTTGAAACATGACAGGCAAAATATTCCCGCATAGTGGTAGACATCAGCTAAGCCTGAGAACAGAAGTTGCAGTAGTGATTTTTGATGTGTGCATCACTTCTTGTAGGCCGGTTGATAATTTAACAGAGTGCAGTGGGGGAAGAGAAATGACAGTGGGCACTTGCACATCACCACACACTCCTGTAGCCATTAGTGAGCATTAATGAAATGATGTTTGACTGGAAATGTTTAGACTACACAATATATCTGAAAAGAAAGCATTCCAAACCCATTTGCTAACATAAAAGGATTAAGCCAGCTCATCCCTTTCTCATGGCAATTTTTGGAGCCATTGTCCATGTGTCATCAAAACAAATGGTTTGCTCCTGTGCTGCTCGCATGTATTATCTAATGGAGCACCTGGTCACAAGTCTGCCTTTTTATGGGCCAGATATGAAGCATGCCTGCATTCTTAATGATTAGGATATGGTGCAATGACTTTGTAGGAGTGCACTTTCACACCTCAAGTCACCAATGGTGGAATAATGAGCTGGTTTAATTGGCTCCCTGTGGGGACTTTGTGCACTACAAACACTGAGTCCTTGATTTTTATTTTTATCTTTCCATTTGCTGTCTGAATTCCATTGCTAGTTCTTAATATTTATCACATCTTAATATGTTAACATTTATTTCTGAAAGTCTTATTAGTTTTTCAGATAAAATATGTGCTTTTGTTGAATGTCTTTCCTTTCTATATTTTCAAATTATCTTAATGGCATTTGCCAGCTGTGTGTCATAGACTGTATATAGATACACATGCACACACATATATATCTGTACACACACACACACTTCTTACCTGCCTCTCCCCAAGGCCCAAGGTGGGGTATAACATAGATTAAAACACATGAAACCATATAGGTTATAACACATAAACATTGGAATAAGATAACTGTTACACAATAAAATCCTCTAGACATAACATTAAAAATATACCAACTTAAAATTTTCATAGTTGAAATTTGACTGAATATGTTATAGGGCTGGATATGTTAGGGATGGAAAGAATATGCTAGTTTGTCTGTTGCCAGTTTAGAAGATAAGTTTCCTGACAGTCAGGAAATTCCACCAAGAGGAATAATAGAACAGTGAGCCTGTCATACAGTTTTCTCTCAGTATTCAAACATCCCAAAGATGTCCAGAGACTTTTTGGTATGGCAAAACGTCTGTCATTTTGTGCATAACCTGTACAGACCTCATTCATTCATTCATTCATTCATTCATTTTTGCACTGGAACTGCAGCTTTGTACAAAAATGGGTTTTCCTGTGCAGAAAAATCCTCTGAAACAGTTCATGATGTTTTAACACAGGGAGAATAGTACACAAAAATATTTGTTTCTTACAGAGTGGAAAAAATGTTAACAATTATGTGAGGATGAAATCATCAACAATAGAGTGGGCCCTTGCTATTTACTGGGGTTTGGTTCCATGACCCCCTGCAATACCAAAATCTGTGGATGCTCAAGTCCATTGAAAACAATGGGGTAGTAAAATGGTGTCCCTTATACAAAATTGTAAAATCAAGGTTTGCTTTTTGGAATTTATATTTTGAATATTTTTAATCTGTGAATGCCTGAATCCTTGAATAAAAAATCTGTGGATATCGAGGGCCACTTTTATGCCATTGTATTACTAATTTTTATACATGGTTGTGAGCTGAACAGTGAAGAAATCTGATAGAAAGAAATCACATCTGGAAATCCCACTGAGATAGAAGTGGGATTGAAAATTCAAAACCGGGTGTTATCACACACAGCTGTGGCCGGACAAGTGCAACCATGCATCCCAGACCCCGGATGCACTTATCTGGTGGCTTTTCAAAAATGAGAGCTTGCCATTTTTGAAAAGCTGCTGGATCAGTGCGGCTGGGGACCGGGCTGCATATGAGTTGTACTTGCCCAGCTGTGGCTATGCGTGATAATACCCGATGTGTAAATTTACACATCGCTGTACATACAATCTTTTTAATTCAGGTTATATCACAATTTAAATTAAAAGCCTACATTAAAAGTCTTACCATAATGAAGATGAAAAATGCTTTCTCTGATATAACTCCCAATATCCTTTCCCTCCTCTTTGGGACTGACTGCATGGGTTAAAAGGCCCATGTCCCCCCCGGCCTTATGTTATCCTGCTTGGACAATACAGGCCAAAACCTAGGGCCAGAATCAGGTGTGTTCCTGGCAAACTGGATGTGGATCTGGTTAATCCAGCCCAATCCCAGCAGAACCAGCCCTTTCTCTGGGTCTATTTATTCTCCTTTTCATAGAATAATAGAATCATAGATTTGGAAGAGACCATGAGGGCCATCCAACCCAACCCCCTGCCATGCAGGCAGGGAACCGTCTGTTATCCCCTCTGTTGTAAACTGCTTGGATTCCCAGTGATTGGGTGGTATATAAATAAATCCTATTATTGTTGTTGTTGTTGTTATTGTTGTTGTTGTTGTTATTATTATTATTATTATTATTATTATTATTATTATTATTATTATTATTATGGTCATCCAGATAGACCTCTAAAGAAGGAGACTCCATCACACTCTGAGGGAGTGTGTTCCATTGTCAAACAGCTCTTATTTTTAGGAATTTCTTCCTAATGTTTTTTCCTCTAGTTTGAATCCACTGCTCCAGATCATATTTTCTGGAGCAGCAGAAAACAAACTTGCTCTATCCTTACTATTAGGCAAAAGAAACTGGCAATAAGAGCTGGCTTCCGGGTGATGTGGCGGCATGGCATATGCATACTGGATGCCTGAACACCGCCCCGAAGCATGTGTCAAGCCACCCTTCTGACTCCCCATGCTGGCCATGTTGATGCAGCCAGATGCCCCATTTCTGTCTCAGATGTGGCAACAGGGGGCTTCTCAATAGGAGCGATGGCGTTTCTGGACACAACATTTATTTGTGTCTGCAGAAACAGAGAAAAGCTGTGCTGCAGTGAAAAGGGCAGCTTTTTTCCAGCTGAAAAAGGAGCGGCATTTTGCCACTCCTTTTTGGGCCTGGAAAACTGCCAGATCAGGGCCATGGTGTGCAGCTGCTGTGGCCCAAATCCAGTGCACAAAGGGCCTTTAGGGCCATCTGTTTTGGCCCTATGACACCCTTTCAAATATTTAAACATATCATATGGCTATTTCTTTCAAAACTACTCTTGAGTAAGTACTATGACTCTCATGACCTTGAGAAATACCCAGCCTGGAGAGACTTGCAAAAAGCAAGAAACCATTCCCCCCCCCCCCCCCCCCCACACACACACACAAAATAAAAATCCAAAAGAACTAGCCTTTAGGTAAAGAACCAGCTGGGAAATGTCAAATTTGTTGTCTCTTTAGCAAAGTCTCTCTCATTCATTAACTTCACATGGATTTAATCAATAGCTTAATTCTAGAAATATATTACTGCTGAAACTGGAACTAAAGGTGGGTTATAGACCGCCAAAAAATACGTATTGAATACGTATTAGGGTTAGGAAGGGGCGGTGCTTCCGCACCCCCTAACCCTAATACATATTCAATACGTACAATATGGCAGCGTCCGTTCCACACGGCCGGCGCCATATTGACGTAATGGACGCTCTGCGTCCGCACATGGCGCACCAGAAGTGACGCCGCGAGTGCGCCCTTTGGCACTTGCGGCGCCTCTTCTGGGGCCAGAGAAGGAACGCAATTTCCGCGCTCCTTCCTCTGAGCATCCGGGAGCTCCGCGGTGTGGCAGCTGCGGCTCCTGGATGCCGCAAGTGGTGGCGGCAGGACAGCGCTGCTTTTCGGCGGTATGTAACCCGCCTAAGTCAATCAAAAAAGTTTTTTTAATTTTTTAAAGTTTTATTAATTTAAAACATATATACATAAACAGACACTCCTTAGTGACAAAAGACAAACATAACATGACATGAATTACAGATACAAATATTAACTTCCTAGAGTTTGTTCTGATTCATATTACAAAGTCTTTACTCCTGTTGTCTTCAGTTAATTCCTTGTCATATGGAAGCCTTTTAAGATCTGTGTCAAGAGGCAAATATATCTTAACCATTACGTCCTTCCCCAGTAATATAAAGTTTACATATGTCTTATTCTCTAATGAAGATAAAACAAAGAAAAAAAATGAGGTTCTGTATTCAAGTTGCTTTCCTAATTGGAGAGTTTTATTGGAGTGGCTTGATAAATTCTCTTATAGTTTAATTGTTTCTCCCTTCTCTTTTAGGTATTGTACTAATGGGAGCCAGTCGTTCCTAATATCCTCCCAATCATGGTCCTTCAGGATACAGGTAAGTTTATCCATTTCAATTATTTCTATTAGTTTGATCAGCCATTCATCAGAATTAGGACATTCTTTTTTCTTCCAGGTTCTGGCAAATACTATTCTGGCTGTAGTTGACATATAAAATAATAGTTTGCCATATTGTTTTTCCATATTGTCATCTACAACCATACTTAGTAAAAATATTTGGGATCAAAATTTAATTAGGGTTGCCATAATTCTGTACTAAAAACTGGAACAAAATGTAGGACAAAATTTAGACCAAAATATAGGACAATTGTAGGATAACATTTAGCCCAAAATGTAGGACATTTAAGAAAAATTGATAACCTACAATTTTATCCTACAATTGTTCTATATTTTGGTCTAAATTTTGTCCTACATTTTGTCCATGTTTTTAGTACAGAATTATGGCAACCCTAAGTTTAATTTACATTTCAATATCTTTTTTATAAAATCATAAATTCCTTGCCAATAAGTTTTTGTAACTCTACAATTCCATCATAAGTGAATATATGTACCTCTAAAGTCTCCACATTTCCAACATTTGTCCGATATGTTATCAATTTTTGCTAACCTGGCAGGTGTAATATGCCATCTGTACTGCATTTTCAGCATATTTTCTTTAATATTGCTGCTTAACGTATATGTACTTCTTTTGACCCAGTTTTTCCCTACTGTGATAACATAATATTTTGACCTAAAAAAAGTTTAAAATAAGTTTAAATAATTTGCCTTTTTAATTAGATTTTTTTTTATTTATTAATAACTTAAGGTGAAGTTTGACACCACGTTAGGCATAATAGTTCCATCCTATGGAATCATGGGATTTGAAATTTTACAAGGCTAAGATGAATTTTAATGAACTGTAGTAAAAAATGTTGCTTACAACTTTTGCTACACCATTAAACTGTTAGGAAGCACCTTGTAAACCCACAAGTCCAGATATCGACTCAGTGCAGAAAAGATGTCTACCCAATCTTTGCTCAATAATATCCAGTGAGGGAAATTCTGCCACCCATTCCAGCTAAGTTGGTTTATTATGTTTAAATAGCTATGCTCATATTTATACATGAACTTTTAGTCTAACTCACTTGATAACAAAAATATAACCATCGAAGTGTTCTTATCATTAAAATGTTTCTTCAAATATTCATCTGCAATCTATCTCTCTGCTAACAACAAATGGCCCATTAATCCACTTAATTCCCCATTAGGTACTATTGATTTTTACATGAATGTTATGACAAATGAAAACGGAAGTTCTCTACCAGCCTGCACCACAAAAAGAACACTACCATCCCCACATCACTGTAGGCAAATCTGTGCTTAAGTCCGTTCAACAGTTCACCTACCTGGGAAGCATCATGTCCTCAGACACCAAGATTGATAAAGAGATCGATCACAGACTAGCAAAGGCATATAGTGCATTCAGAAGGCTTCACAAAAGAGTCTGGAGTAACAAACACTTGAGGCAAAGCACAAAAATCAGTGTGTATAGAGCCATTGTACTGTCTATTCTCCTTTATGGGTCTGAAACATGGGTCACCTATCACCAACACCTACGACTCCTTGAACACTTTCATCAGCGCTGTTTACGCACAATTCTAAATATACACTGGACTGACTATGTGACAAATGTTGCTGTCCTTGAGCAAGCAGGGATCACTAGCATTGAGGCCATGCTATTGAGGATGCAGCTGCGCTGGGCAGGACACGTTTCTAGGATGAAGGACCATCACTTCCCAAAAATCATATTCTACGGTGAACTCGCCATGGGTCAGCGTAAGAGGGGCACTCCAAAGAAGAGATACAAGGACTCCCTGAAACAACACCTCAGGCTTGGCCAAATTGATCACCAACAAGGGCCTGCCCTGGCCTTGCATTGGGAGGCATGGAGACGCACTATCCACCATGCTGCAGCCTTTTTTGAAAGCTCACGCCGAAAGAGTCTCGAAGAGAAATGACAACGCAGAAAGAACCACAACCTGGAAACATCACCCAAGGAGACTTTCTGCTGTGCTTTCTGCAACCGGACTTGTTTATCTTGGATTGGCCTTTTAGACATCAATGCACTTGTAGAAAGCATGGGATGAGTCCTTCCTGAATCTTCATTCGCAAAGAAAAGCCAGAGAGAGAAAGATGACAAATGGAATTTCTTTCTGCGTAACCCCTACTCCTGCCCCACAGGGAAGCGGTCAGCAAGTCTTTGCCATGTCAAGTCTATTGTGAAAAGACAAAAAGAAAAAGAAAGAAAAAACCCTGTTACTGACTGAGAGAATCTCTTGGGATGTACATTTCTTTTTAACACCATCTCTGCTCATGTACTCCATAGATGTCTAGATGTCTAGCAACTGCACTAATATTTACAAAATAATATGTTGCTGAAGAGCATAGAAACTAGGTCTCCATACTACTGAGAATAAAGGAAGGTATCACCGAGGTGTATCAGAAGGAATATAGAGAGCTTCCTCATACTAAAGTAAGCCATTTGTATCTACAGAATCTGCATCCATGGAATTCCACCAGCCACAGCTTAAAAATATACAATAAATAAATAAATAAAAATTGCAAAAAAGCAAATCTTGATTTTACAATTTTATATAAGGTACACCATTGTACTACAGTATACCCTTGTACATAGTAGAACTTGATTTTATTACCCATGGCAGAGAAGTTCTGGAACCAAACTCTGGTGGATACTGAGGGCCCACTGTGCTGTTCATACAAGTATAGGAACAAATGTTTACAGAATTATCCAGTGCTCACCTGTTTTTCATAGTGCTTAAGAGCTATGGGAAGCCTGAACTCTACAAAGTTTATGTACCATTTCTCAGTTCTGTTTATATATTTATATATATTTATATATGTTAGTGTATTCCTCTTCTCTTGTAGTGTGCTTTCAAGTCATTTCCTACTTAGGGTGACCTTCAGATGAATGTAGCACTTGGCAAGTTTTGTTCAGAGAGGTTTTGCCTTTGCCTTCCTCTGAGTTCGAGAGAGTGTAATTTGCCCATGGTCACCCAGTGGGTTTCCATGGCTGAGCAGAGATTCAAACCCTGGTCTCCAGAGTCATAGTTCAATGTTCAAACTACCTCATCGTATTGGCCTTCATCTGCTGTGTCTTTAGTATCATCCCAAGCACCCTACATGTTCTCCTTTACTGATTAATCCCAGCCAAACTGGAACTAAACACATAATAATGTGATGAACTCATGCTGCCTCAAAGAAGATCATACTTTAAAGGTCACCTTCATTATGAAGATCACCTTCTTTATGCTAGCACCCCAATTATGAAAAATTTTCCCCTTGGATGCCTGATTGGCACCAATGTTGGTATCATTTTAGTTCCAAGTCAATACATGACTTTTTATTATGCCCTTCAAGCTCAGATGATTTTATCCATGCTGTGTATGTGCTTTGGTTTCATTATTTTATATTGCTTACAATGGTTTTAAATGGTCTGGTTTTCAATTGATAAATTATGTAATATATATTTTAGCCTTTTAAAATTATCATTATTATAAATTGTTTTAAATTAATGTTACTGTAAGGTGCCCTGAGCAATTTAGATGTAGAGCAGGATGGATGGATGGATGGATGGAAAGAGAGAGAGGTAGGTAGGTAGGTAGATAGATAGACAGACAGAAAGACAGAGAGACAAATAGACAGACAGACAGATATCATAACAAACAGAGCAAAATGAACAGTAAAAAATCAAGACCTTTTCACAATTTGCAAATGGGACAAGAAATGCATCCACCTTTTCAATTTAGCATCAGAGATTTTTGAAGTACCAAAATCCATGTAGTCCAAGAGAGTAACCCTTTTCAAATGCTGCTCAACCCTGCTATATAAAGCTACTTTTTTTGCTGCATAGAAGACAGTGAAAAGGTGTACTCTCTGTTGAAATTCTGCTTTTGAAGACAAAGTTTCTTCACCTTCCTTTCCCCAGACCATCCTTCTCATTATTTCAACATAATGGATGAAGTTATATTATACATTATGCTTGATAATCAAGAGTATTTCTTATAGCATAAGTAAAAGCCTAGACTCATTTGCAGGGTGCTGTCCAATACAAACTTGCCTGGGATTGTCTAATTGAATCAAGAGGATTTCCTTGTGAGTGGTTTTGCATAGGATTGTACTGTTAGAGACTGTTTTCTGATTTATTTTTGTTTTTATTACTCACTTATGTTTATTCTAGAACAACCTGCATGCTCTTTCTTTTCTCAGCAAAAAGTTTATTTTCACCTATATAATGCTACTTTTTCTAGCAGCAACAACCTTTGGATAAGAAGTCATCATCGATATAAAGCTATTGGCATCACAAAACAGGCAGGTCTGAAGCTTAAACTCGAATGAGCAAACAAACTGGTGAGTGAAGCCAAGTTTTATACAAACTTTAGATGTCAGAACAACATTGCTGCTGATCTTTATGCCATAACTGTTTATAACAGTGAAATAGGGCTATATATTACTTCAAGCAGCACCGCACAACCTTTGGTAGCTGTGTAGGAGAGCCAAACTTGCATTTTGAGATTTACAACGTAATTCTATAAAATCATTCAACCAAATATTTGTAAAACTGACCCACTAATTTATGAAATGTTTGGGGACATATCCCTTGCCTCCACAATTTTGTGTTTCACTGGAAAAAGGATTACTAATTCATCAGTAGGCTTACTTGGGAATAAAAGTCCTACTGAATGCAGTGGAGGTTACTTATGATTAGAAATGCAAAATATTCCATAGTTAATTTCTATTTCCAACACTCCCAACCCCCCAAACCTTTTAAAACTTTGCTTTCAAGTAAAACATCTTTGTGTTTAGGTAAAATTTGTTTTTTTTAATATAAAAAAGGCAGTTCCTACAACAAAGTTTTCCCTAATATTTCAGGTTTAAATGCATGACTGTGCAGAACAATGTATTGATTTTATTTCAACGCTGCCCTTTTTTGGAAGAGCACTAACATATTACATGTTGAATAAAATGAGATGGGAAATTATCCTCCTACACTAAGAGAATTTTTTAAGGTAATCAACTGCTGACTTATCTAGTGATGGCTTCCTGTGACTGGCAAAGAAGGCTCCCCCCACACCAATACCCTTTTGCATTTTCCAAAATGTTTGTATGTATGTATGTATTTGAAAAATAAATCTCTATGGTCAAAACGAGAAACATTTGCATTCAATTCATAGGTGGCTTCAATTCATGGATCCAGTTCATGGACTGAAGTCCAGCTTTTTGCTTTGAGGTCTCCAGGCCACGGGGGGGGGGGGGGGGGGGGGGGAAGGGAAGGGGAAAGAGAAAGAGAAAGGGGTGATAAATCCTTTGCAGTTACTACAAACACTTACTACAAAGCACGACTCACTAGAAAAGACAATAATGCTAGTTAAGGTAGAGAGCCAGCATGGTGTAGTGGTTTGAGTATTGGATTAGGACTCTGAAAATCAAAGTTCGACTCCTTGCTTGGCCATGAAATCCACTGGATGATGTTGAACAAATTACACTCTCTCAGTCCTAGAGGAAGGCAATGGCAAATCTCCTCTGAATAAATCTTACCAAACAAATCCCATAATAGGTCCACCTTAGGGTCGCCATGTCAGAAATGACTTGAAGACACACAAGAAAAACAATAATAACAAGATAGAAAGCAACAGAAAAAGAAGACAGCACTGCAGGTGAATAGACTCAATCATGGAAGCCACAGCCCTGAATCTGCAAGACCTCAACGGGGCTGTACAGGATAGAGCATCTTGAAGAAGTCTCATTCATATGCTGAGGTCTATTTGAGGGCCCTTAATATACACATAAGATAGACATCCTGATTTGGATTATTATTGCTCAGTAACAGAGACAAGGCATCATCATTATCATCACTGCAAAATAGAAAGATTTTTCTTGGTCTCTGAGAGACTTTGTACATTTTCAATCAATTTGTTTTGTATGTTTCTGTAAGATGTCTACTTTGTTGTTGTTCTTGTTGCTGCTGCTATTGTTGTTGTGTGCCTTGAAGTCCCTCCCCCCACTTAGGGAGACCCTAAGATGAACTTATCATGCTTTTAAAAAAAAAAAAAAAACAGTGTCTTCAGAGGGGGGTTGCCATTGCCATTCTCTGAGGCTGAGAAGTGTGACTTGCCCAAGGTCACCCAGTGGGTATTCTGATGGGTTTTTAGTGACGGGTTGTTGTTTGGGGTCCATCAGCCTCTCCTATTGTGCTTTTCTCTGTGTATGCTTAGCTTCACAAAGACAGTTCCCCCTCCCCAAAGATTTTATGGAAAATATGACAGAAATGTAAGTGTTTGGTGTCTTGGCCTCCTGCTTAAGGGAAAACTCTCCCATACAGATTTTGAACTAGTACTATCTGTATTTCACTTGCCTAGGAGGGAAGCCACCATTGAATAAGCACAATACTCTCAAGTGGGAGAAAAAGGCCACAACTTTATTATTACAACCGTAACAAAACAACCGAAAGTAGGGTTGGCCAAACAGCATAAGGTCTGGATCTGTCATCCACCAACCCCTTGTTGGTGGATGAACCCAAGTGCTTGGTCACACCTAAGCTTTGGGATGACAGAGGGACATTAATGACCTATTAAATGCCCCGCAGGTAACCACCCATATGGTTGATCGCATATTCGCACATGAGATCGTTCACCTCTCTGTCCCTTGTCAGCGAAGGAGGCTGTCGCGATGTTGCCCCCACAGTGGCAGCACCGCATCAGCCTCAGCACTCCCGTGTCCCCATTTGGACTCCCGATCCAGGGCTATGCAGCCCTGGAAACCATGCCCACAGATTCTAGACCTATGCGACCACCTAAGAAGTTGTGACAGCAACCCCATTCTCTGCTGAGGGAGAGTGGGTGGGGTGAGCCGGGCTGAAAATGGCACCAGCCAGAGCACCGCACAACTTTAAATAGGCCTCTACAGCAATGGGAGGCCGAGAAGGGAGTGAAAGTCCCGCCTCCCAGCCTCCCAGCCAATCCAGGGCAATGCCAAGGGATGATGCCACCCAACCAGAAGGCGTTTCTGCCTCCCAGTGCTACCTGGAACATGTCATCCAGAGCACCGGACCGGATGCACCTCCCCTACTTTGTGCTTAGACCAATCCCAGCCCAGGCAGCCCATCGTGTGGGCTTCTGGGACTGGCCTGGGCTGGGTGGCATGGCTGGCAACCGGGGCTCTCCCCCGCAGCATCCAAGCCGGCCTGCTGTGTTGGGCAGCCTCATTTAATGTAAACCCTTTGTCACTTCCACATTAGTTTCATCCACTTTGAGTCCACTTACTCACCTTGATTCTGCCCAGTTTTGGCTATGGTTCCACCCAATGTTAGAAGATAACCCATGGACAATCTTAGAGAGTTTGCTAGGGCAGAGGGAAGGCAGATGGGAGGACAAATGTTCTGCATCTAAATTTCTTTATTTATGAGCAAAAGATTAATAAATTACTAGTAAAATACAATAACTTTGTGGGTTAGATTGCTTCTAACTCTCTCACAATGAGAGAGATCAGGGACTCTCTCACTGTCCCTACCTCCTCCATCATCTACATACAGAGCTCTGTCACATCATTTAAAACCTTGATCATGTGAGAAGTTCTGTACACATAGACCAGTGTTTGCTTTAACTTTTGCCCTCAGATGTACGGAGGGTCAAGTGATGAGAAAGCAGCAAAAGGGATGGGGGACAGTTACTAGATTTCTGCTAAGATCTCACATAATCAGGATTCTATCAAACTATGGCTCCCAAAATCTAGTGAGATCAGCTGACTAAGGGATTCTGGGAGTTGTAATAAAAAAAGCAGCTTTTCCAAACATGATTCCAAAAATGATGTTAGGGTTACAAAGCTTGAAGAGGTCTAGAGAAGTAGAGAGAGTTGTATGGTGGTCCAAAGGTTGTCAAGCTGGTGTTGTTGCAGCCATAGCCATCATAGCTAATGGTGATGATTGCTGGGAGCTGCAGTTCAGCAACATCTGGATGACCACACCATACCCACCCTTGGTCCAGAGAAACCCATCCAAGAGCAACAGTTAAAGACTGAGCAGTAATTAATACCCTATAATGTATGTCAATTTTCTGAGTTTATAAACTGACATGGCTTCCCATGAGTTAAGTTGGGAATCATAATGTCGTGAAGGTGTTGAGAATTTTCTCTGTGATCTACTCTTATGGAGCTTTTCTAGGACACCCAGGAGACAGGAAACTAATGCTCAATCAATTTATATTTGTAGTGTTGATGCCCTACTCATAGTGCTGCTTATCATATACATATACCACTACTATGTGTGCTGGTAAAAGATTTTTGCTATGATCTTTAGACTGCAAAAACTGGAGAAAGTATTTGTGTTTACCAAATGATCACTGTGTCTCATGGCCTTCAATAGGACACAGACAAATTGACTGACCCCTTCCCCTTTCACTAGCAATGCATTTTAAAGCAAACTGATTCTACAATCTCCATGACATATGCTTGTTTCTGGGCTTGGGAGTCTCCCAAATGGTGCGTTTTAAAGGCAGAAGTGTTATTAACCTTTGAAATCCCTGGCTGCTTGTGTCCTGTTCTTTGGAACAACAGAAAAAAAGTGTCAACAAGGAAACAGATGACTCAAAGACAAAGCTTTGGTTTCATTTGAGTTTGGTGCCAGAGGGAAATAGTTCAGCAACATAGGATCAAACTATCTGTATCTAGGAGTGCCATACCAATGGCACCTTATGCCATTTGAAGCAGCTTTGTTCAAGAAACCATGGAATACCAGAAGCACATGGCATGTTATGTAGTATATTTGAAATTTTCATGTTCTTAGTGAAAAAGTTTTTTAAACACATGGAGAGATATCATGTTGAGAAAACTGTAAAGTTCTACAATATTTTGTTTGTGAGGCCTTTTTTTGTGAAAGAACTTTTTTTTCATTTTTACAAAAACTTGGTTTTGCCAAAAGAAAAAGAAAAAAAGAATTCTAGACAGAAAACCATTTATTTTGTACAGAATGCACTTTTCTATAAAACTGTAGAGTTGAAAGTGATCCCAACTATCAGCCACTTCAATCCACTGTCTGTGCAAGAATTCACAGCCGAAGCATGGAGGCAATCCAACTTTTGCTTTAAAACCTCCAATGAAGTAGGGTCTGCCACCTTCTGAGGTAATCTGTTGCACTCTCAAACTGCTCATACCATCAGGAAATTCTTCCCAAAGTCAGAATCTCTTTTCAGTTGTTTGGTTCAGGTTCTATCCTCCATAGCACCAGAAAACACAGTCAGCCCTTCTCATAAACGGATTATTTATACATGGATTCAAGCATCCACGGTTTGAAAATATTTTTAAAAAGTATAAATTTCAAATATCAAACCTTGATTTTTCATTTTTATAAGGGACACCATTTTGCTATGTCATTATATTTAATGGGACTTGAGTATACACAGATTTTGTTATACACGGGGGATCTTGGAACCAAACCCCAGCATATAACAAGGGTCCACTGTATTATCTCCAACTTTTGATTGAAAGCTATATCCAGCTTTCAAATATTGTACAAAATAGGTATTTTCACACAGTTCCCCCAAGGGTTTTGGGGGGAAGGTTTGTACTTTTTTATGCAAAAAAAAATCTAGAAGTATATAAAATTATTGAAAAATATGCAATAACTGTTTTGATTTTCATCACTGGGCAAAACACTTTTAACTTTACTCATTCCCATATGTGAAGACTTACATCCCCAAAACTTGCTAACTCAGCCTGTTCTGTACAGTTGACCCACATTATCCACAGATTTTTTATCAATGGATTCAACCATCTACAGTTTTAAAATATTCAAAAAATATATAAATTCAAAAAAGCAAACCTTGATTTTGTCATTTTATATAATAGACATCATTTTACTCTGCTATTGTATTTAATGGGATTTGAGCATCCATAGATTTTGGTATCCACAGGGGATCTGGGAACCAAACCCCAGTGGATACCAAAGGCCCACTGTATTTGTACATGCCTCTCATAAAGACTCCTAGATAGTGTAGATTTTTGGATATGACCACAATCTTCTAGTGTCATTGAGTAGAATTTAATACAGTGGGTCTCAAGATGGAAGTGTCTTCATGATAATCTGCCATATCCATTTCCAGTAGTATTCTCCATCTGCATGTTATTGCTTATGTTTCTCCCATTTATTTTACAGAGCTTTCCAATAGAAATAGCATCCTGCCCCCATGTTCTAATAGGGAAGTGTTGAATTAGATAAACCAATCTTTAAACAAATAAAATAAAATTCACCACCCTGAATTTCTCATAAGTTTTTACTTAAGGAAAAAGTTTGACAGCCATCTGCTGTGAATAATATTGGCACTATTTGGGAGGGGGCATAGATGAGATGCCTTTCATCAGTGTTCCCCAATCTGGGGCTCCCCAGATGTGTTGGATTACAATACCAGCACAAGATGGCACCAGGTTGTGGGAGGCTGATTTGTTTGATTCTTTTCAAAGGTGACTCAAACATCTAGTAGGTTGTCTCATCTCCAGAGTCAGAGCTCTGTGAAGTGTGTGTGTTTGTGGATTCCATGAAACAGCTATACACTCATCTTGATCTTGCTGCTGCTTGTTGTATCACAGTACTCTCAAAAGATGTTATGGACAAGGCAAAAGTTTAGAAATGCTTATCTGGAGATGAGGTAAAACAGTGGGTGAAATGGGGGCAATTTCCAGGAGTGAAGGATGATACTGAAAGCAGCAAACATTCACTTCCATTTCATTTAGACGTGGACATCATGATGTGACAACATAACAAAGACAATTTAGTGTGTCCTGCCCTCAATGAAAAGGTCTTTGTTAATTAAAAAAAATGCATAAACAAAATCTTGAAGGTTCCATTGTTACCAGGTGTGGTCTCAAAACCTATGAATGAACTCATACACATTCTGAGTACACAGGCCTATCAAGGCTCTTATAACTTTGGCAAATAGTGCATCAGTGCATGGACTCAAAAACCAGCATTCAATCAGGCCTCTCTAAAAAGCAAGTTTTATTGCACAAACCACAATCAAGATATACACAATAGTTGCCCTGAGGAGTAGCAAATATTATGGTAGAGCTTCACAAAGGGCAACAATAAAGAATAGCAAACATGCAAGGTTGTGAGGGTTTGGAATTAAAAGAAGTTTGAAACTATTGGGATTGCTAAAGAGAAGGAGAGATGAAAGGAAGAGGTTCAGAAGTTAAGTACTTTCCTTAACCCACACATACACACACACACACACCAAAGATAAGTATTCCCCCAATTCTGTCATCCAAGTCATTGATAAAGACGTTGAATAACACTGGGCCCAGGACAGAGCCTTGTGGGACTCCACTGGCCACTTCTCTCCAGGATGAAAAAGAGCCATTGTTGATTACCCTTTGGTTCGGCTAGTCAACCAATTACAAATCCATGTAACAATTTAGGCAATGCTTTTCAGAAAGGGGCATCCAGAAAGAAGAAGGCAGCTTGGTTTCATGTTTCAGTGGACCACTTCCCAAAATGGATTGTTCTGAATTTGGAATCTTTTTTAAAGCATTGCATGTAGGGGGAGATGAAGACAACATCAGAATTTTTATAAAGCAAAGGAATTTCTTCAAATGGTAGCCAGCTGGACTGAGTCATATTCAGTTGGACACATGTGGCAACGGCTGAAGTAAAGGTACAGGTATTCCTCTTTGACAAGGTTGTCAAGTCATGTCCGATTGTAGGGGGTGATGCTTATCTCTGTTACTAAGTTGAAGAGTCAGCATTTGCAAAGACTTCTCTGTCATCATGTGGCCAGCATGACTGCACAGAATGATGTTTACCTTTCCACCTAAGTGGTACCTATTTATCTACTTGCATTTGTATGCTTTTGAACTGCTAGGTGTCTTGAGAGGTATTCAGTGTTTTAATTGTTTTGTCAAGAAACCTAAGCAAACTTGATACTGGTAGTGGTATTCAAAGACATAACTGTGTTAGTCTGGATCAGTGTGCAAAGGGATATTACAGCACCATTGAGACTAACTGAGAGAGAGAAGTTGATAGGAGCTTATTGGTGCTGGTGTAGATAACAGCTAGGTGCTGGGTATATGATTTGACTCGGCAGTTTTTATAGAGATGGTGAAAATAGTTCCGGTAGAATGTGAGTGGAATCTTTGTTGTTCACATGCATTTCAGATGCACCTGAGTAAGTTTTTTGGGAGGTGGGCTGCCAAAAAAACCCAATTAGCCTAGGATAATTGATCTTGGTTTTTTTCTCTTGAGTTTTCCTTAAGATTTTGCATTGTTGGCTGTGTGAATAACCTATGCAAATAGACCTGGGATAAACCAGGATACACTCTGCATGTCTTGAGTGTGTTTCAAATAGATCCACAACATCAACTCCATCTTTATTTGAATGCTGACACATGTGAGCAACAGAACTCACAGAGATGCAGATAGCTGAGATTCTGATTTTAAAAAATAGTATGAATAACAAAACCAGAATGTGTGAGTGAGATTATCTGCATAGTCCCACTAAAAGACAACACCTTCTGAATAACCCCTAGGAGATGTTTTCCAGGTAACACTTCTGTGTCCTTGGCCAGATAATCAAAAGTGGTTCAATTTTTGAGCATACATATGTATATCTAGGCAGGGGTGTTGTATAGATATGGCCATATTTCAGCAGCCAAATTGGTCCAACAGCATCTGGAAAGTCCTATTGCAGTGAGTAAGATGTTTAGCCAATGTTTTGGTCTTGTTTGCCCTACTCCAGGTAGCAAAATACTTCACACAGTTTTGCAGACTATAAACAATAATGTGACAATGGCTCAGCCAATCCCTTTTAAACTTGGCAACTTAGCAACTGCAGCTACTTTTCTTTCTTATCTCTGTCTAAAATAAAATGCTAGTTCTGTCTCCCTTCCAGCATTTTAGACTGTAAGAGTTTGTTTTACAGATTACATTTTCTGATATAGTAATGAACTCTGAGAAACCTGTCTTTGGCCCGTCCCGCACGGGCGTAAAGTACGTTCTGAGGACATACTAGGGTAAGGGAAAGTGCATGCCTTACACATGTACCTAACCCTAATATGTCCCCAGGAGGTACAAAATGGTGGTGCCCGTTCCACGACATCACAAACATGCCACCTCCAAACGGGGCAGCGTGGACGTGATGTTTTTGCGCTGCGCGCAGGCACATAAACCACCCTTTCCATGGCACTAGAAGGAGCTCCGAAACAGAGCTCCTTCCGTGATTTGCGTCACTGGTGCAGCCTTTAGATGGCTGCGCCAGCGACACAAGGGAGAAAGGGGCCGAGCGGCCCCTTTCTGCTCCTCCCAGCCGCCACTGGGTGTCCTTGGGGCTTGAAGCCCCAAGGACAGCCCTTTCCAGGTCGCAGGAAAGCGGCCTTTTGCTGCTTCCCTGCAGCCTGGAAAGTGGTGGATTGGGGCCCCAGAGGCCCCAGAGGCTGCCCAAAGGGGCAGTCTGTAATGCGCCTTTGTAATGTTTTTAATAGCACCATGAGAACTCATTTCCAGAGTTTCATAACTGCTGGACCAAAGTAGGACATCAGTTCAAGACTGAACTGAACAAACCAATCTGGAACAGCCCCACCTGGAATATTGTGTTCAGTTCTGGGCACCACAATTCAAAAAGGACATTGAGAAACTGGAGTGTGTCCAAAGGAGGGCAACTAAAATGGTGAAGGGTCTGGAAAGCATGCCCTATGAGGAATGACTTAGGGAGCTGGGGATGTTTAGCATGGAGAAAAGAAGATTAAGAGGTGATATGGTAGCCATTTAAATATTTGAAGGAGTGTCACATCGAGGAGGGAACAAGCTTGTTTTCTGCTGCTCCAGAGAACAGGACCAGGAACAATGGATCCAAGCTGCAGGAAAAGAGATTCCACCTCAACATTAGGAGGAACTTCCTGACAGTAAGGGCTGTTGGACAGTGGAACAAATTCCCTTGGAGTGTAGTGGAGTCTCCCTCCTTGGAGGTCTTTAAGCAGAGGCTGGATGGCTATCTGTCGGGGATTCTTTGATTTGGATTTCCTGCATGGCAGGGGGTTGGACTGGATGGCCCTTGCAGTCTCATCAAACTCTACGATTCTATGATTCTATGGTTCTATGTGTATCTGTTTATTCCTCAGCACATGTTTCAGCAGTAAAATATGCATTTTAAGTTACTATTCAAACCTTACAGAATACACACTTTTTTGAAACTATTAATTAATTTTTTTGGTTTAGAGAGGGAATGTTAAGTAATACAAATCTGGATAAACCACTGTTAAAGAGCTACAAAATGAGCTTTGTGAAGTTCTATTCACTGATTTTTATGTCCATTCCTCTATGGATGATATCCTTGTATTACTATGCGCAGCTAGCTTTCATCAAAGTATGCATTCCCATTTCTTTTATTGCACAAATTTCTTTAGAAGGAGCTGTGGAATGTATAAACAGCCACCTAACACTAGGCTTAGAGAGGCCCCTTCCATACTTAGAACAACTGCTGGAGATGTCTCCTTTTACACTTAACCTCAGAGCTGCCCTGTGGCTACATGCTTTTTCAAGATTAAAATCAACCATTTAGAAGCTTTTCCCCATCTCACAGCATGCCAAATTGAAGTGCATGAGTCTGTGTGTGAATCTTTTGAGTGTATACGTCTGTTCATAATTGTTCAGTCATTTCAGATTGCGGTTTCTTTCCCCCTTCCCTAGCTGTTGATAGGTTCAGCTTAGAGTTGTCGTAATTCAGAAATGACTTGAAAGCACACAACAACAACAACAATAAGCTGTTGAAAAATGCAAGTTTCATATACCTCAAAGAAAGAAAATGGGATAAAAAAGTAACTAATGTTTAATTTCAAATTTAGAAAGAAACAAGCTAAAACAGTCTATGCCATGTTTTGAAATCATTCAGGGAGAGTCAGTCCTATGGAAGCAGTGGGAAGAAGTGGAGACACAGAAACCATCATCAGCTCATGTGGGAGCTAGTTCTTTCAAGTCAAGTAAGGTGCTGAGTTTACTATGGGTTTTAATACAAATTTAAAGTATCTTGGATACTTCCTTTAAAATCTCAGCTAGATCCTGGGATGGATTCACCAGCCCACTGACAGGAGAACCTCCAGCCACTACTGATCAAATCCAGAGTTTGGACATTCCTTACTGAAAAATAAATTTGTTGTCCAGAACTGATTAAATTATTCAAAAATGTATTCCAAAAAATCAATATTGTTTTCATTCAACTTTAAAATTTATGGTTTGGATGAATCATCAATAGTTTTATGTTACAGAGTATTATTCTTTTGCAGAGTAGCCTTTGGGGGCATCTTTAGTAATCTAAAAGTATTTATATTTCTCTGAAGATGCCAGCCACAGATGCTGGCAAAACATCAGGAATAAATTCTTCTAGAACATGACCACATAGCCTGAAAAGCCCACAAAAATCTATGGATGCCAGTCGTGAAAGCCTTTGACTTCACATGAGAAGTCTTTTTCTTTGAAATTAACAATAAATAAAATTTTACCTTTAGAAAACAAATAATGTAAATGAATTAATTTATTCATCAACACCAACTGATGCATGAGTTTTATTGGAAATTTTCTCAATATCTGGACAAATTTGGAGGTGGGATTTTTTGACCCAAGGGCGGGTTATAGAAATGGCCCGGGGTGACATGTGGTCCACAGAACACACTTTGCCCACTCCAGCTTTAAACTAAAGCCCCCAAATATATTGCTTTTCATCATTTGGAAGGTATCAAACAATGCAAATGGTGCATGTTTAAATGGTTTATTTATGACATTGTATTTTTGTGCTTATGTTAATGGGAATTTTGTTGTGTTTTATCACATACCCTTCACCATTTCAAAAATGAAAACTAAGACACATGTGGCCAAGCAACATTATGATGTGGTTAAGATGGAAAATGTTACTGATGACAGAGAACACAGAAACTAGGAGAGGCTTTGGCAGTTTGCTTTTTCCTGAGCCTACTGGAAAGGGCAGGATTCTGCCTTCTCCTCTCCTTTGTTCCCTGCTGAGGTAAAGGAATAGAAACTACTTTTGCACTTCAAACTCAGTTTGCAGCAATGGGAAGTAACCTAAGGACAAAAGGGGGAAGTGGGAGGAGGAGAGAAAAATGGGGGCATTTTACAAAGTAGGATGATAGAGGGTTAATTGAGATTATCCCTGACAAACTGAGACAATTTATGTGTATGGTATCATGCGTGGGATTTTTGTTTGCTTGTTTTCTTTCACTTATAGAAATAAATATTTCAGATTTCATTGGATATATGATGGGGGCTGCTTCCTTCTGATCATCCTTCTTATTTAATTTCTGTGCCTTTTTCTGAGTAAGTAAGGTAGATGTGTATGGAGGCAACAACAACACATCACCTCTCTTTAAAAAAGAGATTAACTGAGACCACATTGTTTACAATTAAACAAGAAGAGATTATTGCATCCTAAAGATAAAGCTGAACTGGATAGTAAAGACAGGACAAAACTGAATGTTAAAATACATTATAGTTTTTGTGATATGTAGTCTGAAATTGTGTGCTGTTGATTATTGGATAAACAGAAGCTGTGCCACTGATAATGTCTATGGAAGCTAGATAAGGACAGCTGAAATGTTTTGGGTATGTGGAGAGCTGGGAAATATGAGGCTGGAGGCTATAACTTAGTTAGATATGTTTAAAATATGTCTAGCTAAATCTGTCATGCTACTTTGAAAACCTAAGTGTTGACCTCTGAGTGATTCAGAAGGCTATAAAACAGAAATTTAACCCTATCAAACAGGATTATGGAAAGGCTAAATTAATTCATGCACTAAAATTCATGGAACTGGAAGGGGATTTCTTTCCTACAAATACAAAATTGTGTTGTATTGGCAATGGTTTCTATACTGGAGGGAAAAATGAGGCAGGGATTTTAAAAAAATCTCCCAGAACAAATTGCAGTGTAGTCTGAAATGTTTGAACTCCAGTTAGGGTCAGACTGCATCAAGTTTCTTTGGTTTGTTTCCATAAGATTTGTTCCAATGATTTTTGAATTTTTATCACAATGTATGTATATAGAATTAATACTACTACAGTACTACTAATAACAATAATTGCACACAGTGTACACAAAAATGTGCACAAATATAACAGAAGCTATTCACATTGCTATTCATGTATTGTTGTGCATACATGATACTGTTGAATGACTGAGCACAAATGAGCTGGGATCCATTTTGTGTCTTAACAATGTACAAGATCCTCTATAAAAGTTGTTGGACATTTTTCAGTTCAAGGTCGCAGAAACAGAGTTGTCATTGCGTATGCAAATGCATCTTTGACCTTGCATTCAGTTCTTCAGTCCATTGTACATTCCACATTCTGTTGTGCATTCCTTTGTACATTCTGGTGCACATCTGGTTATACACACATGCAGGTTGCACATTGCATTACATTACTTTTCAACACATGGTTTGTATAACACAATCAACACACAACTCCACATGTTAAGATTTATGCTTAAGCCATGGAAACTTAATGGGTGACCTTGACAAGTTACATTATATCAAGTTCACAGGATGAAAATGGCAAATGTCCAGTGAGTATATCTTGCCAAGAAAACCTATGATCAAGTCACTTGAAGGCACATCACAATAAAAACAATTTATATTATAAATTCAGAACTCAAGATTGTGAAAAGAAGGGACAGAAAAAATTATCTTAAACCAGTGGTTTCCAAACATGGGTCCCAAAATATTGGTGGCTCCCACTCTGTGAAGCCATAGCCAGTGGACAGGGATTCTGGTGGTTGCTATGGTGGTGACTTTGAAACCATTTTAGTTTGAACTTTTTCTAGGCTTCATCTGCACTGCAGAAATAACCCAGTTTGACCCTACTTTAACTGCCATGGCTCAGTAGTACAGAATTCTGGGAACTGTAATTTCTTGTGTCACCAGAGCAATCTGATAGAGAAGGCTAAGTGTTTCAGAAAACATTTCACAAAACACTTCTCAGTCAGAGAGTTCTCTTGCCACAATAAACTACAATTTCCAGAATTCCATAGCATTAAACTATGGTAGTTAAAGTTGTGTCATACCAGATTATTTCTGCAGTGCTGATACAGACCTTGTGAGACAGCTACTTAACCTCAGTTTTAAAACCTCCAATGAAGTAGGATAGCAGAATGTAACTTGCATTATAAATAATATAATGAAAAAAATATTAAATATGAAAAGGCCTCCATCATCTTCCAAGAGAGTCCATACTACAGATGAATAGCCTTTACTGGTAGGAAATTCTTCCTAAAGTTTAGGACTAAACTTGGAGTAGATTTACACTACTGACATGGATGGAAGTCACTAGCAGCCACTAGATTCTACTGGCCACATGCCTTACTTTGGCAATAGCGACATTTGTCTTGCTCCCCCCCCCCCCGCTTCAACTCCCATTCTATATCTTTCCAAACATCAACTTTATTTGGGATTGTTTCATTCAACAGCAGGAAATATTTAAACCAGAAACTCATCAATTAAAAGCTTTAAACAGTTGGGTGCTTCTTAGCTGCTTAGACAAAAATATTAACAATTTACTTAAATAAGAAAAGAACAACATCTTGTTTTAAAAAGGGCTATGATTCCCTCCCTCCCTCCTTCCTCCCTCTCTCACTCTTTCTCTCTGCTTATAAACAGAAAAAAGTAGAAAATAACACAAGAAAGTTTTTTGTATCTCTGTGTGACAAGAATAAATGCATACACTTGTTCAGGCATTCAACATCCATGCTTCCAAACCACATGTAATTTATCTCCTACCTTCTGTATGAGAGAAGGAACTGGCCAAAGATTTCTGCATTGAAGGAGAAGCAAAATAGCACAGAAACAAATTCCAGAGCAAACTGTTCAGACACTGCTGCCTCTCTTCCAAACACGTACATGTAACTGTGTGCATTGAGCATTTATTTGTACAGACAAGCTACTAACGATTCAGATTTTTCAAAATGTTACAGGATCTATAAATATGATCAACAAAGAACAGCTTACATGGTAAAACATGCATTCACAAAACTTGAGAAAGCTTTTTACAGTCTTTTGTCATCAAACCATGCCTACAGCCAGCTTGATGGCAAATATTCTCAAACCCCTTTGGTCTTCCATGTATGTATCTGTGGGACTCTAGAAACTGAAGATTTGCCACATTTCCCCCTTTATATTCTGAACCCAGAACTATTTTTTTGGGGGGGAGGGAGAGATCTTGTCTTGCCTATACTCTAACACTGTTTCAGAGTAGGTATATGTCTCTGATACCGGGTAGAATTCAGTATGCAATTGCAGATTTGTAAGCTAGTGTTACAGATCCATAACTGATCCATATTCACAAAGCCTACATATTCACAATCATGGTTCTATTGCCACAGTTGTAAATGTCCTCCAATACTGCCCTACCAAACATTAACCACTGTGAGTGAGTCTGCATTCCTGTCCATACTCCTCCAATCCATGATCTCTGGTGTGAGGAGGAATTGTGACAGTGAACATAGTTCTGATTGCCACTCCAGAGATCATTGGTGGGAAGTGGGTGGAAACACCAGTCTGCTATACTCTGATTGACAAAAGAACAGACTTCCATTGTTTGCCACAGCTGATGACCGATAAAACAGGATTAGGGAGAGGGGGTCAGGTCAGGATACACTTGCCAACCATACCACATCTAAACTAACTTGCAAGGTTTCTCTTTTGCCTTGGGAACGGTCCACATGGGACATGTTACCCCCAGCCTAGCATTATCCTATTTGGACAGCACTGGGCTAGGATTGCACTCGGATTTGGCAGACTGGATGTAGATCCAGTGGATCTGGCCTGAACCCAGGGCAAAGGGGACTTAATGCAGGTCAACATGCAGACCATGCAAGCTCCATGCAGACTAGATGGCCCATGAACCCCTTACTTTACTTCTCCATTATGCCTAGTATGACATCCCCCTGTCATCACTTCTGATTTCAAAATGGGGTGCTTACCTGCACTCACATGGCCAGGTACCCTGTTTCAACATCAAAAGCAGCAACAGGGCATGGGTGGATTCTCACTAGTTTCAATAGAGGAATAAGATAAAGGATATGCAGCGATTGTGGGTCTGTAACATAGGGACAGGCAAGTGTATAAACATCCACCCATCCCTGCACTAGTCCAGAAATAAATCCAAGTTGGGCCCCAGCCCCTTGGCAGCAATGAAAATTTAGACAAAAATTATTTCTACTTTACATGTTGGCACTGAACCCTATCTCCAATTAACCCCTATCTCCATGGAAAGCTCTTTCTATGTCTGGCTAAAATCCGGGACAGATTTTCCACTACACTGACATGGAAACTGTTACTGGTTTCTTCCTCAAAAAAAGTCTCACGTATACATGATGTGAAATGTATAACGAAGTCACCCTCACTTTAGATGAGAAGGATCTTGGATCCATTTAATTATTCTCTCTGTATCTGTTCTGTTCTCCTAATACTACTGATAATATTTCTGATTTAGATTTCAGAAGAAAACTAAATAAAGCTTTTAAAATTTTTTTATTATTTTCTTCCATTAAGAAGCTCCTTGGATAGCCTTTAATTAAAGAATATGCCTGGCACTGGTGATTAGGAAATATTTGTATGTGTGTTTTAGCAACAATAAAGTGTGTTTCAAAATATAAGTTTAAAGAGGATGTTTTAAAAGAAGTTTAAAGACTTTAAGATAAATATTTCAGACTCTTTCCAGATATTCAGTGGAACACTCTGATCTGTGTGATCAAAGATAAAATACCAAGCAGCCACTTGCAATGACTGACACTTTGGTTTTAGCTCTTTGTATCCAGTTTCTGAGTGTGTGCTGCCAAGACTTCATGGTCTGTTCTTTGTAAAGGAGCTTTTACACAATCAAGGGCCAAGTGTCATGGCCCTGAACTTGGATTCCAATGACTGTGAAGAAAACAAAGGCTGGTAAGGAACTTTCACATACTGTTTTCTAACCAAAATGGACTCCTCAAGATCTAGTACTGCCAGCTCGGGATAATTGGGATAATTTTTCTACAGTTTTGATTTACCAACATATCCAAATATTTTCATATTCAGTACAAAAAGAATATGATGTGGGGGGAAAATCAAAGTGAGAGAGTCCATATTGATAGATTCATCCACCGATGCCCAGTGATTATGGCACTTAACTCTTTAAAATCTGGATGTAGTCTACCAAATTTGTGGTGAAGAATTAGGACTTCTGATTTTCTCCTCCTTCCCTCATCTTCAACAGTTATATAGTTTTTGCTTTTTACCAACCTGTGCTGCTATAAGTCTGTTTGCTATAGTGACACCTGGTGACAGAAACCAATCTTTACAGCAATGGCAACCAAAAGGGGGTGTGCATGTGTGGAAGGAACCACATGTTTCAATCCAGTGGTGATCTGAAACCTGAACTAGAAAATGCACCAGGATGTAAAATGATAAACTTTCCTTCAGTGGAATGGCTATTTCCAGCCTTAAGAAAGGGGAGAGAGACTTAATCTCAGGGTTTTTTTAAACCTTCAACAAACATAACATAATCTGAATTTGGTTAGCATTGGCACGTTTTATCTGTTAAAAGATAAATTTATTTCCAGATGTAATGGTGCAGTGGCTTCTTGAGGTACTGTTTTATGTGTATAAAATGGCTTGCAACCTCATACAGAACACAGGAGATTGAGATTTCAAAAGAAGTTGCTTTGTTGCTGTTAATGGAAAGAGAAATTTATTTCATGGCTTTTATTCAGCTGCCTTGAATCCCATTTTGGGAGAAAGGCGGGATATAATCCAATGAATAAATGAACAAACAAACAAATAAACAAATATTGCCTTTGTCTTCAGATTCCTTATAGTCAAGAAGAGGTTTACCTCCCTCAACATCACCTAAAACACCAACTTAAGCCAGCATTTCAAACAAGACGCAGGTCTCTTATAACTTCAAGAGTCATCTTTCTTCTCCTGTGTGATTTTTAACAATCTCGCCTGCTGATGTAAGCGTCTAAAGCTAGTGTAATGTATTTTGTATCTTTTTGTTGGCCTAATAACGGTTATGTGTATTTTGAATTTTGCTGTACTTCAGTACTTATAAAGTTCACATCCCAGTATACCTTGAGTTATAGTATTTATAATGCAGTAGGCCAATTCACGTTACCATTTGTACCACCTTGCTGCTCTGGATAAGCTGATGTACCTTGCACTCTCTGTATTAGGCCCCCAGAAAGATTTCCAAGAGTCATACGTATCACATTCCATATAAAGAAAGGCATCAGGACAGCAAGCTGTGCGTTCTGTTTCCAGCTTCGGATGGTGCTTTAATGTTCGAGTGATAGCAAAGGAAAGGAAGCAAATAAAATGTGAGTTCTAACCCTTACTGCAGCTCTGGTCAGACAATGTTTAAAACCTCCTTCCCACATCCTGCAGGGATCAACATGAGGACTGTGTCTTATTCACCCTTGCTGTAACCTCCCTAACACCAGTTATTATGCGATATAATATAGACTTAATGTTATTTGTACTCAGAAGCAATATATATTTAGTTTTTCTCCCTGTGGCTGTAAATGTTCAGAGAATGACACAAAAATATTTTTTCTTGTTTCAGTGTCACAACTGTGGTTTTCAGTTTAGCAAAAATGACATTCTGTTAGGGGACATAGCTGAAGGGGAGGGTGTAAAGTAATTTATCTTTACTCAAAGTTTTCACCTTTTGTTGTTAACTGTACTCAAGCTGACTTTAAATTATGGCAACTCCATGAACAAGAGACCTCCAAGTCAATTTATTATCAACTGCCCTGCTCAGGTCTTCCAAAGTCAGAGCAATGGCTTCCTTGATTGAGTCTATTCATTTGGAATGTGATCTTTTTTTCTACTGCCTTCTACATTATCTTTGCTAATGAACAGCTGGCATATATACTAAAAGTAGACAAAGAAACCTAATAAACAGCACTGCACAACACTGAAACTTTGAGGACTTTTAATTGCATCAACTGGTGTCAGTGGAGGCTTTTTAATATCAAGATGAGGAAGAGATGGATTTAGGGAGAGATCATCACACTGGGGAAGAAGAACTTAACATGTTTCCCTCTCCAGAACCAAGGCACCAATGGAGTTTAAAAAAAAAAAGCTGTGCCATGGGAGGGACAAGAGGAAAGTCATTATCCCCAAGCAGCGATTGCTGAGAAGAAGATCGGTGAAGCTGGTGGGCCCATGGGTCCTATTCAGCCTGTGGCCTTGAGTTTTACTATGCCTGTTAAAGAGAATATATTTTATAAATGTTACCCATTTTTTTCACATTCAGTATTTTACAATTAATAATGCACAGATAAAAGTGCTCTGACCATCTGCACAGGATTCTTATTTCCTGAACGTCAATTCTTTAGTTTTAGCCATCTCTGTGTCTTCAAATGAGCACTGAGTGCCTCTCAGTGCAGTTTAATACAATTTACAATTAAAACATCCCATACAGACAGTTGTCTAGCCAACAGCTGTCTAGCCAACGTTTTCACCACAATCTCTAGGGACAGGCAATTACGTAGCATGGAGGTGGGCGAGACTGCATACTGTAGTGATGTCAGATGCTCAGAAGGCTGCCTTTTGAGGCACACAAAACATTGTGTTGTACATGGGTTTCAGTATTAGGTGAGAGCAGAGAGACTCAGCACAGATCTGTAGTTTTCACTGCAGCCCATACCAAAGGTTACAGATGGTGTGTGGAGAAAGAGACACTGTATTATGGCCTTCAGTGTCTTTGATGTAAACCAATTTGAATCAGAATATTCTGAAAAGATTGTTGGCTCATCTGCCTTTCCAAAGAGGTCAGGAGGAGTGACAAAGAAATACAGGCAACGCCTATGTAAAAATCAATATTTTCCTCCAGATTTTTCATATAAGGAACAAGCCAAGAAGGGAGAATATAGAAAGGGGAATCTGAAAAATTACTTTTAAGATGAATTAATGTAGTGATCTGATGAAGCCCTTCATCACTGAGCAGTGGTCAGATGGTGTTGTAGGCCCCAGTTCTACAAAAAGACAGATCAGTGAAGATGGTGGTGGTGATGGAAAAGGAGGATATCTCTACTGTTTCCTCTCTGCTACTTCACATGTTCTGCACTCCTACTCTGAAACAAACAGTGAGAAGGATACCTTCTCACTACCTAAAAGAATGCAGGAGGAGAGGTGATTTTAGAAGTAGGGAAGCTCTTAAAATGGTATCAAGAACTACAGCAACCCTTGAATGTAACTGTCCATTATGCTAACACTTGTACTTTTACTTGGTCATGAGGGAAGGAAATCTCAACATTAACACACACACTTGCTCTTAGCCAAAAGTCCAAAAAGCAATTATCACGAGGAAAAGGTTGCTGCCAGCTTCAAACAGTCCAATTCTCCAGTTTCTGGTGTTCAGAACTTGGGAAAGCTGGCTTAGAAATTTGCCTTTTCCAAGAGTGCAGGTGAATTTCCAAGCAAACCTTCCCTGGCG
This sequence comes from Sceloporus undulatus, assembly GCF_019175285.1. Lineage (NCBI taxonomy): Eukaryota > Metazoa > Chordata > Lepidosauria > Squamata > Phrynosomatidae > Sceloporus > Sceloporus undulatus. Next base: position 23,424,000 of record NC_056526.1, on the reverse strand, counting down.
TCTTTATCTCTGAGGACCTAATTCCTGTAAATCAGGAATTGCAGGAACAGGATCCTTGGAGCTGCCTTACTTATTTCATAACTGCTGTGTCCACAGCCTTTTCCTATCTGACACCAAAATTCACACAGTTATGCTGGCACAGGTATCACAAGGTTCTTGACCTTGGGATTTGTGAGAGTGCTCTGCATTAGATTTGAATCACAAATCAAATAGGGATGTCTCAGGGCCTGTACACACAGGCCACAAGGCTTGTGATCCCCCCAGCCTCATGTTGTCCTGTATGGATGATGTAGCTCATTAGCCTTGGGCTGGGATTGGTTTGTCCAGATGCTGATTGGGTCATTCTGAACCAGCCCTGGCCCTAAGGGGCTTTAGCATATGGACCTACTTTTTGCCACAGAGTTTCCTTGAAACTCCATGGTGTCAGAGGGCACACTGCATGCCCTTACACACCCCATACCTGCTTCCACTGTCATATCTACTCAGAATACCCCACATCATGTCGTATGACATCAGATGGGGGTTCCTGGCCACATGGATGTAAGCCAGACACCTCTTTTCTAGGCTTATGGGCATCAATGGGGGTCTTCTGAGAAGATGTGACTGAAGGCACATGGTGAAAGTGGGTCCATGGTGCTGTGATGGATGTGCTGGCCCAGGGCTTGACACATACTATCCTGACTTAGGCCCTCAAACAGATTATTCCAAAGAGAACTGAATTCAAATATGAATACTTCTGAAGATAATACCTCTAGCCCATTCATGTGAAGGTACATTGTAGTCAAAGTCGAAAGCCAGCCAAGCTCTTTTGGCAAATGAAGCAGAAGATCTCACAGACACCTCTGCTTCCACCTCAGCAGTAAAAACAGAACAAATTTTTAAAACTAACCACTTACTCCCCTTTCATAACACCCAAAATCTACTGCCTGCAATAGCTGACTCTCTCTGACTAAGACAGTAGGGTGGGTGATGGCAAACATTGGCTAAATATTGAACTTGCCAGACTTTCTGATGCCCCTCTCAGGTAAATGACTGTCCAAACAAAGAGCCTTACAAGTTAGGCTGAAACAGAAGAACAGAGAAAATATGGGCACAGAAGAGAATAGATGAGCAAACTGAAATGACTGATCTTTGGGATTGTCTAGATATCTTTTGGTTTTGGACTCATCAAATATAGCCAGCCCAATGCATTTTGCTGCTTGTGGTGAAAGCTACATGACAGGTGGGTACAATGTGTTCCTTTTGATGCTGGGAAGAGATTTACATATTGAATTTAGCCAAAGCAGATGGGTGAAAATTATGTTTGATTCATGTATTTTCATATGAGCTTACCAAAATTACAAATTTCTTCATAAACTGGACAAAAGGAATTTGAGATTTCAACTATTCAGAAAGTACAGGTGGCCAATTCATCCACATGGATGCACCTCTGTCCTTGAACAGATTGCTACTGATTCTTGCCTCCCAACAGCTTCCTCCTGAAAGTTCACTTTACCAAATAGTAGTGCTGGCCTCTGAGTCTCAGGAGAAAATCAGGCTAAAGGCTGTAAGTAACTTCACCATGGAGTTGACTCTGAATTTGTTTGCACAGAATGGAGAACAAACTGTTGTCACTTATCAAGGGGGGGGGGGTAATAAGAGTAAAATGCCACGCCAAATATGGAGATTTTGTCAAGAACTTCATTCAGAGAACTGGCTTTCTTTCCAATTTCCCCTAGTGAATGCTTAGTATGTGGAGATTATTGCTATGCAGTCATGTAGCTGCAGATGGTGTCTCTTTGCTTCATTGCTCTCTCATTCCACCTTACATTCAGCAGCTCTTGGGCCCAGAATCAGGGAGGGATTAGTGAGTGTCTGCAAAAGCCTTCACATTGATGAATTTTCTATTCCAGGGCCAAGAAGCTCATGGATTTATCCTACTGAGAACAGCTTTTGTTCCTTTGATGGTGCCAATCCTTATGGTGTCAATCCTTATGTTACCACATGCCTCCCTCACCTCTCCATTGTAAGCAGAGAATGAAGTTAGGAGAGGCAGCCAGCTGTACCAGCCAGCAGGTGTTCCAGGTGTGATTTGAAGGGTATGTTTTAAATGGTGACTTGTGGTTCCAATGTCAGTGGGCCAGGACACCATTTCAAATTTTGGTCCAGATTTTAAAGCAACAATCCAAAGTGTTGCATCCTGTTCCTAATACCCTGTACACTAAATAACTCCTTTAAGGCTGGATTAAAACCTGTCCTTCATACATCATCCCACTGACACAGGGGCTACCAACTGCCACTGATGTGCATATGCATAATGTGGAGCTGGGAAAAAAATACTTTAGACTAAATCTCCTAGAATACCCAAGGGAGATATTGAAAGAAAGAGATATTGAGAGAGAGAGAGAGAGTTAAATGTCTGACTTTGAGTTGAATGTCTGACTTGGCTTTCTGTTTTGAAAGGATGGAAGAGTTTCTTTAAAAAAAATCATGAAAGCCCATGGAAATATACATTCTCTATAACAGCACCTTGCCTTAGAAGTCATGCTGAAACAAAGGAGATTATATATATATATATATATATATATATATATATATATATATATATATAGTATCATGTTTGTATTTCAAACATGGAGATTTCAAAAGCCTCCATAGACAGGCCTGCATTTCTGTACCATCTATACCCCCAAGATGCCAAAATGAAAGCACAAGTGGAACTTTAATAATTTAAAGGCTGCTTTTAAAAAGAGAGAGAGAGAGAGAGAGAAGAAATATGATGGAAGATAAATATCTGACTGTTTGAGGGGAAAGGCAAACATGTGAGGCAATGGCAACATGCAGAAGTGCACCTCTCAAAGGGTCAGGTTGAGTACATTCCACAGAATATTAATTCTCTGAGAGGTGGGTGTGCTGTTAGAAGAAGATTCTTATTTCAGGGATTCAAATGCAACGATGAACAAGGTACCTGACTCTCTGTTTAGGAGAAAAACTTGTGGCATGTACAGATTGTGATGCAGGGATGAAAAAGAAAGAGACACAACCGTCGAAATCTGGCATTCTAGAGGAGCTATTAAAGGTATTCCCTGGGGGGTAGGGGGTGACTCAAGAACACAACCCACTGCTAGAACGGATGGATGGTGGCTTTCATTTTAGTGGAGCAGTGAATTTGCTTTGAGTTTTATTTTGAATTTTATGGGAGCAACCCAAGATGCTGTAACTATTTAGGGTAAAGGGATTTAACATCTTGGGCAGCTCCATTACAGTTAGGGCCCAAACTCAGAACAGATTAATCATCTTTCTGCCATCAAACACAAGTCCCAAAAGAGATGTCAGAATAACCTTGGAGAAAGAGATAATAATAAATGGCAATGTGTACATATGGTAAAGAAAATTCTGCTTTCTATATATGGTTGTAAAAGCTGGACAGGGAAGAAAACTAACATGAATAAAATCAACTCATTTGACAAATGGTTCTGGAAGAGAGTTCTACAGATGCCTTGGATCTCCAGAAATACAAATAAATGTGTGTTTAGAGCAAAGTAAACATAAACCCTCACTAGAAGCAAAGATAACTAAAATGAGGCCATCATACTTTGGGAATATCACAAGATATAGCATTGTGAAGTGGAAGGCAATAAGAGAAGAGGAAGGCTTCATTACAAATGGATGGGTTCACTCAAAGAAGCAATGGCCTAAATCTGCAATATCTGAGCAGGGCAGTTGACCAAGAGCTCTTGGAAGTTTCTCATTCATAAGGTCACCATAAATTGAGGTCAGCTTAATGGCAAATGAAAACAACAGCCATAAACAGCAACCCTAAAGTCCATACTGCAACCTGGAGCAGATTTATATTTCTACTGTCAGGGAAACCATCAGCCACCACCATAGCCTTCCCCCACAGACACTCTCCAGATACTTTTCTCACCCCACAAATGCATATTAACCTGGCAGTAAACCTTAGGATTTAGTGAATTTTCCTCCCAAGCAGTAACCGTATTATGAATATCATGCACTGCACAACCACACTCCATAAGCAGAAGTACTGTATGTGCTAATTATAAAGCACCATTACACCAAAATAACTTTCTTTAGGCTACAAAAAATGTTCATAGAAGTTTATAGAAGCATGGAATCTGCTCAATTAGTTTCAGTGAAACATTCAGGTTTAATTGCTGTGGCTGATTATTGTGTTTTAATATATTCATTAGCGTTTCCTTAAACCATTACAATTTATTGCCTAATGATCTTATTACATTTCTTTGAGATTATACTTAGTGCTACAAAGCTTCTCTTCTCTTTGTCATTCTGCAGCTTTCATATTGTCATGCCTTTTTGTTGTCTTTCTGATCATAGAATCATAGAATCATAGAGTTGGAAGAGACCACAAGGGCCATCCAGTCCAACCCCCTGCCATGCAGGAAATTTCAATCAAAGCATCCCCGACACATGGCCACCCAGCCTCTATTTAAAGACCTCTAAGGAAGGAGACTCAACTACACTCCAAGGGAGTGTGTTCCACTGTTGAACAGCCCTTACTGTCAGGAAGTTCCTCCTAATGTTGAGGTGGAATCTCTTTCCCTGTAGCTTGCATCCATTGCTCTGGGTCCTGCTCTCTGGACAGCAGAAAACAAGCTTGTTCCCTCCTCAATATGACATCCCTTCAAATATTTAAACAGGGCTATCATATCATCTCTTAACCTTCTTTTCTCTAGGCTAAACATTCCCAGCTCCCTAAGTCGTTCCTCATAGGACATGGTTTCCAGACCTTTCACCATTTTAGTCACCCTCCTTTGGACACACTCTAGTTTCTCAATGTCCTTTTTGAATTGTGGTGTCCAGAACTGGACACAATATTCCAGGTGGGGCTTGACCAAAGCAGAATACAGTGGCACTATTACTTCTCTTGATCTGGACACTATACTTCTATTGATGCAACCTAAAATTGCATTGGCCTTTCATCATACTGTTGACTCATGTTCAACTTGTGGTCTACTTGGACTCCTACATCCCTTTCACATGTAGTTTCATTCAGCCAGGTGTCCCCCATCCTATATCTGTGCATTTCATTTTTTCTGCCCTTA